>NW_006790311.1:3651353-3670053 GCF_000442215.2 Lipotes vexillifer | reverse complement strand
TTTCCTGCTTTTTTATTTTTCCAAATGAGCGGGAACCCTCTGGCCTTATTCCTTAACGTTAGGGGGGTGGACACTGCCGCCGAGGACATCATCCCCTGACCCTGCAGTCATGCCCCAGACCTGGAGCCGGATGGAGGGCCTTGGGTAGTAAGAGCCCAAACGGTGTCTAACTGGCTGGGCTTCATGCACGTTTTCAAATGTCTTGCCTTCCTGAGCTCCCCTGTCACATGTCCCTTTGCTATCTAGCTTCTCTTTTCTGGGTTGAGGATAGGGAGATGGGAGCAGAGCTGAAATGATCATCTTAACTGCAGGAAACATCCCGATTCTGTTCATGCAGGTTACTCACTTTATCCATCTTTCTAATCTGCCGTAAATTTGTCCCTTGGTACCAAAGATCTGTTAGAAGAGGGAAAACCTCCCAACACCAAACGGGACTTTGGGTCTTTGGTTGGTGTGTTATCCAACTCTTGGATTTGTAGGATTTGAAAAGGAAAGGGGTAGGACAGAAATTTCATTTTGTCTTAGACACAGTTTTTGGTGCTAAGCAGTTTAATGGACGCTGGAGCTCCAGAATTTCTGGAATAAATGCAATTTGAGAAGAAAAGATGCTTTCTTGTAGGATAGGGAACTGCCAGCTATCCAGCTATCCTTAAGAGATTTGTTATTTTGGAGGTAAAGGTATATAGAAACATGTAGGGAGAAGGTGGTGCTTTTTGGAAAAAAATTAATCGCAGTAACGTGCTGCTCTGTTGTATCGGATTATCAGTAAGTTCAGCGGCTCCCCATGTTTAAGACTTCTTTGCCTCCGCCATAATTAGTTGCTTATTTTAACCCTTTCTTAATCTGCTTAAACTTTCAACACAAGCCAAGCTGACGTTTTGTCATTTGGAGATCCTGCAGAAATCTTAATAAAGACATGGTGGTGTCTTCTCCTCTTAGACCCCCTAACATTCAAGCCCAGGGTTGCTCCCTGGGAGGTGCAGGAAGACTAAGGCTGTTTGTTGTCACGAGGATGCTGAGATGAACTGGCACCTCGGAGACATCTCGGGTACATAGAGCTACAGTTCAGAAATGATGCTGCTGTGATGGTGGTTTTGGGGAGTTCAAGGCAGCCAGAATAAATTCTGTTAGACACAATTGATTCAGACCATTTATAGAGGAAGTGAAAGTATAGTTCCCAGCAAAGATAGATCTCAACCAATAGGTCCTTTCCTTAAGTATGGCTTGTTTATATGCGTGTTTATGGGGAAGAGACAGATTTGGTCGTCTGGGAAATGGTGTCGATATGTCAGTCCACGAACCTACGATGGATTTGGCATGCTGGGAAGGAAAAGGAGCCCCTAGCAACACATGTTTTAGATCACAGTAAACAGCGGAAGCATTTTGGGGGAGTAATTTAGTAAACATTAGAGGTTTTAAGTATGTGGTGCTGTTCTGTTGATTATTGATAAAAATAAATCCTGAGCAAGTAACTATTCTTAGCTTTCCCATCTGTAAAATGGGGACAGTGAGGCCTAATGCTGCAGTCATACCCATTATAATAAGCAAATTTACAGTGCCCTTCTTTTGCAAAACTATTCTGTCAGCAACCTTCAGTACAAGAAAATTTCAACTGATCAAAGAAATTAGGCAGTCTTCTGCCATTCATTGTAACGAGATTTGATTTCTGGCGCTATCAGCTAAGCTTGAGATCATTTTTTTCTGGAGGTTTAGTAGCATATACGTGAATATTATTCCCATACCCCAGAAAGGGAAACGGAGGCACAGAGAAGGTAAGTTATTTACCTAAGAATGTCTAGTGAGCCAGCAGCTCAAGTAAAATGCATCCCGGTTTCTACCATCTCAGTGTACATTTGTCTTGAGTAATACTGCAAGTTACCTCTGTAAAGCTTAGCAGAGAAACTTCAGTTGAGACTTAAACTTGCAGGTGCAAGGATGCAGGAAGCATTGGCCAGGACTGCTTGCTTTTGTTGGTGGGAAAAGACACTGGCTGGCAAAGTGGGGATTTGCTTTGCCCATCAGACCATACAGGACATTTTTAAAGTTTAACTTCTCATAGCGTGGCTTTGTGTCTACAGCTGTGACAAGTATTTGTCAGAATGATTCTTTGGGTTGTTTAGTTTCTTATGTGTGGAGACAACTATTTTGGGAACTTACCTGGTTTAAATAATTAAACCAGGATTTCTCCCTCCCCCGCTCCCCTCATATATGAGGGCTGGAGAGAGGCAAGAGGGAGGTGGGTGTCCCAGCAGGAGCCTGGGTCATTTGCCAGTCTCAGTGGCTAGGACCTTATCAAGAACCTTTGTTCACTTTGATTCTGGATTGAGACCTCACAGGAGTTTTGACAGCTTTAAGTGCCAAATTACCATATACTTGGAAATAACATTGGCATTGAATTTTCCTTGTAGGTGTAAAGTTGGATGTATCATTTTGATTGTAATACATGATCGCCAGGTTCTCAGAGCTTAAATAGGTTAAAACAAGCAAAGCCATAGAGTGTCCATGGAGTTCCCTCCTGGTGTGGAGTTTGCTGAGAAGGGGTGGAGGCTGGTTGCCAAAGCAAATACACTCCCCGGCCACTTAATTTTTCCTCTCCTTTCCCACTCCACTTTCTTGGTGAGGTGAGCATAATGCCCAGGGAAGATCAGGAATTCTAATTCTGCTTGTTTGTGCTTTTACAAGAATGAAAAAGGATCAGCCCTCCTCCTACCCTAGGAAAGGATGTCCATCCCTCGGGGACCTGTATTGCCCTTAGAGATAGGAGGAAGCTCCGCCCCTCTCCCGGTGCCTCTGGTCAGTCTTTGTATCTTCATCTGTATGGACCAGAAAGAAGGGCAGAGCTGCCGGGCTCTTAGGATCGCCTGTTCACTGTGCTTCCAGACCCCCACGGACCACGCGCCATTAGTGACGATGAGCCCGGCATTTCCGAGCAGGGACTCTGTAGCCAGCCTGTCTGGGTTTGAATCTCAGTTCTGCCACTTACCAGCTGTGTGACTTTGGACGAATGACTTCATCTCTCTCTGTGCTCCAGCTCCTGCATCTGTAAAATGAGTGCGATAATCCTTCTACGTCATAGGGCTGATGTGAGAATTAAATCTATTACTGTGTGCAAATCTTAAAACTGCTGATCCACAATAACAACACAAAATGACGACGGCTGTAGAATTTTTAGGGGCCCTTGAAGTGTTTTATAGGGGCTACAGCTGCCTATGCACCTCCCCTAATCGCTTATTTGAGAGGGAAAGAAGAGTAAAGTTAAAGAGAACCTTTTCACCTGCCTCACTGAGATCTCACACTCCATTCTGTGCCCCAGCAGCAAACAGCGAGCCAGCTAACTCTCAGAGTGTCAGGGCATCTCCGGGGCCCGGCTGTCAGTTACAGGCTCAGGGATCAGTCAGTTACTGTGGGTGATGGAAATTGTCAGTGCTGCCTCAGAGCCAGAAGGCCACCAAGACTAGGGGCCGGGGAACATTTGCAGGGTTGATGGAAATGTAGAGTTCTTCAGTTATGCAGGGTTGGGAAATGCATCATGTCCAGTTATTATAAAGTATCTCACATCTTATTTATTTATTTGTTTGGCAGAGCTTGCATTCCTGGCATTTTTGGTTGGTTTGTATTGCTGTTTTTTTGGTCTGTGTAACTTTTTTTCTTTCTTAAAGAGACCAGACCACCCTGTAGGGGGATCACCTCCCCCTAGGAGACAAACCAGCCCACGGTCAACCTCCCAGAGCCGAGCTTGCTCTGGGCTCCATCAAAATCTCTGCGAAACCGAGAGCTGGTTAGTGTAGGTCAGGATTTTTTCAGGAAAGCGAGGCTCCCTATTGCAAAGAGCACAGATAACTCTACAATGGCGACAGCGACAGTATAATTACAGCCGTCCCTGGTTTGCGGAATGAATCACCCATGGCTGTGGTGGCATTCCCTGAGCTTGCAGTGAAGGTAGATTCCTGCCGTTCCCAAGTTGTAGGGATATTTCTGAAACACATATTGAACCTGCATCACGTGCTAGGCTCTTTCCCACTTCACACCACTAACTCTGGGGTACGGGCACATATTATTATATCCATTGCTCAGATGAGGAGGAGGATATTCTGAGAGATGCATAACTTGCTCTAGGCCGCACTGATAGAAATTTATAAACTGGTGACCGTTGCGAGCATTTTATACCTAATGTAAAGCACCTTCTTATTCACAGAAACTCAGGGAATTAAAAGACGGGAAACGAGGAGGCACTGGTGGTCCGTGCTTTGGGGGTTGAGGGGTGCAGGGGACCCCTGCCGCCCTGCACGACTCCTCTGAGCTTGGGGTTAGGGCCTGTCTGTCCCATGAGCTCCCTCCAGGGCTGGCAGTCGAGGTGTGTTGCTTTAAGAAGATGCTTGAGGGTTCCAGCGACGATGCTTGCCTGAGATCACCAATCAGAGAACCAGGCTTCTTGCTTTTCCAATGTCTTCCAGATGTAGTTCGTTCTCTCACAGGTGAGGACGTGATTGTGTTCACTTCCAAGGTCACATCCTTCCCAGAGCCTCTCCATTCGGCCTGATTTACCTCTTTCGTCACGGACACAGCTCTGCATGTATCTCACTCACAATCTGGGCGACGAGAGACACAGATCAGCAGCAGTTTGTTTTCTTAGTACAGATGTAATTTAATTTTCCTTCCTGCAAGGAGGCCAGAGGTACCTGCCTTTATTGTCTGCACAGCAAATAAGTTTTATCTTTTTCCCTGCCTAAAATGTAGGGTTTTCAAGCCCATGTCATGGGTCAGGGCACATAGTGTGTTCTGGCACAAGGAGGGAAGTTGAGCCCCAGGGTGCTACCTGCAGACCTGCCCACGCCAACCCACCCCCCACCCCCACCCCGCTGGCCCACAGCTCAGAGGGAAACCAACAGACCCCTGGCGACTTGTCCTTGGGTGAGGTCTTGGTTCCTCTGTCACTGCCTTATGGGGAGCATTTTTTCCAAACAGTTAATACCCTTGGGTCCCACGGTCATCACAGAGAGGAATTTGTATGTTCACAACACAGCCCTCATGTTTTTATCTGGATGCTCCCGAATGAAGTGGGGGCCCCACCCCCCTGCTCAGACAGAGTCTCCAATGGGATTTGCCTCCCTGTTCACAGTATTCTAGGTCCACCCTTTGCTTCCAGCTGTTGAGCTCTTCTGAGCTCTGAGTTAGGAATGTGAAGACAATCCCCAAATCTATCATTTTTCCTTGTCAGGTATCTACAGCTCCAGTTTGCTTTTTTTTTCAGTTGGGTTGAAGAGCTCTTTCTCCAGAACTTCAGTAGGTGTTTTTCACATTTGCAGAAACAGGCTATTTGGCTACTTTTCTTGAAGCTCTGTGCCTATATATGTTACCTTTTTCTTTCGCTTGGGTAGTTTATAGTCTCTATGCAGGTCCAGAAGGGAATTGGTCTGTAGTGTAGGTTACAGCAGATCCAATGTCACTGGCGGGGAGCCATGCTTACAGAAACACTCAAAATATTGCTGTTTGAGTCATAAATATTTATTATTTGGCCAACTTATTCATATTTCTCAGGTGCTTTCCAGTTTCTGCTGCTTGGGGGCAGGCCTGTCACTGGGCCCTGGAAAGGTGGCTCCTTACTGCTCCATCACCTTTTCCCCATTGTCCTTTTTCTGTAGCATTTCGTTCGGTCTCAGAATTGTAAGATACTGACCCAGGTGGTGCTTTAAGACCCAATGTAGCATTGGAAAGTTTTAGGGTATTGGATTTCAGATCTTGATGGTGTGTGCTTGTAATTTACCATCCAAACTGGGACACTTTTGAGAGTGTAATGGGTGCTGTTAACAATTACACCACAATGAGAGATAGACTAGGACTGTCCCTGGAAATGGGGTGCACACTACTTAGACACTGATTTTGGACAATAATATTCTTTATGATATCTACTTAGGCCATCCAGAGTGAGCTAAAATGACCAAATTAAGAGGTTGAAGAAATTCAAGTTCAGTGTGGTTTCCCCCAAGCATGAGTTATATTTGTAAATGTGTTTTTGGACACATAATATAATATTTCTCAGCACCCGGGAAACAACTAAAAATCAACCTCAAACGAGTTCACTTTAAGCATTTGAAACCTCTTGGTAGCTTTGAGGAGCTATGCTAAGCTGTCGATTTTTGCTTTGCAGAGTTCTGCGGGGAACTGTAAACTCTCTGCGTGTAGGGTGTGTGTGTGTGAATATGAACTTTTGAGTAGGGGGAAATGCCATCATTACACACGTGAAGACAATGACATTTTCCCTTTGTTTTGTTTTAATGTTTATCCAAGATGAGAAGTTTTACTTTGGGATCAAAAGGGGCAAAAAAAAAATTTTTTTTTTGTACCGTTAAAATGGGTAAAAACAAAAAGAAAAGTAAAACAGCAAGCCCTCAATTTTTTAGGGCGGGAGGAAGGGAATGGAATAGTGGATTCAACTGCAACATCCTATTTCGCTAAAAAAGAAGAGAAAAAAAGAAGAGAGGTGACAGAAGAGTTAGAAAATATGAAAGGACTAATGAAAGAATGAAAGGAGATAGTGAAAAAAAGATCAAAGAATTTAAGTGATATTTCATAGACTTTTGGAAAAACCCCCATATGGACCAAACATTGCACTTGGGTAAGAATTCTAGTCCAAGTGGCCAGGTGGGTAATCTGTTTCCACTCTTTGTCTCTATAATCATTTCTGAATACTTTACATCCTGCACGGCTGTATGGCAGGTCAAGGCAACCCAGATGGAATAATCCCTGTGCTCTAGGTGCTTTCATGGGTAAAAGTGCAGGAGGAGCATCATTTAAACTTGTGGAAGTACATGGGGATCAATGATTCTATTTTCTGTGTCTGTTGGGCGCTTTCTCCCAACAGTTCTAGGTTAGAATAATTTCCTGGGTCAGCTTCAGGGAGACCATGGGTATTTCAGAAAAATTTGGAAGATGTGGTTAAAAACAGGGAGAGGAATATTTTAGATAGAGAGAACAGCATGGGGAGAATGCTGAAAGTTTGGAGTGAAAGAAAGGCTTACATAAGTCTGAAGAAAAACTCCTTGATTGTAGAAAGGGAAGAGAGTTGGAAGTATGAGACCAGGACCTATGTGAGAGCGTTTTGCATCTCAGGATGAATTTTGCCTTTGAAAGTAAGGAGATTTTAAGGACAGAGCAGTGTTATTGAAAAGGCTTATGAGAGAGGCGATTTGTTTTTTCTTTTGGTAGCATTACTTTACCTCCCAGTCATACTGTTAGTTGTTAAAACCTCTATATCAGTTTATCAGAATAAGCGTTAAACCTCAGAGAAGATGACAAATCAATCAGGTACATATTTTCAAGGTACAAATGGAAAATAAGAATCTAGGTTAGGCCAGGGGGTTCCTAATCTGGTGAGTGTTTGTAGATACATGGTTTTTTGAAGTATGTATTTAGAAACCCCTACTACGTGCCGGGTACTATACCTACTCTCAATTAATGATATTTTTGTGCAATTAGAGTTTTGTGCTGGGATAATCACTGTCGTTACTTATCATTCATGAGAGTGTGTGGTTGAGTCTGATTTTCAAATACCCTTCAGAAAATCCACTACAGGGCATTTTCAGTGGAAGAGTTTCCATGTGTTGACTTCTATATTTCTACTATTTATTTTTCTTTTTCCTATCTATTTGAGATTCCCTGCCTATGTTTTTTTTTTTTTTTTTTTTTTTTTAATTCTATACATTATGCATTGGTTATCTTATATCATTGAAATACTAATTAAATGTGTGGAATACAGTGAGGATTCAGGACTAATAAGGGGAGATCTATCAGCCTAGTAGGAGTACATTTTGTGTATAAGCTAAGCTGAGTGTCTACTCTGGGGAACCCATCATTGCCTGGAGACCCAGGAGGCCTGGATTCTAGCCATGGCTTTGCAATTCTTTGTCTGTGTGACCTTGGGCAAGTCATTTCTTTTTTCTGAACCTCCAGCTCTTCATCATTAAATAAACTCACTGGAGAAGATGACCTGTAAGGTTTCTCTTAACGCTGATAGTGTATGAATCTAGATAGCATTTAAAATAATTAAGGCTTAGAGAGAGCATCGAATGTCATTCAAGAGGTAGGCAAAATGGGGATATTTTTCTCCTGGTCCCCATATTCTGTTCATCACAGTTCCATCACTGGGAGGATTTTGAATGCATTTGTGAAGATTACCTTTCATGGGGAGAGGCGTTAGGAATTGTCACAGGCCTTGCCTACGTTTGGAGAAACACATTGTCCCTGGGGTGACGCTGGACCAGGCGTCATACCTTCCTCTTGGTCCCTCTCCATGAAACAGCTTCCTTTTTCCATCAGCCTTTGCTACGGTTGCAGCGGAAAGCAGCTCCAGCGCGGGGGGTCTGCTCTGGAGGAAGGAGATGTAGGCTGGGGGTCTGGTAGGTGAAGCAGCCAGCAGCCCCAGCTGCATCCTCGGAGCCAAGCGTGTGGTCTGAGCCAGACCTGTTTCATCTCGGCTACTCCTTGTCAGTGCGCTGCTCTGGGCAGAAAAGGCCCCTCCTGCTGCAGGAACGCATTCTGCTCAAAGCCACCCTGGTGAGGCCCGTGCCTCTTGTGTGTACCAAGGCAGGGGCCGGGCCCCTGGCTGCTGGGCGCTCGGGAATGGGGTCTGGCCCTCCTGGAGGTGCTGGCTGCCAGGAGATCCCACCTGCTCTGGTTTCCCCGGGTCCAGGAAGCTGCTGCGAGTGTGTGCTGGGGTGTGGTGAGCACAGGCTGCCGGCCTTTCAAAGGCTGCATTTACAGCAGTGGAGGCACGGCGCCTGCACACAGTTGTTATCTGAAAATCAGGCTCTGGATGTTATTGCTACATTTTGAGAAAGGTCTGACACAGTTGCCCTTTTCTTTCAGGAGCAGGGACCTAAGGTCGGCGTGCCAATTTGGGGGGAAAACAAGAAAAACTGCCACTGATAAGAGGGCAGAGTTGATCTATCCGTAATTGTGTAGGCATCTCTCATCTCGTTTTTACCTTTTTCTTGTCTTTTTCTTTTCTGTTAGTTATTGGATGCCAGCTTATTAACGTGCCAAGAACCTCATTCTTTTACCCCTATCCCTGATAGCTAACTAAGTATTATTCTCATCTCTCAGATGAAGAAACCATGAGGTTAAACAATGTGCCCAAGGCCACACAGCGGGTGAGCGGAGTTTAGATTCAAGCCCAGCTGTAGGTCACTCCAAAGCTCACTCTTCTCAGAAATATTTGGATATTTGTTGACTTTGGGGGAAATACTAAGGTCTGTTTGTGCCTGTTGTTTACCACTTCACTTATTACTTGGGTGTGATCTGGTGGCATTTCGCAGTTCGACATGTGACTTACTCCCCCTTTTAGCTTCACAGTACCTTGAGTTACAAATATGTTACAGGTAGGGAAACTGATGCCCATTTGTGATCCCAAGGTAACTTGGGAAGTAAGTGGCAGAGTCAGAACAGGAAGCTGGAATTCTCCAAACCCCTTGACATTTCCATTCGACCACACACATTTTAAATATTTCCTTTCTTGGATGAATACATAGTGCATTCACATTACTACTATGGCTTCTAAACATTAGCCTGAGGGAAAAGTGTTAACAAGGCATCCTCTGCTCTGTTGCTAGAGATTGAGTTCCCTGCATATTTTCTATGTATAGTTAGTCGGTCCCCTGTAGACAGTTGGCTGATTATTGAGCTTCGAGTGGGTTGCACAAATCACTGTCATATGGGATCTGGAAAATTTGCACAGCTTTCCATGATGCCAAACCTCTGGCCAAACTTTAAGTAGGATGGTAGGTTAGTCCTTTCTCAAGAAGTAGAAAAAGGTGAGTTACCCCACAGGCTTCTAGACAAAGATGCAGTTTTCCTCTGGGGTAGGCTGACTTTGGACTTTGAGAAATGCATTGTTTTTTTTTTTTTTTTAATCGAAAGAGTTTTGAAAAGAATTCCTGTCCAACCCCCGTTTCCTTATATTGAAATATATGCTCATTGCTTTGGTCTTCTGAGCCTCAGTTTACCCTTTTTAGCAAATGAGGTCCACTTTAATGACGAGCAGGAACTTCAGGTAGGCAGAGGAGCACTTCAGGATAAAAAGTAAAACAAAACCCAAAAAACTTTGCATCTCATACTGCATGCTATGGGAAAGAATTGTGCCAGAGAGGTGTACAAGAATTACATTTTTGGTGAGTGATGTTTCTCCCCTGTTAGTTTCCGTTTGGGGCAGGGGCATTTGCTATGGCACCAGGTGTATACACTTGGGGTTTAGTGAAGTTATATTAGGTTATCCCCCTAATACAATGTGTTGTTCCTTAGCAATAAAAATAAGGCTTCTTCCCCCCGTTTTGGTCATTCTGGAAGCAAGAGTATTCCAAAGCCAAATGACAGGTTGTCACACGGAGAAGTGGCCCCTTGGCATGTGGCTATTTCCTTGGGAGAGAGTTTAATTCTGAATGGCCAGCAGTGCCCTCGGGGGCTTCTGGATTATTGGGGAAGAGGAGGTGGGGATGGGTGTAGAGCTTGGTACACCTGATTGCAGCCAGAATGGAGAATAGGTTTAAGTTTGGCATTTTTGAATGTGGGCACTAACTTTAGTCTTGTCAGGAACATTTAGTCTTGTAAAGCAAACCTTAGTGTGGCTGCCAAGTGTCACCTCTTCAAAATGGGGTTCAGGCCTCCACTTCTGAGTCGTTTTGGTCAGGCCTGCAGTGTCCTTGGCCTTCCCTTTTCCTGGTTTGAGCATTTTCTGTGTTGGTAGCCAGACAGGTCCACCCAGATAGGTGCTCATCCTTTACCTTTTGCTGCCTGGCATGAGAATCAGGATACATGATTCACTTTGAGCTGCCAGACTCTAGCCACATCTCTGCGTCACCTGTCACCTCCGTCAGCTCCGTATTCTTCTGGAAGAAGGGCGTTCCTGGTGAGTGAGCTGCCTTTGCTTGGAGAGAGTGGGAACGTTAATGAGCTCGTGTTTACAGAAAACTCTGGGGGCTTCCGTGATATAAGGAGTGTTATTAAATTACTGGGAGATACGATACAGAGTGCCGATGCTGAATACCTAGGAACTCTCTAAGGGTGAAAGGTGTGTGTGTACAGGAAATGCATCCTTGATTTCACATCAGATCAAGAGTTCAATCTTACACCTTCCTTACCTCCTAATGGAAATCAAACATTCTCCAGAACTGCTGGGTGCTTGTTTTTGGTCTCTGTACATATCTGTGCTTCAGTTTGGAGGCATGAGAGAAGTGAAACTAATAGTTCTAGAGTACCTACTGTGTGCCAGGCACTTTGCAGAGTGCTTCCCACAAATAATCACATTCTTTAAACAACCCTATGAAGTCGGTGTTTGATTTTTTTCAATGTTTTTAAATTTTATTTAAAGAATTGTTTTTATTGAAGTATACTTGATGTACAATATTGTATAAGTTTTAGGTGTGCAACATAGTGATTCACAATTTTTCAAGGTCATAGTCCATTTATAGTTATAAAATATTGGCTTTATGCCCTGTGTTGTATTATATCTCCTTGTAGCTTTTCTCGTACATAGGAGTTTGTACCAAGGTTGGTGTCTTAACCCCCATTATGAAGATAAGAAATTGAGTCTCAGAAAGGCTGCAATAATTTTCCCAAACCCATAGAAGTCTCAAGTCACAAATTTAAACTTAGATCCTTCTAATTACAAAGTCCTACCAACTTAGAATCTGTTTGGAGAGAAAATTTGCTAACATTCTCATCAGAGGCTTTGATTCTTGGTGCGTCCTTCTGCGCAGTGTGCTCTTTTGGGCTCCTCATTATTCTCAGGCTAAGAAAGAAAAACATCCAGTATATCTATAAATATATATATCACTGGGATGTGTAATAGAGCGGAAGCCAAAAACATAGTTCCCATCATTTCCATGTGCATTTTCAAATTCATAGTGGACAAATGAAACGTAGGTGCCTAAATTTACTAATGCATAGAGAGAGTTGGTGCTTTTGGCTCCATTTTCCAGATTGGGAAACTGAGGAATGAAGTAAGGGCTCCACCCATTCTTGAGAACCCTCCAGGGAGTGGATATTCAGAGGCACACGTCTAGGCCTTGAGGCCACTTGATGCAACAGGAATGTTGGTAGAAAAATAAACACACACATGGAATGAATCAATGTCTGCATGATGGACCTGGAGTTAGCCTCTGATTCAGTCGGAGATTTAAAAAGAAAAAAAGAAAAATCTCTTTATTTCTGGATTTCTGAAGGCCTCTCTTAGGGGAGCCTTGTGGCTTTTCTGTGCCCTCACCTGTGATGGATGGCCTGATGGGAGAAATTTGAAAGTCCGGGCTGGCTGCAGTGTCTCCAAAGGGTTTTGGGTGCTGGATGAGCAAAACAGCAACTTCACGTTTTAGATGAGATCGGGCCCCAGCGACTTGCTGCTGGATTCACAGGGTCGGGTTGGCGTGAGCTACTCACAGGCATCGGCTACAGACAACGAGCGGTGACCGAGGAGGATGAGTCCAGTCTCCAGGGGCCCCAACTGCCTTGCTTTGTAAGAAAACACTCGCAGTGTTTTTACGGGCAAACCAGTTCCAAGGAATTAGTATTTGAATTTCTAAAAGCTGGTGCAAGATACGCAGGAGGCTCCTCCCACACAAACTAGCCAGGAATCTGAGAATCGTCTTCAAATTCCTGAACTAATGGAGCCTAAATGCGGTCCACTTTTGTCGTCATTGGAGTTTGGTTCTTATATCCATCAGATGGTCTGTTTATGCCAAAGGTTTCTTAGCATCATCTTAAGATACAGACGCATTCTCTTCCCATTCGGTAGATGAGACCTCATAGTCACAGGGGAGGGATCCATTTGGGGGTGGCTCCATAGAAAGTCCTCTTTGTCTGTGAATCCCACAGCCTCTCATTCATGACATTGGTTGTGATGATGGCTCTCCCTGCAGCCACCACCCTGTCCTGGAAAGAGCGGGGTTTGGAGGTGAGACAGCCCTGCGTTTGAATTTTCTGCTTGCTAATTTGCCCTTCAGCGACGTATTTAACTTCTCCAAGCCTTCCTTGTATAATCCTTACAATGGAGGTAATCATAAAGAGCTTTCAGGGCTCTTGCAAGGATTTGAGATAATTCCTGTAGGATACTTTTCCACTGACACAGGGTCTCGTAAATGGTGTGTTATCCTTCTGTCTCGCAGGCCACCATTTCTGTACAGAGGCTCTTTGCTGACAGTGCTGTTGCTACGTCAGTGGTTGTTAGGACTGTGGTTACTGTGAACCTGGTTACAGAAAATTTTCCACTCGACACCCCTATAACCAAGTGGGCCGGAGCGGTCCCTGTGGCCAGTGGTAGTGTTTTCTTCCTCTCACGCACACTTACCAAACTTGAGCTTGGCCTCAGGTCATGGGTCCGCCTTTAAAAGCATCATGTTCAGGCCCTGGCCAGGTCAGCAGGGCCGGTTCTTGGAATTGTCGTTATCAGGATCTAGAATTATTTTAATTGTCCTCTTCTTTTCTTCTGGGAGGGACCTAAGCATGTGAGGTTTAGGAGGAAACCTCTACGACCTGTCACTGCAGCTGGCCTGGAGTAGAGCTGCCTCCTTCAGGCTGCCCTCCACGTTAGCTTGCTGCTGGGAAGGGCTAGGTCAGTGAGTCCACGCGGTGCCCTCCTAAAGATAACGAGCCTCAGGTTGGAAGAAAGCCCACTGGCCTTGATTCCTTTTCCACACCCCGTGTCCCTTCTGTCCGCCAGCAAATGCCCAGGAGACCCTCGCAGTACTAGCAGACTTCCGCTAAAGCGCTTCGCAACTGAAGATGCCTTCTCTGGAATCTGCCTGTGGCCAGTTGCAGTGGTTGATTTACAGCCAGAATCTGGCACCTGGAAAAGGGGATCCTGTGTCTTTAAACAGCTGTGCTCCAGTGTGTGTAAATGTGCTTGCTAATCCAGTGACTAATTCACTATATTATAAAGCAGCAACAAGCAGGCTGCCAGGGCAGGGCTGGATCCCAACTGGAGTGGTGTGTTAAGGCTCAGGGAATTATGTCTTGAATTCTGCCACACCACCCGTCTCTGGAACGGACTGGACATCTCATCTGTCTGTTCACTGCACCAGAATCAGCACTTGGTTCTCCGGATTCCCATCCTGCTCTGGCCTGCCCCCTCCCTCCAGATCTTGGGTCAGTTTATTTACTAACCCGAGGGTAGAGCCAGGGCTGCATCTGAGTCAGGGCTGGGGAACCAATCAGAGCTGCTCTGGGGCATTCCAGGGGCCCAAACTCATGATCCCTTTTGGAAGAGAACTTTCCAAAAGGTCCTGTTTGGTCACAGTGTTGCGACTACACCTTTTCTCGGTTCATGGCCAGTGAGCCTGGTCCCGTGTGTGTATGCCTGAAGCCCTTTTCTGTCTGCCCTTCCTTTTTTTCCCCCAGGGTTGGGAGAGAAACCTTCAGAAAGAGCCAGGTCTGATGGAGATTTCCTTCTCCTTCAACGTCGAAATATACAAATGCTAATGTCACTCTCCGTGGGCCCTGGGGCAGCCTCTTCTGGGGACGGTGTGGGGTGAGGCGAGCTTGATGCTCTCTGCCTGTCTCTTGGAGTCTGTGGCCTCCCTCTCAGTCCTCCTGTAAATGGCCCCAGAAGTTGTAGACTCCAGGCATCCGCCTCTGGAAACGACCTCTCCCAGCATTTCCGTGGCCTCCCAGTGAGTGGGCCTGTCTGCATCTCATGAGGCTTCCCTGTGGCCGAGGTCACAACGATGTCTCTTCCCTCTCGCTAATGCCACCCACCTGCCACTGGAGTTGTCCTTGACACCTTGGCCCCTCTTCCTCCTCACCCCCCTACACTCCAGACGTCAGCACCCTTGCTCCAGTGCTTCTGGAAGCCAGCCCATCACTCAGTCTCAGTCATCGTCAGGAGTTGTGAGTGTGGAGAGGTGGTCTGTGTGCTTCTGGGAAGGGTCCATGTCTCCCAGTCATCGGGAGCTGTTCCCATTGCTTGGCTCATAGCAGGTGGCTCATTAGCTCTTTAAAAAAAAAAAATATATATATATATATATATATATATATATATTTTTTTTTTTTATTCCTTTTTCTCTTTTTGTGTGTGTATGTGTATGCTTCTTTGTGTGATTTTGTCTGTATAGCTTTGATTTTACCATTTGTCCTAGGGTTCTGTCTGTCCTTTTTGTTTATGTTTTTTAGTATAATTTTTAGAGCTTGTTATCATTAGTGGACTTGTTTTTTGGTTTTATTGCTCTCTTCTTTCCTTTTTTTTATTATTACTTTTAATTTTTTTATTTCTAATAATTGTTTTTATTTTTATTTTAATAACATTATTTAATTTATTTTTTCTTTCTTTCTTTCCTTTTTTTCTCACTTTTCTTCTCAGCTGTGTGGGTTACAGGGTCTTGGTGCTCCACTCGGGTGTCAGGCCTGTGTCTCTGACATGGGAGAGCTGAGTTCAGGACATTGGTCCACCAGAAACCTTCCAGCTCCATGTAATATTAAATGGTGAAAGCTCTCCCAGAGATCTCCATCTCAACGCTAAGACCCAGATCCACTCAACAACTAGAAAGCTACAGTGCAGGACACCCTATGACAAACAACTAACAAGACAGGAACACAATGCCGCCCATTAGCAGAGAGGCTGCCTAAAATCATAATAAGGTCACAGACACCACAAAAAACACCACCAGACACAGTCCTGCCCACCAGAAGGACAAGATCCAGCCTCATCCTCTAGAACACAAGCAAAAAGGGGATCCTGTGTCTTTAAACAGCTGTGCTCCAGTGTGTGTAAATGTGCTTGCTAATCCAGTGACTAATTCACTATATTATAAAGCAGCAACAAGCAGGCTGCCAGGGCAGGGCTGGATCCCAACTGGAGTGGTGTGTTAAGGCTCAGGGAATTATGTCTTGAATTCTGCCACACCACCCGTCTCTGGAACGGACTGGACATCTCATCTGTCTGTTCACTGCACCAGAATCAGCACTTGGTTCTCCGGATTCCCATCCTGCTCTGGCCTGCCCCCTCCCTCCAGATCTTGGGTCAGTTTATTTACTAACCCGAGGGTAGAGCCAGGGCTGCATCTGAGTCAGGGCTGGGGAACCAATCAGAGCTGCTCTGGGGCATTCCAGGGGCCCAAACTCATGATCCCTTTTGGAAGAGAACTTTCCAAAAGGTCCTGTTTGGTCACAGTGTTGCGACTACACCTTTTCTCGGTTCATGGCCAGTGAGCCTGGTCCCGTGTGTGTATGCCTGAAGCCCTTTTCTGTCTGCCCTTCCTTTTTTTCCCCCAGGGTTGGGAGAGAAACCTTCAGAAAGAGCCAGGTCTGATGGAGATTTCCTTCTCCTTCAACGTCGAAATATACAAATGCTAATGTCACTCTCCGTGGGCCCTGGGGCAGCCTCTTCTGGGGACGGTGTGGGGTGAGGCGAGCTTGATGCTCTCTGCCTGTCTCTTGGAGTCTGTGGCCTCCCTCTCAGTCCTCCTGTAAATGGCCCCAGAAGTTGTAGACTCCAGGCATCCGCCTCTGGAAACGACCTCTCCCAGCATTTCCGTGGCCTCCCAGTGAGTGGGCCTGTCTGCATCTCATGAGGCTTCCCTGTGGCCGAGGTCACAACGATGTCTCTTCCCTCTCGCTAATGCCACCCACCTGCCACTGGAGTTGTCCTTGACACCTTGGCCCCTCTTCCTCCTCACCCCCCTACACTCCAGACGTCAGCACCCTTGCTCCAGTGCTTCTGGAAGCCAGCCCATCACTCAGTCTCAGTCATCGTCAGGAGTTGTGAGTGTGGAGAGGTGGTCTGTGTGCTTCTGGGAAGGGTCCATGTCTCCCAGTCATCGGGAGCTGTTCCCATTGCTTGGCTCATAGCAGGTGGCTCATTAGCTCTTTAAAAAAAAAAAATATATATATATATATATATATATATATATATATTGCTTTTTTAACTGAGATATAATTCACATAATATAAAATTCACCGTGTTAAAGAGTACAATTCAGTGGGTTTTCGTACATTCACAGAGTTGTGCAACCATCACCAATAACTGACTTGGGTACATTTCTACCACCCCTGAAAGAAGCCCCCCTCCCATGGCAGTCAGTAGCTCTTTTTGCGTGAAGGCATGCTGGTCAGGCTGTCCAGCAGGGCACAGCGGGGCGTGGAGCTGTGTCTCCTGGTGAGAATCCCCACTGCTCTCCTCTGACGCTCCAAGCATGGACCCACAGACCCGGGAAGCTGGGGGCTCGCTTGTTTTGGCTCTGCTGTGTAGGAAGCTAGTGTCTGTCTGGGCACAGATAATGAGCCCTTTCACTAGCTGCAGGGCTCTTCAGTCCCGGAGCTTCGGGCTGTGGTGGCTGCAGTTTCCTAATGGCTTCCTGATGAGGCAGAGCCACTTATCAGCAGCGGATGAGGGCTGTGTATCACACCCGGGTCTTTCCTTTTCCCACCTGAGGCTGCGGATGGACAGTGGCTTCTGCTCCCTCTCCTTTTGCACTGATCATTTCTTCTCTGCTCTCCACTCGTTGGCCTATCAGGCCCATTGATCTGGAGATGGGGTCTGCCGGGTGGCTTCTCAGCCTCTTGGGTTTGCCCCTGGGAGAGGCCTCCGATGCTGTCTGCTCTGGGCCAGTGTGGGTGAGACTCTGGGGTCGCCTTAGGGCTGCCAGAATGCCCCGGGCTGCATGTTTGGGGCCCCATTCTGAAAGGAGAGAAAAAAAAACCTGTGGAGGCTACAAGAGACCACAGCACAAACCTTGGCTGTCTGCACTCTGAATGCATTTGCAGTTAGAACAGGAGCTACTTGTATTGCTCCAGGACCTGGGCTTTTTGAGTTAGACTTATGGCCTTGTTAATTAGATGCATCAGGTTCAACTTACAGGCCAGTGCCCCTGATTTTATGTTCTGCCTTTGTCAGTGGGGTTGGTTGTATCCCCTCATTGCTATCACCATGTCTTCTTTACCCTTCCCGCAGGACTGGAATGGTTGCGTCACAGACCTTGTGGATGACACGATGGTGGTCTCCTCTCCTTTCAGTGCGTTTTAGATGAAGGTCACTGGCTCGCTGAACCCTCAAATTTTAGACCTGTTACGCAGAGTGGTTTCGTGCAATTGAAGTTGGGTGTTGGAGATTCTTGCTTTGTGATCCCTGGCATTCAGCTGGGATCCCTGCTGGCAGGAAGCTCTTCTACTGTAGAGCCTGGCCATTGCGATTGAAAATTTGTAACCTAGAGCAGCAGCGGATCCCATCCTGGGCCCGTTATATCCCGTGCTTTTTAGATCTTTGGATGGCTTGTTCCTCTGTTGTTCTTAGAAACCTGGGGAGCAGTAGAGTTTGTCCCGAGTGATGACCAGGGCTTGATAGCAGCAAAGACAGGAGGGAGATGTCTCTCTCCCAATCCACCACGATAAGGAAATAGCAGTGGTGCAGAGGACAAAAAATACTGGCATGGAGCCAAGAGGTCTCGCATTAGTAACCACGTGATGTCACTTCGCTGAGCTTCGTTTTCCCCATCCGTAAGAGAAAGGGGTTGAACTAGGTGATGTCTCAAGTCTCTTCTAATCCTGCGTGTTCCGGGATCGGGAGTCCTGTGGGCCACCTGACCAGGGCGGGCGCTCACCCACCCTCATCTCTATGGCGGCTTCTTCTCATTCATCTTGTAATTACGTCGAGTTGCCAGGAAGGGGAACATCCCTCCAAGGACATGTTAAAGCTTTATAGCAAATTCTGTGAATTCCTCTTTCC
>NW_006790311.1:3648345-3650794 GCF_000442215.2 Lipotes vexillifer | reverse complement strand
CTTTCCCTTTTTGGCCGAGGATAAGCTGTGTGCATCAGATAACCACAGCGAGGGCAACACAGCGGCGCAGAGGCAGGGAAGAGTGTGAACACGCAAGTAGGGTGCGCGTGAGGTGCTAGCTCCTACCCAAGGCCGTGGAGAAGGCCAAAGGTGAAGAGATATAGGGGCCAACGTTCTAGATCAGGAATACCTGGAAGCAGCCTCAGATGCTAGGTTTAGCAGGGGACCTAATGGTTTAGGGAGAGGACCCATAATCCCTTGAAGCTGTCTCTCAGGGTTCTAAGTGCCTCCCTAGCAGCTCAGGAAACTTGAGCTGGGACTCAGATTATTCCCTAAAACCCTTCAAGCAACAGGATTTCTGGACTCCTCGTTAGGGATGTACATTTGGATTTACTGAGCTGAGTGGGGCCTTTATTTCACGACTTGTTGAACACGTGAAGCCTGATGCTGTAAATTCCAGATGCTCCACGTTAGGGAATTGGCATCGGTTTTGGGTGCATGTAGCTGGTGTGCATTTTGGTGCATTTAGCAGGCGTCTTTGAAGACTGTAATACGTCCAGAGAAGCGCTGTCTCATGCGCTTTTGCCAAATATACTATGGGTGGGAAGTTTTGCATCTTCTCTGATGTCAGTCTCTTCGGGGCGGGAGCGTGTGTTCCTCTGCCTTCTCCCTATATTCCTGCCATGTGGCTCCCACGTGGTTCTCTTGAATGACACTGGAATGAGTCAGCAGGGCCCTTGGAAAAGAAGGGGATGCTTACTTAGCCTGTTGGGAGCAGGGGGTGGGGGAGAAGTCAAGGAAGCAGTGTTTGAATGAGGTCCTGGACCACGTTGGATGGCCCAGGTACCCACTTAGATCTTCACAGTTTGGTGCCTTTTTGGTGGTCATATGTTTCATCTAGGTTTCAGTCTCC
The DNA here is from genome assembly GCF_000442215.2 of Lipotes vexillifer. Taxonomy (NCBI): domain Eukaryota; kingdom Metazoa; phylum Chordata; class Mammalia; order Artiodactyla; family Lipotidae; genus Lipotes; species Lipotes vexillifer. Next base: position 3,649,881 of record NW_006790311.1, on the reverse strand, counting down.
ACCATCTGCTTAGGACAACAGTGTATAGGGGTGTTTGCTTGTCGTGGCCTTGTAGGTGGCATCTCAGATATCCTTGTATCTCAGGTTCACCAGGCCACCCTACAGATGGTCTGACCCCTGAACATCTGGATCCCTGCACTCCGGAAGCCAGCGAAGAGAGTGTGGGAAGGAACACAGTGCGTCACTTTTAATCACTCGCTGGTAACATTGGTCCCAGCTGTGTGCAGCACTTGCCTGCTCTGTGCTTAAGCTTTTAAATTATACGACATTTAAGTGCTTGTCTCCAGCTCCCTCCCGCTGTGGTGACATTACCTGGGATGTTCTCGGTGAAACACCCTAAGCTATTTCAATGGAAGGGACGAAAAGCATCTTTTTCAGGTTCCTTTCTACCTACTTAGTGTTGGTTTTCCAGGAGCAAGGAGGTTGATGGCAGGAACTCGTAGGCATGAGTGGGGAGCTTAAGGTTTTCCTTAGGGGGGCGTCTGTATGACTCCCTGGATGTCTTGCCTTTAGGAGATTCCAGCTTTGCAGTTAGGATTCTGAAGTCTGTAAGCTTGGACTGGATCCAGGGGGTGCAGTTACTGACTCTGTCAGTTGCCGGTCCGTGCCCGGCCATCGGTGGAAACTCACAGTGAAGCCCTGCGGCAGGAGGGCTGCTTGCAGGGCCTGCTCCAGGGTCCCTGTGCCTCCTTCCCCAGACCAGGCCCAGGCTCTGCTCATTTTCGGTTTGGTGTCTATCACAGGCTTATGCAACCATTGCTGGTCCTTGTTAGTAAGCCTCTAGGAGGATTAAGACTATAAGTAACACAGCTGGGAAGGATTAAAATTGTCACTCCAAAGGTATGTCAGAGCAGAAGATGGCATTTCCAGAAAGTAGAGAGACTGTCTAAAGAGTTTGAACTAAAGGGGAGTCAGAGGCCTTTATTGAGATGTGGAGCACACATACATGTGAAGATCAGCCCTCAGCCTCTTTATGCACCAAAGAAATGAGAAGGGAACGTTCCCATGAAGAAACACTCTGAGAGGGACTCCAACCATGTGTCATTAACAGACCGATGGGACCGACGGGACTGTTGTCTCGGGAACAAGAGAGTTGACCTCTGTCTAGCGGTCAGGCTTTAGGTGCACCCCTGCCTTCATTGCTCTGGGCTGGGCCGAGCAGCAGTTACAGTCTGGACCTACCCCTTCTCCATGGTGGCTGCAGTTTAGCTGTAGGCACGCACATTCTTCTCTTGGCCGAGGAGATCCTTTAGGCTAAGAAGAAACTACTCCGTGAGTGAAAAAGGAGCCTATTTCTAAGCAGGCAGTGTTCTGGGTGACCTCATCTTCCTCCCAGCCCAGATCCAGTTGGAGCTGTGCATACAGGGCAGAAATCCAGTTCCTCCTGTCTGGGACTCACAGTGGCAGATAAAAATAGACCGAGACTTTGTCTGCAGCCATTGTTCTCTAAGTGCCCATTGTTTCTGGAAGCAAAGTGGCTGTGGCTCTAGAGCTTTAAGCTCTGTGCTCTCTCTCTCTCCCCCTCCCCCTCCCCCT
>NW_006790311.1:3628168-3648141 GCF_000442215.2 Lipotes vexillifer | reverse complement strand
TCTTTCCCTCTTTCATTGTGCAGGGATCTGAGTCCCGGCTCTCCCATTTCCCTCAGCCGCCTTTGCACTTGTCTGGAGCTCCCCAACTGGTAGATCAACAGACTCCACTGAAGATTTTGTCCAAGTCTTTCCATGATTTGTGGCCAAGATGTGGACCTGTGGATCCAATGACAGTAAAGGCAGGAGGATTTGTAACTGGTTGAGCCGCTAAACCCAAAGGGTCTTGATTAACGTGTCAGTATCGGAATGATGCCTCATCTCTGGTGTTAAGTTATGGGTCACAGTACTTGGTCGTTGACGTTTCAACGTTTTTATCAGGGGCTCAGGTTAGAGACGGATGCAGAAAGTATACTTAGTAAATTTCAAACGGTGCAAAGCTAATAGGTTGAGGACGGATTCATGATACAAAAAAGATCTCTATGCATGGAAACATGGATCCAAACAAGGTGAAGTTTAGTGTGGATAAATGCAGCCTCTGCATGAGGTCAATGAGACTCAGTCAATAAGTGCAGAGCTGGCTCAATCGCGGCGCCTATGGAGAAGGTCTGGCGGAGCACTTCGAGGGAGTGGCTTTTGCAGTATGGCTGTTAGAAAGATCGGGGTTGGTCTGCATCAATAGAAATGTGGGAGTAGGCTGGTCATCTCCGTGTTCTCATTTGTCTCCTGAGAAGTCTGGTTCACCTGTGAATGTTCGTGATGCTCTTTAGGGACACGGACATACAGGGGTGACCCTGGGTGGAGGCATGGCCAAACCAGGCCATTGTGAATGGTTGCAGGAACCAAGGAATTATAATACCTGGACGGAAGTGATGATAAAGGCATGAGTAGAAATATTGAAAAGCTGATAGATGAAGAAAAATTAAAATTGTACTGTGTGATTTCAGCCAACAGCACTGGAGCCAATGTTTGTAACTCATAAGAAGGCAGACATTAACTCAGTGTGTGCAGTTGTTTTAAAATAATTATTGCAGTCCTTAAGTGAAACTGAGTGGCTCAAAAAGTAGAGAGTGGCTGAATGTCTTAAGTGAGGAGTTACACTAAAGGACCCCTCGAGGCCTTTCTGGGGAGTGTAGCCATCCTGTCCCAGATCCTGCCCTACCTCTGATTGTCATTACTTTTGCAGATAAACCTTTGTGGGTCTGGGAAGCTTGGCGGAGGTGCGGGGGCGGGGGGGGGCGGTCACGCACATAGAGCGTATTGCTTCAGTGCCTGTGGTTGGCATTTGGAAAACGGTTGGCATTTTGAGATCATTTGTCTCTGTACTGGGAAAATGGACATAGATATTCTTATTTTTCACTGCGGTTTGCCTGGGTTGAAAACAGACAGTTGCACTGTGTGAATGTCTATGACTATGCTTTTGCCCTCCCTGTCCAGATTTATTTATTAAAAGAAAAACACATCTGCATAAAAAAGCCTTAGAACACAGGAAGAATGTCCACTTTGTTTTTCTTTCTGTAGCACCGAGACATGTGGGGTTTCAGCTTCCTCCAAGGGGTTTTTGAAGACCGGCTTTCATCTCAAACAAGGCTTTTTCCCATTGGAAAAAACAGCCCATTTTTTTGGTTTGAAAATATATTTATATAATGTATAAATAAATAAGAAAGACGAGAGAGAATTTCCTTTCAAAATTTATGGAAAAATGCTGCTTTCTGAACATCATTAATTGGGAGTAAGTTGCTGGCCCTTCCCAGCCCACTTCCACTCTGCCATGTGTCCCTTTATTCTGGTTTAAATTTTTCCAATTATTGGCTTCCTCTGCTCTTCCCTTTCCTTGCCTCTGTTCCCTTCTCTGCCGTCCATCCACCCTCCCCCATCTTCACTGCCCGCTCTGCCTCTCATCTCCTCTCCCAGCTGCTCCCTGTCCGCTCACCCCCACTCCTCCTGCGTTGCTCCTAAGCCCCTCTTCTGCTTTCCCCGGCAGCCCTCAGCAACTAGAGCCCTCACTGGAAGAGGCCTGTCTCTGTGTTTGTTTCCTGCGTGGGAGGGAGAGGCAGGCCTTGAGAAAACAGTTCAAAAGTGCAGAAAAACTCCACCTCTTCCAGCCTAAATAAAGGGGCTCCACTCCATCTCTTTGCCCAGATTGTTCCTTTGCCCACGGAGAAAACTCATCCTTCACCTGGACCAGCCCGGTCTTCCTAGTAATGCTCAGACGCCCCCTCCGTGCCTGTCTTGTCCCCAGGCCAAGTGCGGAGGGGGCCCCGCGGGGGGAGCCTCTGACTCAGGGTCCTGGGTGGGAGCCACAAGCTCTGGTGTTGCAGCTGCCATCTGCCAGGAGAGTCCCAGGGATGGAGGCGCTTCCTTTGTCATTACTTTCTCTGTAATGAAAATGACGGAGAAATATGGAAGGAAATGTTTTTGTGTCCATTTCTGCCTCCCCTGCCTTTAACTCTGTTAACAGGCATGGGTGGAAAATACCCGGCTTTCGTGCCCGGTGCTCTGGGTTTGAGTGCTGGTAAGATCACTCAACTGGCCTGATTGTCTTGGTTCAATCACTGAAGCACCCTTTGTGAGCCTTCATATCCGCACCTATGTGACAGAGAGAATACTAAACCCTTGGTTGTCCTCAGGCTCATAGTAGAATAGGGGAGAAAACATTTTCTAAAATGTAAACTTCTACTCAGAAAGCAGCACTGAAACTCATAGGTGGGAATCAAGTGACATGGAAATGAATTGCTCAGCCGGATTAAGCAGCATCTCCGGGGCCTCAGAGAGTGAAGCATCAGAGTAATATGTAAACTGAAATCGCGGAAGCTGGGATAATAGCAAGATGTAGGTTGCCAAATATTTTCCATAGTCTTCTTGAATGGGGTTGTCCTTTGCCACGTTGTTGCCAAAAGCCTTCTGACCCTGTCATGTGTTGTTTTTTTTTTTTTTTTTTGCGGTACACGGGCCTCTCACCGCTGTGGCCCCTCCTGCCACGGAGCACAGGCTCAGCGGCCATGGCTCATGGGCCCAGCCGCTCCGCGGCATGTGGGATCCTCCCGGACTGGGGCACAAAGCCGTGTCCCCTGCATCGGCAGGCGGACTCTCAACCACTGCGCCACCAGGGAAGCCCTGTCATGAGTATCTTAATTGAAGGCAGGACGGGGCAGGAGTTTGCCCTGGCTCAGAAGTCGAAGGATGGGGGGGAACCAGTGAGATGCATCATGGCTCTCTGCGAACCTTGGAGCTGAAAGGGCCCAATGTATGTTTTCTTCCAGAGTAATATAGAGACCTTGCCTCTGTGTTTTTCGTGACAAAAGAAGTGACACTGTTCTGGGACATCCAGGACTTGTAAAATGCCTGGTGTGGAGTCAAGTGTAACTTGTCTATGTAGGAAATGATTTGAAACATGTGATATGTTCTGTAAATGGCTTTGAATGACCATTAAAGAACTTTATTCTTTAAAGTACCCTATTGAGGTGGGCCTTCTATGCAGGAATCCTAATCTTAATACCTAAAACATTCTTTTAAACTGTGAGCATGTCATTCATTTAAGGGTATATGTATGGCTTGGGTAAAATGCAGCTTGGGTTCTGGTAAATACCAAAAGTGAAGAAAAGAGTTTTGAGCACAAAATTACAGTTTTGTTTTGTGCCATATAGACTCTACGCTGGCACTCTTGGGAAGTTTTTAAAACCAAAAGGCATCTTAGGTCCCCTGGATCCTGGAGCTGTGAGGTGTTGTCATGGCAAAACACATATTCTAGATGATTACTGCTACAAAAAAGATCTCCCCCATAGCGGATTGGAGGATACAGGATAGGTAAGGAGTCAGTCTGTCTGCTAAAACAAAGAGCCAGATTCAGGGGATGTCAATTTCCATTTATATCTCAGAATCTGATTTTTACATTCATTTTCTCATTTTCTCAGTTGCTTGGTCATATGTACCTGGGGAAATCGCCAGGTTCCTTCTCCTTGCTGTCTCTCTAAGCTTTGGGAAATAAAATCGTATATTTGTTTTAGTCTTTCTATTTTACAAGACACTTTTCAGTTCAATTCAAGTCACCAATAATTTATTGAACACCTACTAGGCTTTGGTATTTTCACACATATTTAATTGAATCCTCGCTGCCGGGTAGGTAGAGAATCCTAGCGAGTGAAGGATGCTCCTGAGCTCTCAGTGGTCCCCGAGGACTCTCCCACACACCCTCACTTGCCAGAGCTGCTGGAGAAAACACAGAATTAGGAGCCATTCCAGCAGGGCCCATTCATTCAGATATTTCCTCTTTCAGGCCGTGTGCCCAATGTTTGGGGTGGGAGATCTGAACTGTTCTAAGTAAGGAAAGAGCAAGAAAACGTAGCTGCAGGACCCAGGGGGCAGTTCTGCTTTCTGGCGCAGCTCCTGGAACGGAAGAGCCTCTCTGGGTTTCCCTGAACACCTGGGATTGATTTGGGTTTTGCTCTGACTTGGAAACATTTGCTGAGGTGGAGGTTGGAGGAGGGGTTGGGGAGGAAAGAAATAAATCCAGTGATTAAAAATAGCTTGTGCATGTCAGGTGCCTGAAGGAATTGGGGAACACGCCCACAGTCCCTTTTGTCTGGCAGGTATAAGCTCCTGGCTGCCGAATTACAACCGCTTTCATTTGTTTTTCCTGCTCCCCTACCATGTAATGGTCAAGGGCTCATTGGAACCATGTGTAAGCCTGGTGAGTCACCAAATCCTCAGGACTTCAGTGGTAATAATGTGTTAAAACTCCTTTTGGGGGATGGGATGGGGGTGGGGGAGGGGAGAAGGGAGAGGACTGAAGTCACTTCTTACAGATGTTCAGGGTCCTCGGCTGTCTCTGCAGCCTTGGTTCCCAGGCCCAGCTGCTGGGCCCGAGGCAGGCTTCCCTGGGCAGTCTGCAGCCTGCTTTGCCTCTCAGAGGACCATCTCTTTTGTCCTGGGACAAGTTCCCTCTGAGAAGAGGCATCTACCTTTGAGTTGGTGCGCTGTACCCCAGCAGCATGCTTCATTTCCCCGAGGCAGTAATTGGAGACTGGCTCGAATTTTTGGTCAGTCAGATCATTGGAGGGTGAATTGGGGATTTTCTGTGCAGCTTCTTTCTCCATCCCTCAGGTTTTTTTTTTTTTTTTTTTTTTTTAATCCGCTGGTGACTTCAAGGGCATTGGTATCAAGAGAAGGACCGAAGCCCAGTTGTGTTTCCCTGACTGATAAGAAAACTCTGTTTTGGGGTCAGGGTGTCCCATCATTTGGGGCAGCGATGGACTGCTTGGTTGGGATGGGTGGTCCAACCACGGCGCTGAGCTATTCTTGCTGAGCTCTTGCTGGAGCCAAGGGTCCTGCTTGTCTCTCATCGCTTTGTCACTTCATTAGGTTCGTGTAAATGGGGTCGAGGGGCCGAGGAGGGACACATTTCCCTTCTTTGCATTAGCCTCAGCCAGAAGCTTTGTGGATTACACTGACTTCCTCAACAGGAAGCCCTGCCTTGCCAAGTTTGGAGTCAGGAGTGTAGGACAAAGAGGACCCTTCCTTCCTAGTTCCAATGCATCCTTGCATGAATGAGAGAAAGGTTGAATGAGATTCCTTTTCACAGCCTTCTGAGATATTAGTGTCTTCACTGGGTAAGTTCTCTTAGGGGCCAGTAACAACTTTCTAAGGACAATGTTGATTATTCAGAATCGGTCACTGACCGCAGCCATTTTGCCATTTCTGTTGATCTGAAGGGGTAAAGGTGCCTCCTCTCTTATTCTAGGCAGTTTGACATCTGCCCTTTGGGAGCTGGCCAAAATCCTCAGCTCTTTCTGCCCACTCGTAGTTACAGTTGTAAGTTCCTGAGGACCTTAGCAGTCAGGAGGAATTACCTCTGCTGTCTTTTGCTTGTAGGATGTGGTGGTCAAAGGAATGGCTGGCCGCCCTGATTTGAAATCATCCCTCTCTGATCCAACTTCGTCACTCTCCAGATCATGATAATGTTGCTTTAAAAGAAGTTCTGTGGTTTGAGTGGACCAATGAATGAAATGTAGACCTAGATTTAAGCACCGTGGAAAGTAATCTGAAGCCTTATTTTCTTTTTCCATGAGCTTATCTGTTTCTTGTAAGCTTTCATAGTATGATCCTCCTTTATCTCAAGAATATCCTCATGACAATAAAATATTTGTGGGTGAAATGGCATGTTGCCTGGGATTAGCCTTACAGTTCTTCTGTGTTGGTGGGGAGGAGACGAAATAAAAACTGGTAGTGTTGATGGATTTTGAATAGGGATTTATTATACTAGTCTCTCTACCTTGGTGTGTGCTCAAAAATTGGCGTAATGAAAAATTTAAAACCCTATGAGGGATATAGACACTACCTATCAACAGACCTCTTTTTAACAATTCACGGATGGAGTGACTTACCCAGCGTGATTACATAAGTGGCAAAACTGAGAACCCGTGGGTTTTGACTACCAAGCTAAGGCAGCAAGCCCAGTGCGTTGTCCCACTGTGTCTTTTCCCCCTGTCTTCAGAATCTTCTCTTTCCATTTGGGACAAGTGTCCTTTTTTTCTTCTCTGTATGAATGAGAAGGTTTCTTCTTGGTCCTTTCACTTTAAGAAACCTATTTCAGCCACACTTTATGTAACTAATTAACCTTATATTATGTGCACAATTGTGCATCAGGGTGACTCAGGGGTGAACACAGACAGGGAAGGAGGCCAGGTTGTCATTTACCGTGTGTTACTTTGTATGGAAGGAAGGAAGCCTCAAGACCCTTGGTTCCAAGAAAGGAGAAAATTACAGTCGGTTCTGTCAATGGCTTTTAATTATGTCTTTACGGGGCGGAGCTATATGAAATCCTGGATTTCTTCGATCCAGAAATGGTTTTGTTTAAGTTTTTAATTTACTGACTCAAGTGTATCTCATTTTCAAACTGAGAAATAAAAGTCCTGTTTTCTGTGTCTCAGCTGTAGAAATTTTAGTGTTCTTGGATTTCTGACCCATTCCTGTTTGCAGCAGCAGTGGCATTGAATGGAAAGACCTTGGATGTGTGAGAGTTGAAAGATGGAGTTTAAGGCAGGCTCTTGATCTCTTGCAGTCTTGGTTTTCTGATCTGTGAAGTGGGGGTCCTGTACTACTTTCCCAGGCCCCCCGGAAGCTCTGTGTTGTGAGGATATTGGGGAACAGTGTATGGGAAGGGTCTCGGTGGACCGTAGTGGTTTTCAGATGTAAGGCGTATCATTCATTCCTGGTGTTTCTTTCCTGCTGCTCTTGATTGGGGCAATACCCACCACCCGTGGCCGGTGTCATCATGGTAACCCACCAGGCTTTGGCCAATCCAATGGCTGCACAAGACTGGAATGTGCACCTTGCATCTCTTGTCTATCGCCTAACCCTCGGGTCCCAGATGCTCCAGTCTTCCTGCCATTTATTTGAGGATGGTGAGAGGAGGAACATCTCAGTTCAGCAAGGCCATAGGTCTTGAACTTCTCCTGGAACCAACGCCACTTCAGGCTTAGATTCTAGGTGACATTGCTGATATGAGCCGTTCGGTTTCAAACGACTTAATAGAATGGTATGAAAAGTCACGTGACATGTCGTTGCTGGGTTCTTGGGCGCTGAGCAGTCCTTAACTTTGAGTTCCATTATGAGTGAATTGAAACCCTTGTTCCACATTTGACTTAAAACATCCTTGGGCTGTACACGCTTTTGTTCAGGATTAGGTCACAGTGAAAAAGAAGCAGATGTTTCCCTGCATTGAAAAGGCCACAGTTCATTGTGTTCCTACTGAGTCAAGAAAAACTATCTGCTAATTTCTACTCTGATACTGTGCAGTCTTGATTGGACAGAGTTTGGGACCGTTATTTGCTCACTAGCTTCTGTACAACTCTCCTCTCAGAAATCTGGGTGATTCTTGTAAATATTAACTCAGATTTAGGGTCCTGAGGAATAACCCCTGGGTCAGAAATCGAATATACTTGTAATATGTTTATGTTTCATAAATATACTTAGAGCCTCCACCGTATCAGCATAGTATATTTCCAGGTCAGGTGCTCAGCATTTTGAAACAAATGTGTTATTGCAATTCAAGATATTGCAAGTACAGTTATTAGCACAAAGGCAACTTTAGTTCTTGTCCATAAAATACAATTAGTTAACTTCTGTGGAGCATTGATTAATTTATAGATGCTGTTGCCAAAATTAGAAATATTTTTGGTAACTAATAGAAAAGTATTTTAATAGGTAATGAGATAAGGTGTGGTCAGAATAACAGAGATGCCTGCTTGGGCCAAACCATGTCAGCTTCTCCACCTGTGCAACGATTTCATTATTTTTATTGGTCAGTGTAATTGACAGAACTGCCACAAACATGAATGAGCAACACAGAGGGCATTTTTGCATTCATATTCTTCATGATGAGAGTTTATGTTTTATGTTAATACCACTTTTGAAAGTGGTTATTCATCATCATTTACATGCAGTGCCTGTGCTACTAAAAAAGACAATCCTGGCTATTGTTCATTCACGTATAGAAGAGTTTTGATTTTTTTTTTTAAACCTTCCATTCCACACTTCATGAAAATAGATAAAACTCTGACTTTCCTGTCTGAATCCTTTGGGTCCAAAGGCACTGATACGCCTTCTCCTGAGCTCATCAAGTCCAGGTGTCGCAAGTGTGTGGTGGTGGCTTTCCCCAGCGGGCCTGGGAGCACCTTTTCCAGAGACCCAGCGCTCTGAGTCCCCAGTCAGGGGCACAGCCTTTGGGTGCCATGCAGCACCTAAAGCCTGGCATGTGGACCAGGCTTTTGAGAATGGCATTGAGGTGGACAGGCACACGTTAATTCCAGCTGCTTCCCTTGGAGAGAACAAGCCAGAACCTGGAAGTGCCGGCTCCCTGACAGGAAGTGGAAACCTGCATGGGGAGTTGTCAGCCCAGAGGCCCTGTCCTGGCCGGACTGCTGGGGCACTGCTGTGATAGGAAGCAGACTCCGGGCTCTCTGCTGTCATCCTCAGCCTTCACATCACCCTAGCATCCAACTGCCCAGGCTTTCCTGTTCAGAAGATGTCTGGGGCCTCCTAGCCTCATCCTTCAGTTCCAGTTTGCAGCAGAACCACTGCTGGTCCATTTGGCCTGGCCCACATTTTCCACATGCATTTTCCTGGCCCACTTCTGCCATCAGTAGAGTCCTTTTCATCGAGTCATAAATCCAGTGGAGGGAACAAACACACACAACAAAACCCACACAGTTCAAGTTCATGAATTGGTGTTGGATGGGAGCGAAGGGAAGGAAAGTTGATTCAGATTTGGAAGACATTGAATTCATCCAGCATTTGTTGATTGACTCCTGTGCTGGGAGCTGGGGTTGCTGCATTTGTTCCTTCTTTCAGAAGCGATACTCCTGGTTAAATAGAGAACCCTTTTCTCTAAAGTCAAACTGACTTCCAATCTAAGGGACGATCTCCTGGACCTGTCCCTTAGCTGTTCTTGGGCGAGGAGAGTGGGGACGAAGGGGGAGCACTGATGTGACTCATGTGATGATTATTCCATTGTTCAAAGGGCTGGATGTTATGTAATCAACATTTTATCCCATCCCCCTCCTCTTTCCCCCTAACAATCTGGGATTTTCCAGCATTTTGTCAACCTTCCTGGAAGTGTGTTGATTTTTCCACTAGGCTTTTTTGGGCATGTCCCAGGGCAACCCAAACTCTCCACTCCCTATAACTTCAGATCCCCCTCAGTGCAGGGCCTGGGAGAGCCACAGCAGTGGACCCTTCTGTTCTTCTAGGGCACAGGGCAGACTCTGGGCAGTTTCCTGATAGCACCGCTCAAAGCAACTGGGGGAAAGAGCTGCCTGCCCTTCTTTCTTGCCACGTAATTTCCATTCATTTTGATATTCAGAGGCAATATATTTGTTTCTTTTTTCAGAGGTCACCAATTATCATTTTTTTTCCCCTCCTATGTTTCCATTTTATCCAGCCAATAACACGTTACTTACATCCAGGGAACTTTTTAACTAGCCAGGGTTTAGAGATGGCTGGTGGAGGAACTTCTCCAGTGGCCCTGCCATTTTCTGTCAGTTTCAGATGCTACACTGAGGATTCACGGTGAGCAAGAGGGCTTCTGGAAATTACTGCAGTAAAGTACATCGCTGTCTAAAGGTCACAGGACACCTAGTAGAAATTCTCAAGTCATTTCTTTGCTTGCTTGCTTTTTGTTGGAAATTGTGCCTGAGGTGAATTTGGAGGATTTTTAACTTGAACCATATCTATGTATCTTGGCTTTGAACGTGGTCTGCAAGTACAAGAGGGACACAGCAGAGATAAAGATGCACGTGGCAATAGCAAAGGAGGACACATTTGTGGATCTGCAGATGTTGATTCCTCATGCTTCTTCACCACCTACATAAATCAAGTTTTATAGGTGTTACCTCCTATACGCATGTCACATCTGACCACTTACGTTTTCTGCAGAGCCATCTTCCTAGCTAAAGCCACCATCATCCCTCACCACAACTGATGCAAGAGCTTTTTAACAAGTCTTCTTGCATCCATTTGGAGTTAACCTCCTAAACCATTCTTTACCGGCAGCTAAGGCGATCTTTTTTTTTTTAAACCCATTTTTAAGAATTGTGGTAAAGTGAACATAACCTAAAATTTACCAACTTAACTATTTTTAAGTTACAGTTTAGTGGGATTAAATACACCCATAATGTTGCACAACCTTTGCCACCATCCACCTCCAGATCTCTTTTCATCCTGTAAAACTGAAACTCTGTCCCCAGGACACAACCCCCCATTCCCTCCTCCCTCCAGGCCCTGGAAGCTACCGTTCTACTTGCTGTCTCTATGAATTTGACAATTCTAAGTCCCTTATGTAGTTTGTCTTTTCATGACTGGCTTATTTCATTTACCATAATGTGAAGGCTCATCCATGTTGCAGTATATGTCAGAATTCCCTTCCTTTGTAAGGCTGAATGATATAGTACTGTGTGTGTTTATACTACCTTTTGCTTATCCACTCATCTGTTGATGGACACTTGATTGCCTCCACATTTTAGCTACTGTGAATAACGCTGCTATTAACATGAGTGTACAAATATCTCTTCAAGACCCTGCTATCAGCTCTTCTGGGTATATAGAGAACTCATAAAACTCAACACAAAAAGACAAATCACTGTATTAGAAATGATCAAAATGCTTGAATAGACATTTCTCCAAAGAAGATACACAAATGACCAATAAGCCCATGGAAAGATGCTCAACATCACTAATAATTAGGGAAATGCAGATCAGAACTACAGTGTGATACCACTTCACATCTATTAGCGTGGCTACTGTAGAAAATGCAGAAGATAAGTGGTGGCAAGGAGGTGGAACCCTTGTGCACTGTGGTGGGGCTGTAAAATCATGCAGCCACTGTGAGAAAACAGGATGGCATTTCCTTGAAAATTTAAAAATAGAATTACTGGGGGCTTCCCTGGTGGCGCAGTGGTTAAGAATCCTCCTGCCAATGCAGGGGACATGGGTTCGATCCCTGGTCCGGGAAGATCCCACATGCCGCGGAGCAACTAAGCCCGTGCGCCACAACTACTGAGCCTGTGCTCTAGAGCCGTGAGCCACAACTACTGAGCCCATGTGCCTAGAGCCCGTGCTCCGCAACAAGAGAAGCCACCACAATGAGAAGCCCGTGCACCGCAACCAAGAGTAGCCCCCGCTCGCCGCAACTAGAGAAAGCCCGCGCGCAGCAATGAAGACCCAATGCTGCCAAAAATAAATAAATAAATAAAATAAAAATAGACTTAACGTAAGATGATATTCTTCAAACAAAATGTAGTCATGTCATTCCTCTGCATAAAGCTCTCAATGCCTAGTTTGCTCAGGATACAATTATAAATTCCTTAACACACTCCTTACTTACGTTTTCAGCCTCCTCTCAAGCTGCTGTCCCCTTGATCACTCTGCTCCAGTTGCATTGATCTTTCTGATACTAAAACAGGCCAAGGTTCCCCTCTTCCCCCATCTCAGGACCTTCATTTGTGCTATTCTCTTATCTCGGATCGCAGCCCTCTAATTTTAGTGCTCATCAGGATTACCTGGATTCTGTGTTACAAACGGATTTCCGGGCTCCGCCTGCTCAGAGGTTCTGATTCAGGAGGCCTGGGTGGGGCTGAGTTCTCCCAGGTGATGCTGATACGGCTGGTCTGGGGACCACACTTTGAGAACCACTGGTCTGGAGTAGTTTTTGAAAAACTCCTGTGTATCCTTCAGGTCTCAGGTCAAACATCTCACTTCTAAAGGAGGCCTTCTCTGATTCCTCCAGGCCTGCAGGACTCCCTGTTATGTGTTAACACTGCATCTTTTACTCCTCCTATGAAGCCCTTACTGACATTGTATTTGAACGTTTAATTGTGTAAATAGTTTTTTTAATGACTGATTTCCCTGCCAGAATCTGATATCCAGCTCCATCAGGGGAGGGATCATTACTGTCTTGTTCACTGTTCTTTCGCTAATCCCTTGCATGTAACAAATGCTAAATAATTATTTATAGAACGAATGTTGTTACTTCCTTTTCATAGGTAACAGCAAGTGCGTAGAAACATTAATATTCTCAGTGAGTGTGAAGGATGGGTAGGGGCTATGGGGGAATTAGTAGAGCTATACAGAAAGAATAAACGTATTTTGTCAGAGAGCCAGGGCGTATGAGGCAAGAGTCAGGTTTTTTGTTTTTTGGGTTTTTTTAATGGGCCCTACCACATTGTGGAAAGCCCCCCAAATTTTACCTGCCCTGGTGAGGATGCTACTACAGTTATTTCTCAGCTCGTTTTCTTCAGACCATTCATGCTCCATTATATTTTATGGGTGGTTAATTACCTAGTTAGTTTTATCTTTAAAATTGAGGTATAACTGACATGATGTAACCTTATGTTAGTTTCAGGTATACAACATAATGATTTGATATTTGTGTCTATTGCACAGCGATCACCACCACCCGTCTAGCTACCATCCATCACCTACTTCGTTTTTGTTAGTATTCATGTGCTATTTTTTCCTTACAGATATGGAATGTGCAGATGTTCCACTCTTAACTCCAAGCAGCAAAGAAATGATGTCTCAAGCCTTGAAAGCTACTTTCAGTGGTTTCTCTAAAGAACAGCAACGCCTGGGAATTCCAAAAGGTAGGTTTTGCAGTTGGAAGGAGAGAGGTTGGGATCAGACTTTGAGGTATGGTTAGTTTTCTCACCTGTTGGGTGAGAGAGACATTATTACTCACCGCGCTTCAGTCAGCAGCCACGGATCGTTGCAGACCTCTGTTGGAACAAGCACAGACGCATACTGATGCTCCTTCATCCCCCAGGCTTGCCCCTGCCATCTTGGTTTTAGGGCAGTGGTGCCCAAACTTGTTTGCACATTAGACAGGGGATCGTCAAAAAATTCCACAGCCCAGGTCAGGTCCCAGACCAATTCAGTCACAATTGCTGGTCGCATCAGTAATTCTGAAGCTTCTCAAGTGACTCCATAGTACAGACGAGTTTGGAAGGCATGGTCTTGGAGTCATTCTGGGCCACCATTGGATGAACTCGATGAGCTGCATTTCTGGGAGTTGACTCTTTTCTTTTCCATGTCCTTTGGTGAAACGTGTTTACCTTTGGGTGTTCTCGTCCAAAAGGGTTTATTCGGGAATGTAAGGGGAAGTGACCTGCGTTGTCAGAAAGGAAAAAATAAGCCTTGACCAAGCGGCATTTCCTGAACAGTTGAGAGCAGAAAGAACACTTTTCTATTGAGTCAGAGAAACAGAAGCTGTCTTTAGACCAGGCCAGTGCTACCGCTGCATGAGAGGCTTCCACCCTGCCAGACGCAAGCCTTTGGTAGATTCTATGAGTGTATCTGTCTACCTTTCCACGTTTTCTACTTTCCCACAAACCTCAGCTGACAGCCATGCCCAATCACAACGCAGAATACAGTGAATTCTGACCACTGGGTTTTCCAACATCTCATCAAGTCATCGTCTAGATTGAAGGGGGTAACTTTGAGAGCAGGCATGCTGTAGGCATCACAGCCTGCCATCATCTGAGCTCTTTAAGTGTCATTAGCTGGTGTAGTCATGTTAAAACGGGGGTCACGCATGAAGATTATATATCGTCTGTCCTACACTTCTACTCAACGCAGGGCCTGTGATGTGTATGTATTTTGAAGGGTATCAGGTATAATACAGGTACCTAATAATGTCGTTATTACTAAGTATCATTCGAATGGCTTACTGTTACTAATTGCTGTGATGATTACAGTCAGCCCTCCGAGGGTTCCGCATTGGCAGATTCAACCAGCCACAGGTCGGATTCGGTTGGCTGAATCTGCGGATGCAGGAACCCACGGATACAGAGGGCTGACTGTACTCTGCCCTTTTATATAAGGGAGATGAGCATCCACACACTTTGGTATCCGAGGGCGTTCTGAAACCAATCCTCCTTGGATACCCAGGGACAACTGGGCTAACCATGATTAACTAAGATGAAAATAATTAAGCATAATGGTCTCAAGTAAATTATAAGAGTTAAGAGCAGGGAGAGGTGAGTGCAACGTCCAGAGCACACTTGACTTTGTTATTATTGCTGTTAAAGAAGTCATTTGTTCCCTTGTCCCAGGCTTTAAAAAAGTCTGATGGAAATAAGGCACTGAAAGAGGAGATTCCTGGAATCTCGGTGTGAAGATTCTAAGGGTGGAGAATTCTCTGCTCCTTTCTAGTTGATGACAGTGATCTTCTAGCTGGCAAGATAGAGAAGATGGGGCTGTTGGATGCGGGGGTGGGGGGAGGGGGAGGGTTATGGAAGATGCCATCAGGCATTCCTAATTCTGTGAATCCGAGAACATCCTCAGTGAAGGTCAGATGCTTTCGTGTTGTCTCTGAGGCTCAGGGAAGAGTTAAGAGCTCGATCTGCTGGAACGTCATTTGATCTCTCCCCGCAGACCCCCGGCAGTGGACAGAGACCCATGTTCGGGACTGGGTGATGTGGGCCGTCAATGAGTTCAGCCTAAAGGGTGTGGACTTCCAGAAGTTCTGTATGAACGGGGCAGCCCTCTGCGCGCTGGGGAAAGACTGCTTTCTCGAGCTGGCTCCAGACTTCGTTGGGGACATCTTGTGGGAGCATCTGGAGATCCTGCAGAAAGGTAAATGCATGAGGGCAGGGTGAGGTGGGAGCCAGTGGCGGTGGCTTCGAGAGTAGGTCCGGGAGCGTGCCCAGTGGTGCAACGTCGATGCCATCACCTGGGCATCCAATCACAGCACGTGTGGTCTATGGCGTAGACAGTGCCTGGTAAATAGCAAGTGTTCCATAAATGTTAGTTTCTTTTTCTTCTCTGTACTGGAGGTTCCAATTTTAATCTTTAGCTAGACTGTACTCCTGAAGCTTATTGGTATGCAAAGTTCTGATCCTAGACTTTATCTTAGACTCATGTACTGTTTGAACAAGCAGTGCCCACAGCCAGCAACAAGAGAGTTTTTCTTTCTTTCTCCTCTCTCTCTCTCTCTCTCTCTCTCTCTTTTTTTTTTTGATAATCTTAAGACACACTGTCTTGATCCATGGCCACATCCAAGCTTCGTTTCTCAGAGCTTCTTAATAAGCAGGCTTCTCTGCCCACTAACTGGATTGGAATTGCAGTCGCGAGGTACACCTTTTCCATCTGGAGCAGAAACCGGGGTTATGTCAGGACGCCGTGTCGCAACCTTGTAATGACATGGCCTCCCCTACCAGCCTCTTCCAACCTTTTTGGACCAAGTGACTCATGTACCACAGTCCTGGCTGAGTATAGAAACAGCAGCAGGCGGCAAACTTGGGTGTTTTTGCGCTTATTTTTCTGAATTTCTTCTTAAAATAAATTGCAGTTACCAGCAGTCAGCAGTGCCCTCCAGCTGACTGTAAGCCTAGAAGCCTGTTGCCCTCTCTGACCCAGGCCCACCCTTTCCCTGTGGTCACCAGCTCCAAGCCCTGGCGCAGACGCGGTGACGGGGGTGGGGGGCAGGGAGCAGAACTCGGGCTTAGCACTTTTATTCCATATAATACCTTCCTTTGTTTAAGGATATTTTCCACTCTGCAATGCCCAGGAGAGACCCAAATTAGACTCCTCTGGGCACAGAAGTGTTATCTTTTTCTTTTTTCCCTTTCCCTTCAGCTTCTGCTGAAAAAGAAATAAATAAGCAGAGTCGAGAACTAGGTGAATCTGGCCTTCCCTGAAGCAACGCCGTGATCTCGGTGTAACTGCACACAAACCACTCGCCCGTGTTGACGTAACACCTGTGTATAGAGGGAAAAGATACACCAGGCCCAGAACAGATCTGATGCAACATTGGCTTACGTAACACCTGTGTATAGAGGGAAAAGATACACCAGGCCCAGAACAGATCTGATGCAAGCATTGGCTTATAAACACAGCAGTGGGGGGGGGGGGGGGGGGGGGGGGGAGGGGCGGGTATACCAGACCGTGTCGCCCCAATATATGCTGCTAATTCACCGTTTCCCTCCAGTCTTCACCCTGGGGCAGCCGGCTGTCCTGGAGTGTCTAAACCTGCCTCTGATCAGTTATAACTCATCTGTACAGCACCTCCTTGTTTCCAAAGTGCTTGAAACTACGTTTTTCTCATAGGACTCTCAAAACAACCCTGGGACATGAGAAGGGCATGTTCTCTCGGTGTCCTTGTCTGTAAAATGAGGACAGGTTAGGTGGTTTCCTCAACATCACTTGTTTCCTTAAACCTAGGTCTTTTTAGTCGAAATTCCTGTCCTGTGTTCTTTGTGTAATGATGCGGACTCGTGGGGTAGCTGCTGGCCTATCTTCCTGCCAAGGAATAATACAAGCAAATTTAGGAGAATTGGGAAATAATGGAGTGGGTTTGAGAACATCTCCCAACGTTTTCAAGGGAGAGAGGCAGGAGAATCGTCCTTCTCAGGTCCTTGAACGGCTGAACGTGATGTTTGTATTGAGGCTACAGCTTTTGTTCTGTGATTAAACTAAGGCAACCCAGAGCCGAAAAAACATAGCTTTTCTGGGTGGGGTGGCAGGCCAAAGGTACAGGGGATGTTTCAATCTGATAAGCTGCTAAAGCAGAGTTTAATCATTTTATCTCAGCTGGGAACTGTTTTTCTGTGCAGGCATAAACTTGTTTTCCCAGCAGTCTCTGCTCCCAACAAGCTATCAAATACCTGAGGGGAAACTCAAACCAACCCTCTGTCTTTATGTCTGATTTTTACAGTGAAACGTAATCAGACTGTGCCATACAACGGTCAGGGACCACCACCAGATTCCAGGGTCATTAGACGATCCACAGGCTCACCTTAGTTCCATGGAGAGAGCCTTCCTCTGCTTGGTTACCTTCATCTGTGTTCCATTCTCATTCCTATGGAGGTTGGCACCTGGACAGGAGTTTGGTTATGTGGCTCTTCTCTCTCTTTGTATGAGCCCTGTCATATTTCACTAAGTAGAGTCACGTTACTAGCATCTTATCTGGGCCTGAACTTGACATTTGAGGGCAACAGATAAAACACAAAACAAAAACCAGACATCTGGGGCTTCCCTGGTGGCGCAGTGGTTGAGAGTCCGCCTGCCGATGCAGGGGACACGGGTTCATGCCCCGGTCCGGGAAGATCCCACATGCCGCAGAGCGGCTGGGCCCGTGAGCCGTGGCTGCTGAGCCTGCGCGTCCGGAGCCTGTGCTCCGCAACGGGAGGGGCCACAACAGTGAGAGGCCCACGTACTGCAAAAAAAACAAAAAAGAAAACACCAGACATCTGTTGGAAGAAATGGAGGCTCTAAAATCTACCTGCCTAGAGATTGTTCTGAAAAGCTTTGGACCTGATCAGTTTGAGTATTGGCGACTGATTTTGGTAACCTCCCAAGATGCCTTCAAGCCTCGGCTGCTGGCGGCACACGCATGCATCAGAAAGAGGGTGAATGCCTTCCCACCCCTTAGAGGTTACTCACAGAATGTGCTTTCTAAGATATTAAATCCCATTCTGCAGCTACTGGAATCATAAACTTAGCCATACTTTAGTGAGCTCGTCTCTAGACAAGGCCCCAGTCAGGGGAGACTCCGACACCAGCTCAGTCAGTGGACATGCAGATTTCTGCGAAGAGGGGCTGAGATCACTGTGGTCCTTTTGTCCAGGGTCCTCTTCGGCTGAGCATTGCTTGCACGCTGACCTCTTTGTTTCATCCCTCCCCTGTCTGTTGCAGAGGATGTGAAGCCGTACCAAGTTAATGGAGTCAACCCTCCCTACCCAGAGTCGCGCTATACCTCGGATTACTTCATTAGTAAGTTCACCCCCTGCTCTTCCCCCCCTCTTCCTGTCATGGGAACTTAGGAAAGGATCCCTGTCCTAGGCCCTCTCAGGCCCCTGCCTGGTAATTGTACAGAAAATAATATTTCCTTAAATGTAGACTCTTGGTTGTTTTGCTCTTCCCACAAAGCACAAGGCTTCAACCTATCTGCACACGTTTTATTCACCTGCTCGCACCTACACTGGGGTCTTTCCTATGTCTTCAGCATGAAAGCCACACAGAGAGACAATGACTTGCCTCCAAACTCTTATGTGCCCCGTGGTGGCCATCAGAGGTTCGGGTTAGGGATTTTGCCCTGGACCTTGTTCTTTTCCTTTTTACTGGTAGATGTGGCAGCACTTCCTCTGAAATCCTTCCTCCAGAGCATGCCCTGCAGCCTCAGGAACATAAAGCCTTCTCCTCGTAGTACCTTATCCCTCACCAGGCTGCCTGGGTGGCTGGAGGGAGAGAATTAGCCTAGGGCTGTGCTTATCGGATGGCTTTGCTTTCAAAGGGTGTCTTAATCAGGTTTATTTTCACTTTATCTTTTTACTGTTATGATTTTTATCCTAACAACAACAACGAGCTTATTGTGTGCTAGAAATGTTGGTAGGCTTTTTCCATGTATGCTGTCATTGGATCTGCATCGCAACACCCCGAGGAAGGTTGCCACCATTCCTATTTTCGAGATGAAAAAATCAAGTCAGAAAAGGGAAGTGTCTCGTCAAGGGCCTCGGCTCTTGAGTAGTGGAGCAAGGTTGAAAACCCAGGCCCTTTTCGCTTAAAATATTTTTCTTGCATTCCCAAAGGTAGTCAGCTTGTTTGACATTGCGGGGCCCTTGTAAATGGGGAGGAACGGCCTGTTTCCGGTACTCATCTCTCCTCTCTCCAATTGCACATGCTCTGTGTTTCCAGGCTACGGTATCGAGCATGCCCAGTGTGTCCCTCCGTCGGAGTTTTCCGAGCCCAGCTTCATTACAGAGTCCTACCAGACCCTCCATCCCATCAGCTCGGAGGAGCTCCTCTCCCTCAAGTATGAGAACGACTACCCCTCGGTCATCCTCCGGGACCCTCTGCAGACGGACACCTTGCAGACTGACTACTTTGCCATCAAACAAGAAGTGGTGACCCCAGACAACATGTGCATGGGGAGGACCAGTCGTGGTAGGTCGGATTTCTGCTCTAGAAAATTCTAAGAATTACCTGAGTTTGTGAGCTCTCCAGGTCCCACTTTTTCCCCCTTGCTCATAGCCCTGCGCATTCCTCAGTTCTCGCCTTTCCGTCTTAGAATGTCTAGATATTAAGAACTTGGTATCGTGGAATTTTAGCCAAGTCCTTCCTGATGACAAAGGCTCTGGGTCCATGGTGGAACTGAAATCTGGCAGGAAGAACAATCACCTTTCTTATTTGGGTAAAACATTTCACCACGTGATAACTTTGGGTGCTTGTGGCTGTTTTTTAAGGTATGCGTTATTTTCTTGGAGAGGATTTTGCTTAAGGAGGACACAATCACATAAAAATGATTCAGAGACCCTCCTGGAGAGCCCTTATCTCTGCATCATCCTGGTGTTCCGAATAGTCCCTGTCAGACTGCACATCCTGGCTTGGTATCTGAATGACCTCTGCTTCTCAGCCTGGGCTTCCTAGCCTCCTGTGACTTCTTTGGTTTGGGAAGATAGAAGATGGTTAACCAACAGCTTATTTGGAACCAGTCTTCAGCAGTGTGGTGAAAGTGTGTATTTAGCTAGAGGACCAGGGAAAGA
>NW_006790311.1:3615743-3628120 GCF_000442215.2 Lipotes vexillifer | reverse complement strand
AGGCGGCCAGAGGCTTCCAGAAGAAGGTACTCTTATTGCCATGACTGTTATGACAATGATAAAATATTCAGTGACAGTGAAATAAGTGGTTCAAAATAGAGCTGGCTGACTTTATAAAGCAAAAAAGGTTAAATACACCCAATTTTTAAGATCAGGACATAAACATTCAGAGGCACGGCTCACCTAGTGAAGTGTCCAGATCATTTTGTTTCTGACAAAAGTGCCGTCCATCGTAAAGAGGGACTTGTTCATCCAGGAAGAGCTAGCTGATTTCTAACAAGTTGAAAAAGATGACTATTCTGATGGATAAATGGGAGAGAATTACAGACAGGAAGAGGACAGGAGAAAGCCCGAGCGATGCTTGCGAGGCCTTCGGTCACGGAAGTCGGGCCTGGCTGCCTCGTGGTGATTTCTGCTCAGTGATGACCCTGCTCCCTACCCTAAGGCCCCAAAGGCCTCACGGGCCGCACACATTGTCATCTCGTTTGAGTGTTCAGGTTCCTACTTCCTCCCAGCAGGCCTCGAGATGACCAGCAAGCCTGCAGAGGGAAAGTCCCCAGCAAAACCGGAACCTGTAATCTGCCTTCTTGCAGCCCCGGGGTGTTTGTGTTTCAGACAGAAGGGGATGGGTGGGACCAGCTTTGCCTTCCCCTTTCTTCTTTATTTTTGGATGCCGGTCTATTTAAATACTTACACATATGTGTACCTTTTTTCTCAGGCGGGTCACAGCAACAGAGTGCCTTTCTTTCTCACGGGGCTTCCTGTGCGTGTGTGATGAGGCTGAGTGTGCGTGGGGACTCAGCCGTGGTGTCACTCTGGGCAGATCTGCTGCCAGGTCATTTTCCAGTTGCGTCTGGCTTTGCATTTGTGCAATTCCCCCTTCTCCCTCTCCTTCTCTTGGTTTTTGGTTTTGGTCCCCACCCGCCCTGCGACCCCAAGTGAATCCCGATGGACCAGACGGTGACCTGTACAAAGGGACAGGAGGGCTATCTCCCTCACTCGCACCAAGCTTCACACCACACAGACTTGAAGGGGAGACCGGTCTGTTCACGGTTGCTTCTGGCGAGTTAGAAGTGCCGCAAACAGGATGTATTCTAGGGGCTGATTGGCTCTGACATGGTAGGATCGGTCTAGACTGAAAGCATCACTGTGAGCTGCTTATTATCAACAGTCATCGTAGTGTTCGTGTACTGCACTAGGGTATACAGAGTGCTTCGATGTTCCACTTCTTTGGACTCGGAGAGCTGTCTTCTTTGTGCTAGTCTGTTCAGTGGGCTGCCGTTGTCCTCCCCAACCTGCTGTTCTGAGTGCTCCGAGGTCTGTGTGGTGGAATAGCTTTGGAAGGACCTCGCTGAGACATTTCTCAGGAAAGCCAGCTGATGGATGGCGTGGAGGACATGAGCTTCCCTGCGTGAGCACAGTAGCCTAACCGAGTGTCTAATCCAGTTGGAGTCAACCCATTTTGGGAGAAAATACCCGTAAATGATGGTTCCCAGCTCCAGGATTGTGAAAGAGCTTTAATGAAAGTAGCCTACTGCTATAAACTGCAACTCTCCACAGACTTGCATTCGGCTCATGTTTGAGAGGCTGCCAGAGAGTGGTTCTGGCCTCATTTAGTGCCCTTGCTTATTGGGACTCCTTGGAAGCTCAGCTGTCTTGCATGTGAAAATTCCAGTCTCTGTGCCCTCCAAATATAAAAATGACTGAGAGAATCATCTCAGGGACATTTGAGTATAAATACAGCCTCAACATCGGTGACTTTGTGGGAGTATTCTTCATGAAAATATAAACTTTCTTTCTTAGGTTTTTAGTATGTATAAGATGGATAGCTGGTGTGAGCAAGTACCTTTTTATGAGAGACCACAAAATTTCCTGTTCTGTTGAAAAGAAGCTGTTGCATTCTTGGTTGGGGGCTGTTTTCTTGAGTCTTTTAATGTGAATTTCTGGAAGGGACAGTCCCTTCTTTTTTTATTTTTAAAATATTTGTATTAGAGTAGAGTTGATTTACAATGTTGTGTTAGTTTCAGGTGTACAGCAAAGTGAATCAGTTATAGGTATACCTATATACCCTCTTTTTCAGATTCTTTTCCCATGTAGGTCATTACAGAGTAGTGAGTAGATAATAAGAATAAAAAGTTGCAAATATGACAGTGGACTGGGTAGGCGGGGCCAATACTTCCATGAAGCTCTTCCATGTACCTTCTGGGGATTACCCTTCTTTGAATGAGTGACTGGAAGAAGGAATGAGATGAAGCAGATAAATAACTATGCTTCTGTTCCAAGCAGTATTGGAGGGGTTAAGAGGTTCAGGAAATCTACAAGGGGAGATTATGCAAAAATTACATATGTAACTGAGTATCTTTTATCTGGGGTTAAAAAAGTTTTTTGGGGGGAAGCAATGTATCTTCCTTCTTAATTACTGTATATTTAATTTTGGTTTGGACACCAAGATTAAATATTTGAATTTCACTGGTTTAACGAATTCCCTCTGTTATGAAGGGGAGAATACACCAGAAGCATATTAGTAATTCGTTGTGTATGCCAGCCCTTATTCTGGGATTGAAATTTCATGGTAGACCAGCCAGCCCTGACTCACAGGTATTTCTGCATACACGTTTGTCACATTTGCTGAAGTGGCCATTTAATCTCCCATGATTTAATTTAGGTTGCCTGGATAGTATCTGGAAATAAAACATAAAAAAATATGCCTGTGAGCCTTTTCAGTAGTTAGATGCATTTATTTTTGTCCCCCACCCCCCATTTTGTTAGGCTCCTTTTTAATGGCATTTTCGCCAGTGGAAATTTCTCTAGCAGCTATTATGCAATCATAGCAGCTGTTTATAACCTGGTTTGGGAAATTAATGAACTTGCATGATCTTGTGGTCAGTTAAGAATGCCTTAAGCAACTCATACAGTAAAGGATTTCTGACATTGCTATGGACCTTAACTCTTTAATCAACTTCTTTGTTTTTTATTGCCTACATTTCCCTAATAAAGTACAAATTTCAAGTACAAAGCTGCACTTGGAGAGGATAAAGAATATGGATTTCTATTTAGAAGAGTGATAGTGTTTTCTCTTTTTAACCTCCTGGAAAAAGCATCTCATAACTTCTTTCTCTGTTTGAGAAGGCATAGAGGCAGTACTGCATTTATTTCATTTTACAAGAGTATTTGGAAAAAAGGCTAAAAAATAATATTTTAGTTCCAAGGTCAAGGAAGGTCAATCTGCTCTTAGTCTAATGGAATTTTTTTTTCTCATGACCAGAATATTTTGCCAAATGGGGCCTTTTGAAATCGTCTCCCTGGCTTGAGTTAGGATAGGGAAGGAATTGAGCCTGACACTGCTCAGATTTCTTCATCTACTCATTGGGGTCTAATTCGTCAGCCAGGAATCCCATCATAGCAGACATGATTCTCAGCCTGTAGATTTCTGGCTCTGGAATTCTTGCGGTCCCAAACACTGCTGTCTCCCTCTGGCAGATGGAAGCTGCGCCCGACTCTGAATCTCTGTCCTAGGGGCTCTGGAGCAAGACGAGACCACGCAGGGGGCTCGCATACTGGGCCCAGGCAGTCCCTCCTCCCCAGAGCAAACCCACGCACCTCCATCCCCACCGGCCACTCCCTCCATCCGTCCTGCGCATCCTCACAGAGAGGATTTCACAGTGTCTCTTCCCATCCCTCCTCCCTGCCCTCCTCCCACCTCCTCTTCCTCCAGGCAAGCTCGGGGGCCAGGACTCCTTTGAGAGCATAGAGAGCTACGATAGCTGCGACCGCCTCACGCAGTCCTGGAGCAGCCAGTCATCCTTCAACAGCCTGCAGCGCGTCCCGTCCTACGACAGCTTCGACTCAGAGGACTACCCAGCCGCCCTGCCCAACCACAAGCCCAAGGGCACCTTCAAAGACTATGTGCGTGACCGTGCTGACCTCAACAAGGACAAGCCTGTCATCCCTGCTGCGGCCCTGGCTGGCTACACAGGTAGGCGCCTGCCCCGCCTCCTGCTCGCTGAGGGTGGGCTCCCTGGAAGCTTCTGTGCACATTCCCAGCCCCTGAAGTCAGCCTCTTTCTTTCTAGGGGGGTGGGGAGAATTAGACTCCGAGAGGTTGGGTTAGCCTCTCAAGCCACTCTGTGAATAGCCATTGGGTTTTGGAAGCAAGCAGTGTCATTCTATCCCAAGGGATCCTTTCCAAGATTGGTAGGGAAAACTGATATTTTGGATATTTACCCCTAGCTGGGAGAAGGGAACTCTGTTGATTTGGTGTTTCTGGAACCTCTGCCTTGTGGTCTAGCATCAGAGGACTTCTCGCCTGCTCTTGGGAGGTCTCTCTAAACCCAAAACCAGCAGTGGCATCTCTCAAAGCCATCACTGAATGGCCTACACCCTGGACTCATCTGCAGTAGAATCCTCATTATTTGGCTGGTCTCTCCAATGGGAAAAGTGCCCTCAGTCACCGGACACTCTGGCCGGGTCCTGCCCTATACAGGAAACCTTTCTTGTCACTTAGCTTTATTGTTGATTTTTTTCCAGGAGTGAAAGTTGTAGTAGTGGTGAACGAAGAAAGATCACAGAGAAAGGAAGATGTATGTGGAGAGTCTGGGCTTTGATTGAGAATCTGGTAATAGAGCAAAATGATTCATTGCCCAAGCAAGGTGTGGCCCATAGGCTGTCTAGCTTTGGAAGGGTTTGGAGAGTGTATCTGACAGCTGTCCAAGGAGCAGGCGCATGTTAATGATCAGACCCTTTCTGTAAGATTGTCGTGTTTTGTAAGCATTAGAAATGGTGTCGCGAGCAGAGCTTATTTTAAGCTTGGAATGACACAGCTGTGATCTTGCCCTCTCTTCTCTTACAGTTTATCCGCCCTGGATAGGTCACTGGTGGGGGCCCTTTGTATGGATGAAGACAGACAGCAAAATCTGCGTTTCTAGTGACGTGTCTGTCTGATCTGAAGAGTGTGCTGGATCCCTGTTCTTGTGTGAGGGAAATCTCAGGTCTTTACTAGGAAAGCCAGCTGACCTTTGAGAACAGCTCACGTGCTTAGAAAAGTTCCTCCTCCTTCAAGGATCAGGGGTGTGTGTGTGTCTTCTACGTTGTACTCTTCCAGCTCCCCATGCGGTTCCGTGCACAGATAGGTGCTCAGGAGTCAGGTCTGGATTTTGAGGTAGCGACAAGGTCTGTATATAGAGTCATGGGCCAGAAAGGAGCTTAAAGGTTCCCTACTTTTATCTTGCTGCAGTGTTCCCCAAGTCCTTGCTGGGACATCACGAGTAAATGGGAACTTGCTGCTTTGCCAGGGAGTTCCTTCCCATCTTGGGCAGCAGACAATGAAAGTTTGCCCTTTTCCATTAATGACACCTGGAATAAGGGAAGTATATAAAGTCTCTTTCAGTATGCACAGGAGTGCTGGCTCCTGTGATAACTCTTAGGTGTTGTAAGAACTGGACTCCAGTTGGATACACTGATGAAGGAGGAGAGAAGTGCTGCTTAATCAGGAGGAGAGGCCGGGGCAGCTGTGAAACGACTCTGGGCCCTGGAGGTGGCAGACATCTGTAAGCGGCGGTGCTTGCTTCTGTTTTTGTGGCGCAGGTTACACTCGGCGCTGTCATTTGCCCAAGTGTGAAGGCCACCTCTTCTCCTTCTGCCCTAGCTTCCAGGACCAAATCCTCGGCTTAGTTTCTCCTTATTAAAGGTCCTGCCTTAGTCCCTCTGGCATAATCTCCACCATAACCACCATTACCAGGCACGATTATAATTTTCTCCCATATGACAGTTTTCATCATTCTCTCTTAGCTTGGTGTACAATTCTGAGAATTTTGCTAGTTAAGGCGATTTTGTGGATAATGATATTAAATAAGCTGACTTTTAAGTTCTAAAGTTTGGGTTCTGGCCAAAGAGAGTCTTACGATTTAGGTCATCAGCCTTCATGGGAAAAGATTCTGTTAAGGATTCATGGCTACACTACAGAAAGTCTAGAAGTTTCTAGAAATGGTGAAAGCCTCATCTCCACCTCAGATAGAAACTCCTCTGCAAGGGGTCTATATATTAGTTATTGGATTTCCTAGATGGGAGAAGCTTGCAGAGCTAATAGTCTACGAGAGTGATTTAAAGGGTTTTGACTAAGATGATCTCAGTACCTTGGCAAGAATTATCTGAGAGTTGGGAATCTCTCCACGTGTCCCAGTTTCAAGAAGAGAAGGAAAAGGACGAATTGGAAATTTTAAGAACGAGGGATGAGTGTGAAGTACAAATTAGGGACATGAACTTGCCATCAAGAGGGCCAACACCAAAATGCCGCCCGTGAGGCTCCTCTGGCAATCCTAACCCAGAGCCAAACAGATGAGAACCTCAAAAGCTCTTTTCAGGACAAATACAGGAATGTCCTGGAGCTGTGAGTTATGTTTGATGTCAT
Organism: Lipotes vexillifer; assembly: GCF_000442215.2. NCBI lineage: Eukaryota > Metazoa > Chordata > Mammalia > Artiodactyla > Lipotidae > Lipotes > Lipotes vexillifer. Next base: position 3,621,715 of record NW_006790311.1, on the reverse strand, counting down.
CCCTTATTTGGATAGATTATTTTTAATGGGTGCCCCTCCCTCCCTCTCTCCCTCCCTCTCTTTTCCTCTCTCTTTCTCTATCTCTATCTCTGTCTCTGTCTCTATCACTATCTCTTTCTTTCTAGGGGAATAAAACTAATTCAGTGAATGGAAGCAAAGAGAGGATGATTATCAGTTAGAGATCTCAAAAATTCAAGTAGTCATTTGAACTAAAAAACATTTTTTTAAGTATCTTGCCATTCAGTTGTTTCTTCTTTATAACTGGGGATTTAACTTTTCAAACCATCTCAAATGGAGGTGCAAACAATAGCCCAGAAAACAGAAGTCCTCTGTGCTCCTCCCAGCGCTAACACACTGTGTGATTTCAGGCAAATTTACCTTGTACCCTCTTCTACTTTTAGTGAAATGGAAGTGTCCCTCCCTCTCTTGGTGGTAGGAGATCTGTGAAAATGTAATTGAACTAACTCAATTAACGAGACAAATGAGTGCTAGACTTGGTGCTAGACGCAGGGGAGAGAGCTCACTCGTAACAAATCAATTATTTCAGCAAATCTGAGCCCATGTTGAGTGCAGACAAGTGTTCGTAGCTTTGGAAGGTTCACTATCTTGACGAATTCAAGACATTGTCATTGTCCTTAGACTTGAACTGGATTTTCGTATTGCTGTGGTCTGATGAAGGTCAGGAATTTGTTAGGCATGTCGGGAGTGGTCCAGATTTGGGTGGCTTTTCTTCCTGTGTTCAGTGCCTGGTGGACTTCTCCTGTCCGCAGTGCAAACTATATCTTGCCCCTCATTGTGACCCCTTATCATTTCACATACATCCTAGGGAACGGGGAAGGGGGATGGAACATGCTTACTCAGCCCCCTCCACCACATGGGGAGCGTGTAGTGACTGGAGTTTTTATAAATGGATCTCTGAGTCTATGCAGACATGCTAAGATGAGCTGAAGTTTGGAAAAGTACTTTGGAAAGTGCAAATCATTGTATAAGTGTTGGCAAGACTTTTCATTGCTCATAAATGTCACACCTATTTTCTATCTCAAGTTCTGAGTTTTTTTTTTTTTTTTTTTTTTTTAATCTGTCTCCTTAAAATTTGACTAACTCCAGAGTATGTGTGGCCACACGGTAGGAGCACGTGTACATCACTTTTACATCACTATGACTTGGCTTGAACTAAGGGATGTATGTATAGATTCCCTGTGCTGGGGTGTGAATCCGTTCTCCTGCCAGTGCAGTAGGAGCCTAGGTCTCTGTTCATCTCACTCTCAAAGGAATACATTTAACTTCTTCTGATGCTGTCTTAGTTTCGGCACTGTAAGTGTGGAAATCAGTTAGAAACTGAATTTTCACATTCTCTTGCACAGTTGCATTCTTCCTCGCAAGATAAGAAAATTGCATCAACCTTCACTGGGCTCCCATGGCAACTTGTTAAATTAGGTCAAGATGTGTGAGCAGATAACATGGCTTGAAAGCCTGCCTGTTAGCAGAGTTAAGAATACATCAAATGCAGTGCTGGCTTCCGCCAAGAATGCACCTTCTTACCTTACTGGGACTGCTTTTGGTTATCAAACTGATACGATCAGAGAGCTCCATTTTCTTTTGTTCGAAGATACATTATGAACCCCATCTGATTACAAAACAAACTGAGAGAAGTGGCCTGGTGTTTTCTATGTATTTGACGGACCTAAACAAAAAGCTTTCTAGATCCTTGACACACATGGGCATCTCTGATTTTTTTTTTTTTTTCCATTTCAGCAGGTGTAGAATAATGCATTGGATTGTCAAAGAGTATCTTCCCTTCCTCTCTGTCCCTCCAGGCCCCTTTTATCAATGATGAAACTGAGGCACCAAAAAGGACTTATTCCAGGCCTTCTGCAGGAAGGTAGCTCTTGAATTGAACCTTAAGTGCCAGATGTCTCACCTGAGTACGAACTCTTTCTCCCTCTTAAAGAATGAGAACACTCATTGGTTATCTCAGTTGCTCCCATGGAGTAGATTAAGAGTCTTGTCTCTTGCTTGTCACTAATTCACACTGTGTGTTGGTGCGGGGGAGGGGGGAGGGGGGTCTTGGGGGCAGGAGGGAGTGGAGCTATTGGTCTGTAAATCAGCTTTATAGAACTTCACTCCAGACTGCCAGACTTTTGTGGCTACAAATAAGGATTCCTTTCCTATCACTTCTGCAGTTGGTATGGAGCAGGCCTGCTGGTAACTGTCGTGTTGTCGTTGTCTAGGAGAAGCCCCAGCTTTGTGTTGTGATTGTTGATGAAGTGGTGAGGGTCTCTTCTTTATCCTGGAGCCTGAGAAAAGCTAAGCCCAAAGCTAGTCAGTAACTATAACGAAAGTATGTTTTACCATGCTGGGCAGATTTGTGAATAGTTGATCCCTCAGTCTCCTAAAGGCTCGATATGGGACTGTCAGGAATTCAACTTGCAAATATTTTTGCGTGAGGCATCACACGAAGCCGTACCAGCCTTGTAGAAATAGAAGCCCTAGGTGTTCCCCTGTTGCTTTTGGCCTGAGATAAACCTGCTTCTTGCTATTTTGTAGATAAATTAGAGCTCGTCCACCGTCACACAATAACACAGTCCCTGGGCCATGCCCAGAACCTGGGGGATCTGACTGGTCACTGAGTTTTAGGGTTCAGGAACCTAAAGCTACTGCTAAAACAATGTATTTGAAAATAAACAACATTCCTGCAGAAAGAAGTGCTTCAAAGCCCTTCAGTTCAGAATGAAACCTGAGATTGGATAGCATTTCCTGAAATCACAGTTTTCTGACGGAAAGCTGGATTACAAAATCATCCCAGCGTCCTCAGGTACAAACAACCACCGAGGAAGCTTCTGGTGTGAGCCTAAGTCACTGACGAGGAAGGGGGGTGGTACATCACCGGAGCGGAGTAGTGCAGTGTGAATTTGTGCAGAAGATTCTAATGCTAGTCTACAGGTGGGTATGTTATTAGGAACAGCTTGGAGTTTTATAATTGGGGGAGGGTGGTTATTCCCTGAGCCAAGCTCTGCAATATAGTCTTTCCATGTCCCTGCTGTTGCGATAAGGGTCTGAATTGACTAAAGTCAAGAAGAACCAGCTCGCTGACATGAGTGTAGAACTCTGGTGCCTGTTTTGTGCAGTACTGCCTATTACAAGGGCCCTGAGGTTCTTGGCCCAGGCAAGGCTGGGCCTGGCCTCAGGCTTACAGGAAGCGTCACAGTCTTGGTGTAGACCATCCTTGGGCAGCACCTGGGTGGCTGGGAAGAAAAGAGCTTGGCAGTGAGAAAGGCAGACGGAGCATCTTCCCTTTCCTCCTCACAGGCCCCTGTGAGTAGCAGGCTGTAGGAAGCCAGACAGACCCCCTGAGCCTAAATGGAGGCTTGCTGCCAGAAGCCGGGGGGACTCTGATTCTCTGTGCTGTGTTTGGCGCTGGGTCCTAAGTGGGTGTGTGGAGTGCATTTGGGATCTCACTGGAGTAACGGGTTAACATGCTGCTCAGTTATGAGGCTGCTGGGGAAATACTTTGGAGCCTGGGGAAGGAGAACTCCCTGGCAGCTCTGGGCTGGAGGGGGAGGGGTGGGCAGAAGCCCCTTGGTGTTGCCTGCGTGGACGTTCCACTGCTTCCGCCTCCTGACTGGTTCGCTTTGGGACCGTTTTTCTTAATCATCTGCCACCCGTGGAAAAGATCACACGGTGGGAGGATTTGGCCTCACTGTTCATTTTCTTCTTCTAACTGGCTTCGAAAATATGGTCAGGGAGGTTCCCTGTTTCCGTCAGTTGCCCTTGAAGACCGCAGCTGGCTGAGCCACCCTGGGGTCTGGACGCAGTTACGGTAGCTCCGGCGGCTGCCTTTGGGGCAGAGAGGCCCCTTCATACTTTACAAAACAGAATCTCAGACCCTGGTGTTCCAACTCTCTGAGGCCTGTGGGTGCCTGGATTAGGAGGCAGGAAACTTACACGATGACACATCTTTTCTGGGGACCCAGTCCCCCAGCTTTAAAGGAGTCTTTGAGTCTCCCATTTTGGGGGTCACTGTTTCTTTAACAAAATCTAACTCCAAGTGGTGGAACTGGGTGGTGACAGTTCTGGAATTCCACTCTGTCTCCACTTTGAAACTCCACCTTTTTGTCTTTGAAGTCAGATGTTTCCACTGAACAAAATTCAGCCAGTGTGTTGCCGAGGCATCCACACAGGTCCTGTCGGCCTTGAACAGCTGGCCTGGAAACTCCCGCAGCCTCTGCTGGGAAGGGCTCTGTTCGATTTCGCCCCTTGGCATCTCCTGGTTCCCTGGATGCCTTTGCCGCTCTGAACACTGATTGACCAGTGGTTCCTTGGCGTGGAGACTCCATTCAAGAGGTGCTACAGTTGACCCTTGAACACCACGGGGGTGAAGGGGCGCTGACTCCCACACAGTCAGAAATCCGAGTATAATCCCCAAACTTAACTACTAGCCTACTGTTGACCTGCTAACATAAACAGTCGATTTACGCATATTTTGTCTGTTCTATGTACATCTGCGTATATTTTATGCATTCATGGCATACCTAACTTTTTTCTTAGTTTTTCCATATTTCTAGGCTATGCGGTTTGTCTGAGTTTTTCTCAAATTGTTGCAAATCTACAAAAAAATTTTCCAATGTATTTATAAAGAAAAAATCCATGTATAGATGGACCCATGAAGTTCAAACCCCTGTTGTTCTAGGGCCTCTCTGTATATCCCTCCCTCTTCCTCCTAACGTGACTATCATGTGATGCTTACAGATAGGATGGTTATCAGCACCCCGTCTGTCACTTTTATGCCTTCAGACTTAAATCCAGGTTAAGCACATGACAGGAGACCATACAGGCTGTTTGACCACTGGGTATGTTACAGAGACTTCATCGTGGTGGTGTTAAGAGTATGGACTCTGGAGCCAGGCAGCCTGAGTGTGTCTTGGCTTTGCCACTGACCAGCTGCGTGACTGTGGGCAAGCTGACATCTCTGTGCCTCAGTTTTCTCACCTGCAAAGTGGTCATAATAGGAGTTCCTATCTCCTAGGATTATTGTGAGAATTGCATGAATAGCTTATGGAAAGCACCCAGCACAGTGCTAGGTCCACAGGAAGCACCCTCTAGGTGCTCGTTGTTACCACTGTTTCGTAGTATTCTCCAGACCTTCTGTCCTTCAATACAGTTCTACATTCTTCGAGGTCAGGGGATGATGGATTTGACTTACAGAATTCCAGTAATTCCGGGCAGTGTCTTGGGGGCACAGCCAATATTTCATATCAGATTAGGTCCCTTCAGCTATTCAGCTCAACCCACATGTGTGTTGAGCTCCTACTATGTGCTAGACTCTTTCATACGCATTCTTTTTTTTTTTTTAACTGTCTCCAATGACCACATGAGGAAAAATCTGTTATCCTCATTGTACAAAGGAGGGAACTGAGGTTCAGAGGGGAAAGAAGTCTACAGCCCAAAGTCACACGGCAAACAACAAAGGAGAGGCCTTTCACAGGTTTTCACAATGTCAGGCAATTTGTAGGAAAATATCCAACGTTAGTAACATGTTAGTTTGGGTCTGCAGATGCCAAGGCATGATTAGACTCCGGGGAGAACGTCTGAAGGACACAGTGGGAAGAGGAAGAAAGGGCAGGGGAGGCTTCAGGCTGTGCCGCAGGTCGGAAGATTTGTAGGAAGAGCCTCCAACTGCAGCTCGATTCCAAGAGAGGTGCGGCCAGGCTGATGGGAATCCTCCATCAAAGTTGCCCAGTCGGGGAGCTCTCTGTCTTGCAGGAATGGCCTCATGTGCCCTCTGTGCCATCCCTGGCTGGAGCAGCCTCAGGAAGCCTGACCCTGGTGGGGACAGGGTGGATGGGGTCACGTATGCTGCCTGTGGCCAGAGGGCCCAGCAGCATGTGGTCATGGCCCCATTATCCCTGACTGATCAGCGTGGTGTCTGGCTGGTCGTACAGCAGGACTCTAGACCATGGTCCCGACGCTCT
>NW_006790311.1:3601693-3615315 GCF_000442215.2 Lipotes vexillifer | reverse complement strand
CTCTTGGTGGCCCATGACGGGCTTCTGGATTCAGTGCCTATTGTTGACTTTAACTTACCGAACTGCATTGTTTGCTGTGTGACTCACCTCTCCCTGAGAGATAATGAGAGTGAAAGTTGTCCTAAGGTGGGTGAATGTGAAAGTCTGAACTCGGTGAGGAAGCTGGGACTTGCTTGGCGGGAGAGGTGCTCTTAGGGCTGGGCTCCGTGGAGGTGTTTGACCTTCAGAGCTGAGATGGGTGCAGTTTCTCGTGAAGGCCCCTCAAGGCGGGGTTCTCGCTCCTTTGTTCTTTAAAGGCGTGGGTAGCGCCTTTTCAGCTCATCCCATTATGGTGGAACAGAAGTGTTTCTTCTGCTGCCTCTGTGCTGCTTTTAATACCCTCTTCTGTTATTCCACCCAATCTGGCTACCATGCTTTACATTTGAGGGGTGTTCAGAAATTATTTGCTAGATAAAGGCTTGAAAAGTTATATGCTCAAATGATGGCTTAGGATCTAGTCACCTCCCCAAGAATTTGAATACGTTAACTAGTCATTTCTCGAGGGGGAAACTTGGTATGAGGGGGAAACTTTACCCCCTAGGATAAAATAAAGCTCAGGTTGCATTTGAGAACCTACTAGAAAAGGTCCAGGCTTCAGAGCTCTCAAGTCCTATTTTCTAGTTCTAATCAGTGAAGACCTCCTTCTTTCTTCTTGTCACCTACATACTTAGGAAGGCATTTTCTTTTGACATTTACATTAGTGACATAAAGCTTTTTTTTTTCTTTCTATTTTGGTTTCTAAACAAAATTTTCACTCCATACCCTCAAATCCAAACCATACCCATTTCTGGTGACTTCTTAAAACAATCAGTTACCTCGAAGACATGAGGAGGAAAAGCTGTAAAGAAGCCCGCTTCCTGGCTTGAGCTTTGCTGGCTCCCACACTATCCAAGTGTGTGTCTGAGTGGCAGATTGAACATGGTTAGGCAGAGTTCTTGGGTTTGGAGGAAAGGTGCCTGCATTCGAGTACAGGCTGCCCCTTTAAGAGAGGAAGGGTCTCCTTTCCCTGCGGCCACTCCCACACATGTGTACTTTGAACACACGCAGGTGTAAGGAGCCCAAGCAAAAACAAGGGCCTTTCCTCCAGACACTTAAGTGTGTAACTGCCTTGTTCTCAGGCCCCAGGCAGACTCAAGTGAGCCTCACTTTCGTCTTTCCCAGGTGGGGCAGCCCGGCCGACCCATTGCCAGCCAACCAGACTCGCTGCCCAGACTGTCCTGGACACTGATAGCTGGGCAAGACTTTCTGCTCTTCCTTCAGTTAATACTGATGGGATCTGTCTCTAGGACCAAACTACAGATGTTTGTGGGGAATGCTGGACTCATTCTAGCTCAGCCCTACATAATTATTAGGTGGAGTGTGCTTTGGTGATGAGTATAAATGATTAGGAGGGGAAAAACGTGCACTGGGGGAAAGAGGATCTAAGTCTGTCTGTGGCCAAGATTTCCCCAAACCATAAAATGTCGGTGATACTTTCACTTGCAAAGCAGTTTGCATCTGCTCTGTCTTTTTGTGCCTGCCTACTTTGAATTAGAGCAAGAACTTCAGAGTTATCCCTCACTTTAAAAAAACCTTAACCGGTTATTCTCGTCTACAGTGTTTAAAACATTTTACACTTACATACTTTAACCATTTTGTCTTAGCTTCTAACTTTCTCCTTTTTCAAAGTTGCCATATAAAAAGGCCAGTTGAATTCTTGGAAGAATCATTGAATTTGATCTAGTGCTTTTGCTATTTTATTTTTCAACTCCATCTTTTTTTTCTCTTGTTTTCCTTTTGGAAAAGTCTGCTTTTAAAAATATTTTTTTCTGTTGTTTAATTCTTCCATTGTTGTGTTTTATTATTTTATTTTATTTTTTTGGCTGCGCCGCACAGCATGTGGGATCCTAGTTCCCTAACCGGGGATTGAACCCGTGCCCCCTGCAGTGGAAGTGCAGATTCTTAACCACTGGACCGCCAGGGGATTCCCTCCATTGTCATGTTTTATATTGTTCCCAGACTGCTCTGCTCTGTGGCCAGCTCTTTACATATATATGCATATATTTATATTTATGTTTATTTTTAATAATAGGGACTTAGTCTACATCTCTATAAAGTAGAGAGAAGCAGGGATAACTATTTTCATTTTAGGGATAGATAATCTAAAGCCCAGAGAGGCTAACCAGCTGCGTGAGATCGCTCAGTGAATCAGGGAAGAATTGGGATCAAAGCTCTAGACACTCGACTCCCTGTTGTGGGCATTTCCCACCATCCTGTATATATTTTCATTTTATAGGATACTATCTGCTGTTATCTCTCTGTCAGTATGTCCAATGCCTGACATCTTTGTTTGTTTGTTTAAATATTTTGAAATGCTTCCTCCTTTCTCTTGGTCTAACGTGTCAGAGACATGGACTTGACATTAAAAGCTGGTTTTAATTGTTCTCTAACTTGTTTCCATTGTTAACTCCTGGCTATACCAGCAATACATAAACACCAGGGCACGAACATGTTGTCCCTCATGACGTCCATGAGGTGTGTTTTTTCAAGTGCCTGTTAGAATGTTGTTTGTGGTTATGAGATGAATTATTGGAACTCGTATCCCTGATTGCTGCCCTTGTGTTACTAGCCACTGATAGAGGAACATGTGTATAGAACATGTTGATCTACAGTGATTCACTGAACCGAGGCACCTTGGCCAGTTACAGAATGTATCGTACATATACAGATTGTGTTGGGGATGAGGTGAAATTGGGTTGAGTTGAGGGCAAAGGAGGGACATAACTCAGAAGAAGTGGGAAAAGGCACCTACAGGCATAAAGCCAAGCCAAAGTATGAAGCAGTCTCTGCTCTTCCTTCTTTTGAAAATCCCAGTGCTCTGGATGCCAAACCAGCCAGCAGTACGTCTCTTGGCTCATTCATCCTCAGGCAGAGAAGATGGTGCACCTTCATGCTGAGTTTGGCCCAGAGGGCGAGAGACCGACAGGATGCTTTCTGTTCACTTTGTCATTAAACGTCATTTCATAAGGACTGAATGGAAACAGAGGGACTTGGAGATCTTTTGTGAATGATAATTTAGAAGGGGGTTGACAAGAAGGGGGTGATGCTTAGACTCTGGGGTGACCCACCACCCCCAGAGGTGGGCACTCCTGCAGTAGTCTGAAAGACAGTTCACACTTGTGAACAGATGGGTCATTTCTGGATTTGAGTGTTCTGTTTTTGCCATCATCGTTTGGCTGTGGGTAGAGACACCTGGGTGAAAGGGAGGGGCCAGTCGGTCCCGTTCCTCTGTTTTAGAACCACCTGTCAGATGTGTGCTATTGGGGCAGAGTGAACCCTGTTGCAAGGGTGACCAACCATGAGAGTTTCATAGGTTAAAATAAATGTGGTGTCCTGCCCACACTGAGGTATTTGACTTTGAGAGTCGAGCTACAGAGATTAGATTCTCAAAGTAGCAAATGAATTCCCCAAAGGACAGGAGGTGTGGTCATTTTTATTTTGGGGCCCATGTTGATGAAACGTAGCCTGGGAGTCACCCATATTGTTTGGCCCCAAATATAGCTTAATAGAGAGAAACAGTTTGGGTCGCTTTTTTAAACCCTGACACCTTTCTGCAGAGGAGGGTTGTTTTGAATCATGCAGTTCAGTAAATGTTTACCGAGCACCTGTCCGAGACGAGGTCCCAGGCCTGGCGTTGAACACAGAAGGGTCAATCAGACGCAGCCCAGGCTTGCAGGGAGCCAACAGCTGGAGTCACTTAACAACAAATAGCTTTTTGATAGCTGGTGTTTGTTGGTGAGGCACCATCCCAGGCTTTGGGTTACAGCAGTGAAAACACACAGTCCCCGCCCTTGGAGCATGTGTTCTAGTGGTGAGAGAGATGCAGGGAGAACAAAGCTGTCGGAGCCGGTCTTGGTGCAAGCAAAGCATGACGGGAGGCTGCCCGAGAGAGCCGCTGCCCCGGGCTCCACTCTTGTGTGTTAACCTCTCGCTGGGCACAGGTGACAGAGTGAGAACTTGCAGCTGAACTGGAAAGGAAAAACTGAAGTCCCACCCTGACCCCCGTTCATGAGCAGTGAGCTCATTGCCATGGCAGGCAACCCCCAAGCCTAGAAACTGAGGAGATACCTATACGTGGCCACATGGAAGGAATTATGATCCTGAGCTTCTGGAGCACCTTTCTAACATCCCATCCTAGCCCGTTGCTTTCCTTTTACCAAAGTTGCTCACTTCTTAGCCTCGGAGCAAGGGAGTGAAACAGGAGGGGCTTTTAAATAACCATCCCTGTCTCATTGAGATGGATATGGGGATCTCCCAGTCCCTAGACAAAGAAAAGGGACATAAACAACCAAATGAGTAAGACTTTACTTGAAGCTTCTTCGCCTTAACAAAAAAAGAGATTGTAGCCTTGGATTTGAAGTGCTTTGAGGGTCCCCTCTGGAGGGAAGCATCCTCGTGAGACTTGCTCTGCTGGCCTGCGGTCCCTCCAGGTACCCACCTGATATTATCTCTTCTGAGATTGTGTCACAATCTTCAGATCAGGACTGTCAGTGTTGCGCTAAGAGTTTTCCTCTTTCCCCCAGAAGCCGAGAAGAACAAAGCAGTCAGAGGAAATTCCCCACTGCGGCCAGGGAGGGGGCCGACGGCGGGGTGGGGGTGTGTGTGTGAGTGGGGCAGGGGCCCTCCCTCCCGCACCGCCCTGGGGGAGAGACTTCCTTCTAACAGGGACCCCTCTGTTGTTGCGGTTCAGAGCTCTGAAGCATAGTTTCCCAGTGATGCCACTGGATTCCTGAAGTGTGACACCCCAGGGCAGCCTGGTGAAGGCCGCTGTTGACTGCCTCGGGGCCCCTGGACAGGGACACCATTGTGAGTCACATTTGGTGTATGAGCTCCCCCTTCCCATGACTGGCACTATTCTTAGTACCATTCTCTGCTCCCTGGGACAAAGGTCACTGGGACCACAGTCCAGTTGGGTGGGTGTGTGGGCCTGGGCCCAGAGCGGAGAGGAGGTGCCAGGAAAATAGAGGAAAAGGCTTTACCACGTGAGGGCGTGTCGGAGGGAGGGCACGGGATGGAGCCCGGCCCTGAGGATTTGAACAGACCAACTCCAAGCGCTGCAGAAACAGCCCCTGGGAGAGCTCGGACCGGGAGGGCCAGCCTCAGCCATTGTTTGCACAAGTCTGGGGCTTGAGAACTTCCCTTGGGCCTGGACTCGGGTGCTGGCCAGGAGGTCAGTGTCACCAGGGACCCGAGAGCCACCTCCAGGTGCTGGCCTGTCAGGTGGCCCTGATTTCCCCTCCCAGGCCCTCCCACAACCCCGTTGTTGTGGAAACAGGCTCCCGCGTTGGACTGTCCACTGGTCCAGCCGGCGGACGAGCCGTCCTGACGCCCACATTCCTGCCCTGACCCAGCGTTTCTGGCCGGCAAAAGAACCCCATGTCCTTCCCATTTCTGTTGCCTCCACAGCCAAAAGGAGGGTCGGGGTGTCAGCAGAAGTGTACAAGAGAGGAGTCTCTGGGAGGCATCACGGATCCCTTTCGTTCGGGGTCACCGTGAGGGCTTTCTGAAGGGTTAGCAGCAACGTCCAGAAAGCCCTGGGTGGGAGCCCTGTGTGCGTGGTTGCCCTGAGTGGGCTGGCTGGATTTTTCCTCAAAAACTGAGGAAGGAGCCTTGAGCTGACATCACCGCTGTTTTGACTTTGCTATTGTGCAGCCCAGCAGAGACTCCCCATCCCAGGCCCTGTGCTTTCTTTAGGCGTCTGGTTTTCGTATTTATCCTCCCTCTTCCCTTCTGTAAATAGGAAAAAAAAAAAAAGAGAGAGGACACCACATCTAGGACCTGGCCTCCCAGTTCCCAGATTTCAGTTTTACGTTCCTTATGAGCAAAGGAAGACTCACAATGAGGGAAAAGCAAAAACACCCACACGCAAGGGCTCACCCCGCCCTCGGCCACATCCATAGACACCAGGGGTCAGATGCACACAGAGAACGGTCTGGAGCTGCAGGGCCTGCGGCTTGGACATCTCAGCTCGGGACGTGGCAGCATGAGCAGTGGCAATAGTTCTGTCTGACGTCCCTTCCTCACGCGCCGGTCCCAGCGACGCTAATCAAAGCCCCTTCCCCACTTGATGGCCGCACGTCTCGAGGGTGGAGGATGGAGGTGGCTCTTGGACCGCCCTCCCCGGACTCGGGATGTGCTTGCTGTTCCCAGCCAATGGCCAGGACTTGCCTGGGGACAAGAATCCCCATATTTCTTTCCCTTTCCTCAGCTTGGTATAATTAGCCCCCCTTGTCTCCCCAAAGGGATTTTAAGACAAGTAGTGTGGGAGAGGCTTTAAGGTAACTAGTGGGGGGAGAAATAATGAAGTTACGTAGACTAACGGCAACCACGAGGGGACCTGACTGGGCTGGAAGTGCCACCTGTGGCAGTGGACACCAAGGTCACTAGTGATGGCTGTCTGGAGGACCACTGGCCGCCCAGTGTCCTGGACTGCTTGCTGTGAGAGAAGCGGGCAAGAGAAGGTGTGTTTAACAAGCCGGGTCCTTTGATCCCTGGGACCACTGCAGCCAGTGGGCAGTTTAGATGCCAGCTTCTGGGTTGGTCTTGCCTAGGGGCAACGGAGTGTCGAGATGAAGAATTTGGGGGTCAGGCTGCCTGGGTTCCAGCCACACCACTTCTGACCTGCGCGGCCTTGGGCAGGTCATATAGCCTCACAGTGGGTCAGTTTTCTCTGCTGTAAAGTGGGAGAAACGAATTCGATAACAACAGCCTCCACCCGTGGACTTATTGTGAGGGATAAATAAGATGCTATAAAACATCACATGTTACTACGGTACATAGTAGGTACACGATAAATCATAGCTGCTGTTCATATTTTCCTTTGCCAGGTGTCTGAAAACAGCACCCCGCTCTCTCTCATGTCTGTGGTATATGGTATCGACCCAGGAGAGGACCGTGAACTCCCTGGCTTATTTACATAGTTTTGGACTGTAGTGGTTGATTTTTCCTTACATGGCTCATTTCAGGGATCCTGTGAGTATCTATACTCATTCTCCACTTCTTCAGGGAGCCTATTATGTCACAAGGGCGATTATAACTGCTTTTTTCTTATTATTTTGCCACCAAAAATTCCATAGCATTTCTTAATAGAAATCTCTTTTCTTATTCCTGTGCATCCGGATGACTTCTTAGTGATTCCTCGTAGGAAGTCACTTTAGGACATTACTCCAGGCAGAGGGGTGGTAGCTGGGGACTAATCAACTGCTAAGAAACCTGCAAATGTGTCCGAGCTGTCCGTGAAATTGTTTTTCAGCGAGGGGTAGAAACAGAGAAGGATAAGGCTTTACCATTGTAGTTCCTGGGACTGTTTCCTCAAACGTTAATATATTTTGTAGGCATTTGCTGAATCATTTAATTCTAGAATTGGTGTAAGCTGTTTCTTGCCAGATGGGTTTAAAGTACTGAGAGTGAGGTTGAGGTAGAGATATTTCACTTTCCCTGTTGAGCTTGGGCTGTGCTGAGGAGGGCCCACTAGGAAGCTGTTGCTATAGCAGTTGCTTCCTTTGGCTGTCCCAGAGCTCAAAGGAAGCTCCCAAACCAACTGCTGTTTGCTCATAGGCGTCCATCGAGGTTACCCTGGTGCCTGGGAGTCCGGGCAGTAGGCCCACCATTTTCTAATTGTGCCTGGAGCAACGTCACATCACTTTTCTGAGCACCTTTTTCTGCACGAGTAGAATGGAAACAGTCAGCCCAGTGTGCCTTGCCTATAAGGAGGGTAGAGAGTGGCTTTTAGGAGCAAGCAAGATGGTGCATGTGAACATGCCTTATAGACGTGTAAGACATAATGAAAGTTTGCCCTTAGAGGTCATAAAGGACGTTTCTTTTTTAGACTGAGAGGCAACGTAAAGCTTGTTTCCTATTGAATCTCAATTTACTTTGGATCAGACAAATTTGAAACTCAGGTTGAGGATTAGAGTCTAAAAAAAGTCAAGTTTTCCTGTATGAGTTAGAGCGTGCCAGGCTTTCTTCATCTACATGGACTGGCTCTCTCCTAGCCACACTGTGTCCAGATTGCTTCTGAGATGGTGTTATAAAGCACAGTGTAGACTTGTAACAAGCGTCATGGACTGTTGAACCCACATCTGTCTCTGTAGCTACACCCATAAACTAGGTAGGAATCACTGGCAGCATTGTCATTTCTGAGTAGAAAGCTGTCCTGGAAGGAAATCTGTGTAGCATAAAGCTTTTAGCATAAGATAAATGGATAATCAGAGTATGTCAGGCCTTCTAGAACTAAGATCTTGGCAGTGTTGATGACTAAGACAAGAGACGTGTGTGTGTGTGTGTGTGTGTGTGTGTGTGTGTGTGTGTGTGTGTGTGTGTATAAATTAGAGTATACTGAACCCATGGAGAATTTCTGAGACAGTCCTCACCTGACCTCTGAAGATTTCAAGTTAGTTCCTCCCAAAGTGCTTATCTTCCCTTTCTTGGATTGGGTGCTTGCTGGTAGTGGCCTGGGGGACAGGATGGTGGTAGAGAGGAATATTACGACCAAAAGAACATCTAACTTCTGTTCCCTTGTTAGATCACCCTAGGGTAGTGATGTTTCTCCCTCGAAAGTCAGGGGCCAGAGGTTCCCTAATCTAGAGGGTGCTTATGGGCTTTGACTTCTGATTGGAACTGGCAAAGGCATTCCTTGCTTGGTTCATACCTTGAGTACTTTGTAAGGCAAAAATAATGACTTCGTTTTTGAAGGCAAAAATGATTATGCTGCCTTAGAATATGTCAGAGGAGCGATACAGTGTTTTCTTTCTGGAGTTTGCTTAGCAATAAAAATGGACCGACCCTTAAGTCGATCCAAATAAGGCAATTGCTATTCTGTGTTAAAGGCCGTTTTGGTAGGAATTCTTCACCTGTTCAGTCTGTTCAAGCTCCTAGCGCCTCCAGTACCGCTTGTGCTCTGTGTTGCCTTCATTTTCCCCTGGCTGATGGGCTGAGAGAGGAGGGGTCGGGAGTGCCCTGTGATGGGATTAGTTGCTGAGAGTGTGGAGCGTCTGGTGTAATGATTCACCATGGCTTGTGTCTCCAGGCAGTGGACCAATCCAGCTGTGGCAGTTTCTTCTGGAATTACTCACCGATAAATCCTGTCAGTCTTTTATCAGCTGGACTGGAGATGGCTGGGAATTCAAGCTTTCTGACCCAGATGAGGTAAGAAGGGAGTGACTTCAGAGTCTCCTTTTGAGGGAGGATGAGAGAGAGCTCTGGAGATGGGTTCTGTGGGGTTGATGACATTTTCTAGGGTTCACATCCCAGCTCTGCCACCTGCTACTTGGGTGACCTCGTCTGAGCCTTAGTTTCATCATTTGGAAAATAGTGAAAATATCTACATTGGCCATTTGTTTTCCAGGATTAATGGATATGATGCCCGTAAAGTGCCTGGCACCTAGTAGGCCCTTTGTAGACACAAGTTGCTTTCTCTGACTTTGCACCCTCCCTGGTCTTGTGGCTCTGTGAATATGGAAGGGGTCTGACAATTTGAGAGGCCTTGGAAGATTGGTACAATTTTCACATTCACTTCTGTTTTCATTAACAAATGCTTTAGTGAGGGGAGGAGGAATAAATTGAGTTTGGGATTAACATATACACGCTACTATTTATAAAATAGGTAACCAACAAAGACCTATTGTATACTACAGGCAACTCTACTCAATATTTTGTAATACCTTTAAGGGAAAAGAATCTGAAAAAGAATATATATATATATATATATATGTATATATATATATGTATGTATATATATATATAAATAAAATATATGTTATGTATATATATATATATACATATATATATATGTGAACCATTTTGCTGTACACCTGAAACTAACACAACATTGTACTCAATTATACTTCAATACAAAAATAAAAACAAAACAAAACAAAAAAATGCTTGGCGAGTTGTTGCTCTGTGCCACACCCAATTCTGAGGATAAAGAACAATGAACAAGAGAGACAACCTCTCTGTTCCAGCAGACATGAGGAGCCCTGTGCCCAGTACAAAAGAAAATGCTTCTGTTGATGAAGGGCAGGTGTGATTGCAGCTCAGCCGTCCATCCCTTGCATTAGATTTCATGCTTTCAAAGCAAGGACATTCTATTAATAATACAGGGTAAGAGGAGACACTATAGTGTTGCTTTTCTTTTTTTATTTTTTAATATCAGATGCTTTAACTCCATTCCCTAGAAGTTCAGGGTCACTGTGTTTTCATCAACTCAAAGAATCAACTTCACTGTCATTGTTGCCCAACCCTTGAAATTCGGAATTCAGAAAAGATTGGTCAGAAAAGTAACTTCTATGTACATGGATCTCTAACCCTCTCTTGAACATCATGGGTCACCATGGACGGGTGCAGGCAAATAAACATGTACATTTGGATTATCCTGTAGATGTTTACCCCTCTTCCTTTTTTTAAAATTAAATTTCAGGTGGCCAGGAGATGGGGAAAAAGGAAAAACAAACCTAAGATGAATTATGAGAAACTGAGCCGTGGCCTTCGCTACTATTATGACAAAAACATCATCCACAAGACGGCGGGGAAACGCTATGTGTACCGTTTTGTGTGTGACCTGCAGAGCCTCCTGGGGTACACGCCCGAGGAGCTGCACGCCATGCTGGATGTCAAGCCCGACGCCGATGAGTGATGGACACCAAGGGGCCGGAGAAACTCAGCCGAGACATTTCAAAGAACAACCATGTTGGTCGGACTCTTGATTTTTAATTGTTATTCTATTTTTAATTTTCCAGAACTCATTGTTTTACATTCAGGGGTGGGGGCTAAGTAAGCTGCAGCTATAATCAATTGTTCGCCGTTGGAAGAGGAGAGCCAGGACTTGTGGGGTGGGCGGGACGGGAAATTCTTGAGCTGATTTTCAGGAGAGAGACAAGGGCCTTCTTAGAAGCTTGAATGATCTGGCTTAAGGGAGGAAGAGACTAACGTGTCCACACAATCATTTTTTTAAAAAAAATCATCCACAAAAAAATAATGTGTCTTGAGTTACGGACCTATTAGCAAAAGAAATTGATGCATCAGGAGTCATGAGACTAATAAAAGGCAATTAATTTCCTTTTGTTGTTAGGTCTGGGAGGGCGAAAGAGAGGGAGGTGGGGTAAAGCCTTTTTTTGGGGGATGCACTAAAAACCAAGGACTATTTACCTTTTATTCTACTTTCCAAACAAAGATGGACTTCAGTGGGGAGGGACCAAAACTGTTTTTGTGTTAAAATTTATTCTATTAAATTTTGTGCCAGTATTTTTTTTTTTTTTCCCTTAAAAATCGTCTTAAGCTCTAAAGTGGTCTCAGTATTGCTGTACCATGCAATTTTGTTTTTATTTGCTGGCTGAGGATTCTGTCACAGTGAAAGGAAACTGTTTATATAGACCCCACTGGAAAGACAAAGCGCTGTCACTGAGATCGGGGATCCCAAATTCATGTGACTGATGTATGGAGGAAAAAATAAGGCTGATTTGGGTACAAGGGAACTGTGCATGTGAATTTCACCTATAAGTTTTTAAAATTGTGATCACACCCTTCTACTTACTTGTCATTAGTGGATTCTCAGAGTTTGGACTTAGCGTTGAACTAAGAAGCATTAAGTCTTCGAACTGAATGTATTTTGCAGCCCCGGTTTTGGACCGCAGTAAATGTAGGAGCACTGTAGAAGTCATGGAAAGGGGATCGAAGGGGGAAGATGGACCTGGTTCTTTACTGGTTTTAGACCTGTAACGTACATGACTTGGAATAAAATCTGTATGCATGGGCATTACCCCTCAGGCCTTAAGAAATAAGTCCTGAATGCATGTCATTCCCAACTAACACTCTGTACTTTCTCCTTTGTGTATCATTTCCCCAGCATCCCACATTTATTGCTTTCCCCCACTCTGTTGTTCAGTAGAGAGGGATGTACAGCTTTCTGATGGGTGAGTGAAAGAGTAACTACAGACATGACATGAGTTGGAGAGCATCTGATGAAGCCATTTAGATGTCCTGAGTTGTAGGAGCCATGGAAATGAAGGGAGCCTGTGAATAAAATGGGGCTTGGCTGTCTTTGGGAGAAGTGCAAGGCTTTCCTTTGAAGAGTTTAAGGCAGCTGAGTCGGGTGTCAGGTGAGACTGGGTGGGCAAGCAAGGTGCATAGTGCAGATGCTATGAGGGCCCCGTGCTTTGGATCGGTTATTCTGGCACAGGGTAGTAAGTGAAGGTTAGTAATTGCAGAGGAAGGAAGACTTGAAGGGGTATAGGAACTATTAGGAAAGGAGCTGGGCTGTAGGAATAAGGTGGTCCATGGGATTCAAATCTACTTTTAGTTCTCCCAAAGTTGAACTACAAACATAATCAACTGTGGTGTAGTAAAGGGTCATCTGAAAATGGAGTTTGGGGAGAGAGGACCAACATCTGACCACTAAGGAATAGCGCCTTCTATAACTAGGATCCCGCCCCCCCTTCCCCGGCTGTACAGGCGCCTGATTCAGAGGAAGGTGACAGAGGGTTGGCTTTTCGGGCTTCAGTGAGGAAGGGGAAGAAACATTCAGGACGGGCTCCAGCTGAGAAACTGGAAGTACTAACTACCTTCTAGCGTGGCTTCAAGAAAGTGGATTGTTTTCTCCCAGGTCCTCTTGCAGACCCCGAATGATCAGGAACTTAGCTCTGTGATTCACGCGTTTCCTCATACTGAGAAATCGGAGCGTCTGCTTGGAAAGCAAAGGCTGAATTTAGCCCAGCTGTGTATTTTGATCTTCTTGTGGATGCAGGTGCCTTAATGAAGCTCTCAAAATATTTTAGGAGCTGCTCAGGGAGTGTTAGGCAGAACTGTTTGGACTACATTGTTTTCTCTTAGATGATGTGATCTCTGTTGGGCACTGGCAAAGATGTGTGTACGCCTGTGTGTGTGTGCATGCGTGTGCGTGTACGTGTGCATGTGTGTGTGTGTTTGCAGACATGCAAAACTGCAGCTGAGATAATCCCGGAGCTTTCTTGTGAAGTCTTTCCACACTTCAGTGGTGGGTGAGAGTAGGACCAAGGCCGGGCATCGGTCACTGCTTGTTTACCACCAGGCATAAAATCACTTTCTCAACTCATCAACAACCTTTCCTTGTACATTGATGCTGAGAACTCCCCTATGTGAGTCCTGCCAAAATTCCCTAGCAGATAAGATGTAAGCAAGTGCTTCCTCATGCCCTTCAGCTGCTTGTTTGCTCAGATGCCCTTTCTCTCTCAGTGCACCGTTTTCAGTATTTGTAGATAGTGTATGAGTTCAGACAGCTTTGTCGATCTGGCCAGATGCTTTTTCTCCTTCTGTCCAAAGGCCAGAGACCATCCCAGGAAGAGTGGTGGGTGGTTTATACACTGGAAATGTAGCAGAATTGTTGGAGTTCTGCTTTAAAAAACAAACAAACAAAAAAAAACATGTTAACTTCAGAGGAAGGATGGGCAAATCTGGTTGAGCTGGGTGAAACTCTTATTTTCCTGGAGATGCCTTAACCTGTGTTGGTTTTGGCTGTAGGGTTCAGGGTCACTTTTGTTCCCTTCTGCATTCAGGGGAGGGACTTCCCT
>NW_006790311.1:3585568-3601135 GCF_000442215.2 Lipotes vexillifer | reverse complement strand
CCCTACACAGAGCCCTGGTTTTGTGGCTTTGGGGATTGGAGGTAGCATTCAAAGATCAGATATGCTTTTCCTCACTTTGGAGACGAACACTCTGGGTTTTAGAGCATTAACCTGCCTAATCTTCATGGTGAAAATGACACCTTCTCTATCCTAGTCATGCTGTGCATGCTGCTTTCTCTGTTGGGGTCTATATAAATGTGTTGAACTCTTATCTACATTCCAAAGAAGTTTCGAGGAACCATAAATATATGTATACATATACATATATAAAATATATATATTAAAAGGAAATTATCTCTATCAGGAATACTGCCTCAGTTATTGAACTTTTTTTAGAATACTTTTTTTTTAAGCTCAGAAGTATAGGGGTGAAAAAGATGTTATATTGTGTTTGACTATTTTCCAACTTGTATTTTCATATAATTTATATTTTTTAAAAGCTGAAAATTTAAAAGCAAGATGAAAAAAGGAAAAGCAGGTGCTTTTTAAAAATCAGAACTGAGGTAGCTTAGAGATGTAGCGATGTAAGTTTCTATGTGTTTTTTTTTAAAATGCAAAACAATTTCTTATGGGGGAGTTTTTTGTTCGTTTATTTTAGTAGCTGATGCTGGCACATCATTTTGCTGGAGAATTTTTTATATACTGTAGCCTGATTTCATATTGTATTTTAAACTGTGTGAGATTAAAAGCAAAGAAATTCATTCATAATGATGTGGGTTTGGCTTCAGTCTTTCCTGTCTGGTTCATGCGTGAAAGCAGGACAGATTAACCAACCAGAAACAAGCACAGGAAGGAATGCAACTCTGTCTTGCTGATCTCAACTTGCTCTACACCATTTCAGATAAAGATTTCCTAATAAAGTGAGAACTATAATAGGAATAGGGGGAAGTGTAATGTGACATCCCAATTAGAAATAGATGGTATCATCCTTTGTGAAATGTCCCCGGCCCCATCATACCGCATTTTGATCGCGTCTGGAGAGCTAAGAGGCACATGAAGAAAATTTTTAATGACTCAACAGATAAACGTTTGATTTCAACTAGGTAAAGTTTCTGATATTAACACAGGGAGTTGAACATCTTTGGTCCACGCTCAGGAGCAGCATCCTTCTACCCCCCTTCTGACATTCATTTTGTCCTGTGCCAATGCGGACCCATCCCATCCATCTCCTTGGCCCCAGCTCTTTCACTGGAGCTGAAAACTGGGAATGATAATATCCGTCCGAGCCCCCAGCAGCCAGTGTCATCAATCCGATCGTATTTATGGGTGCTTTGGGGAGGAGGGTTTAGGAACACATCCTGCGTGGTGCTTTTCTCTTGTGGTTGGAACTGTGGAAGGTGTATGTCTTTAAATTAACACCAGCATTTGCAACACAAATCCCAACTCACAGCTGGAAAGAGAATTTTTGCTGAATTGTTCACAAAGAGAGCTCTGTTTTTGGAAAATCGGTTTCTTCAGGCCTGGAGCTTGAGGTTTGCTGAGTGCACGTTAAACACCGACTGTGTGGTCCAGTGGTCAGGGAGCTGGCCTGGACGCGAGGAGGGCTCCGGTCTACAACCCAGTCAAGCCACCGCCACTCACTGGGGCACTGTGGGGAGACGGCAGGAGGTCCTTAGATTTTTCAGTCTTCAGCTGCCAAGCTGGGCAAAGCCACAACTCCGGAGCCAACCCGAGGCCACATCTAAGCTCTTCTCCCCCTGAATCCACAGAACCCAGAGAATAGGTTTCTGCCTCGGTCTAGGATTTGGTCAGAGAACTTTCCTTCAGTGGCAAGTTGCTGTTTATTCCCCCAAAGTATGTGATTTCATGCTGACCAGGTTAAAAGATACAAGATACACTGGAACGAAAACGGCTTAGGTCTCTGTTTCTCAAACTAGGAGCTAGAGTTTAGCTGGGGAACTCTCAGACACCTGGGCTTTGGTGCTCTCTTAATGACACTGCTGGGACCACCATATTGAGGTTGGGGTGGTGGAGAGACAGTATTTTCTAAAACTCCCTCCAGATTTGGGGGAACGGGATGAGGTGAGAAGGAGATGCAGAGAAAAGAGGAATCATTCAAAAGAAGCTGGCGGTCAAAATTCTACAGATTTTGACAGGCTTTGGGGCGGTTGTAGGATAAAGTAATGGCCCAAGCCTAGTCTGGCTCCAGACTGCTATGGCTTTGGAGCAAGCTATAGCACCCATGCTAAAAATAACTTAATAAATCATGACCAAAAATTGACCAAAAAGAGCTTTACCTGTATAATGAAGTATGACTATTTTAACCTGAAAAAGAAAGAGGATTGTGATTTGTACTTTGAGGGAAACAAGCCAGGCAGTGGAGACTACAGGGTACACACAGGTCGACTGAGGACCGAGTCTATGCCACAGAGATGTTCAGTGTGGCCTTCACAGTGTTGGGACTCACTCCTGCAACTCAGGTGAACAGTGTCCGGCAGTAAGGCCATGGGGTGGTCTTGGAATCCTGTCATTCCTGTAAAGAAAACACCCCTGGACGCTGAGTGGAGGCTGCCCACTTCGAGATGCACATGAATCTCCTGTTTTGTCTCCATGGCTCAGCCCCACACATTTACATCCCTGCCTCATTGCTGTAGAATGTGAGTTTGTCAACCCCGTGAAGGTATCTCTCCACCTCCCGTGTTTACTTGGCATGAAACTTACTTTATTCTGGAAACCAGCAGTGGAAGAGAGCACAAGAGGTCATCAGGTTCATCAGAACTATCTGACTTCTAAACCCTTGTCTCCATGACGCCATGTTGCCACCCAGGAGCTCTGAAAGGTCTCCTTTGATGATGCTGGCTGATGGCTCACCCTCCATGGAAGCCACAACCCTGGTTACTAAGAGGGACACTTCATGCACCGAGTGTGGAACAAGGACAGTCTTCTTTCAGTAAGGAAGCTTTTCCACTCCCACAGCCCTTTCCAACCCCTGCTTCTCCCCAGCACTGCTCTGGGTGGTGGTTTGTGGTGCAATTTCAGTTGTACAGAGGCCTTTCTCTAGCTCACATGTAGGGCTACTTGACCCTCCAAGGACTGGCCTATGCCCTTTGATGGGCTTACCACTCAGCATACTGCTGGTTATCCACTGCTCTTTGGGATTCCTCCCAGTTACAGGAATCCTCTCCAAAGAACCACAAATATCAGAAGAGAAAAGTGCTTTCTTGGCTTCTCTTGCAATGCGACAGGGATTTAAGAAAGTCTGATAAAAGCAGGTGTTGATTGACCAGTGAAAATTTTAAAAGGCTTGAAATTGAGGGGGGAAAAAAATCCCATTTATTGGGAATTGAGAACTTAAAATTAGCTGGGAAAGGTTGGCTCTGACCTCTCTGCCCCTTGGTCATTGCCATTTCCTGTTTTACTGAATGTCCCAGTCCCTTTCATCTCTTTTCCATTTTCCTGGAAAATATTTCACCCTGGGAAAGCCGGTTTCATTCGATTGCCCGGGGTACCTCAATGTGCTGATGCCCAAGGTAATGACAGGGATCCATCTGCCCGGAGCAGTGCTGGGGACTCAACAGTGGCCGGCTCTCACCAGCTGCCAGGCAATCCCCAGAGCCTTTGTGAGTTGCTGGTCCTGTGCTTAGCGCAGGCTCAGCGGCCATGGCTCACAGGCCCAGCTGCTCCGCGGCATGTGGGATCTTCCCGGACCGGGGCACGAACCCGCGTCCCCTGCATCGGCAGGCGGACTCTCAACCACTGCGCCACCAGGGAAGCTCCCCTGTGCTTAATCTCTTATCCTGCCATCCAGGCTCTAGTGGGCTCTCGGCCATAGCATCTTTCAGAACTTTGATGTCAGGTTGGCTCTGGTCTCTCCACATGATAGCATGTGGAGGGGCAAGGAGGTTTTCAGTAGCCACTTGTGAGAGCTGCCAGGGGCCAAGGGAATGCCACCACCTTCTGCCTGCCCATTCTGCACTGTCAGCTCAAGACACTGGCCCTGGGCAGGAACAGGCAAATCCTGAAATTTCCGTCTTGACTCTAACGCCCTTTCCTCCCAGCCCCAAACGGCTTCCTCTACTCACTAAATGTCATCCACTTTCCAGGCAAAAAAACATCCTGGCATAAAAGGGATTGATTCAGAATTGATCATGACAATAATTTCTATTAGTTCTGATGGATTCCTACAGTCTGCTAAATGCCAGTGCTCAGGTTGGATCCTGGGGTGGTGGAAGGCTTATATCACTGGAATCATTCCTTTGTTGTGCACCTCAGCTGTCTGGGGCCAGTATCCTGCACTTTCTCATCCCGAGTCTCCTCAGGGTGCACCGTGAGGGGTGGCTGCAGCCTGATGGCTGCTAGATGGCAGGTATTCTTTCCTTCCTGAGTTCCCTCAGGGCTCACCAGCTCACCTAGGCTGTGTCCGCAATGGCTGATGACTGCAACATCCTTTGTTTACCGACCTGGCAGGAAAGATTCCATTTCTCAGTCTGGAAGTGGTTCTGTGGAAACAGCACAGGGTGCGACGGAGTCATGGTGATAGTCGAGGAGGGGAGAATGGGGAGATCATTCAAGGCCTTGTGAGCCAGGTGAGAGTAAGGCGGGACCCTGAGGATCTTCCCACAGGCTAAGTCACATGACCCGATCTGTGCTTAGAAGGACTGTTCTGTCTGAAGAGCAGAACAGATCAGAGGGGACAAGGATGGAGGAAGAGAGACCAGCTGGAAAACAATTTCATTTGAAGCCTGCCAGAGTGTCAGCCGTGAGCAGGTGATGGGATCCCTGGGACTGGCTGGGTGGTGGGCTGCTGTGCAAGCATGGGGATTTGGGTGGTACCCAGAGATGACTATTACAGTCCTTGTGCTTGGTCACCATATACCCAGTGCATGGATGTTAGATCTGGAAAGAGCTTTAGAGATAAATCCAGTCCCCTCATCGTGTAGATGAAGGGGGTTTAGGTTACTTGTCTGAGGTCCCATAGCTAACTGGTGACAGAGGCACAATTAGGTCTTAGCTCTGCTGACTCCAAGGCCAATCCTATGTATCCCGTGAAGGTTGAGGGCTTGTCTGTCCAGCACAGGCAAGAAAGAGTCCACCTCTTCCTTTCCTCCCTCCCTCCCTTCCTTCTTTCCTTCCTACCCTCCCTTCCTTCTGAGAACAAGAGCTATTTAGCTTACAAATGGGTGTGACAGGCCTCCCCGTGTGATGACATAGGCTGTCTCCTCTCATCAGGGTGCTGATCTCCATGGAGCCCTGGACACCCGCCTCCACCCCAGGCTGAAATTGAAGAGAAAAAGGAGGTGTTGGTTTCTCTGCTCCAGTGGTCACTCCTCCGCCCGCTGGGAGCTGTCTCAGCCCCCCTTGCTTCGCAATCGCTGAGCATTATTCCCAGAATCCCATTTGGCGCGGAAGAAAGAGCAGAGGTCTGACCAGCTCAGTGACAGCTTCCCTTCACTACCAGGCCATCTTTCCATCTGTATATCTTGGTCTCACACTGCTTCTCTGAGACTGACAGGCTCCTGCTTTATTATTATTATTTTTTTAAATCTCTCTATTATGCCAGTTCTCGGTGACGCCTCCTCTTTTTCTCACCCATTCCCTTTATTCTCCACCTGAGTTTCCTCTCTTTGTCTCTCTTATCTTATATATCTAGAGAGGAAATGTCATAGGCTGGAGAGAAAAGGCAGTGACTTTTAAGAGTAGGGACTCTGAGGCTAAACTGCATGGTGTTAAGTCCTAGCCCTGCTGCTTTGGGGCTGTGTGACTTTGGGCAAGTTAATGAACCTCTCTGTGTCTCGATTTCTTCATCCATGAAATAAGGATGATAGTATCAACGATACAGGATTGGTACGGTGATTGCCATTTAATATATGCTGACGCTTGACACATAGTAAGTGTTATGTAAGGGGACCCAGTAGTAAATGAGACACTACAGCTCGAGAAAGTCTTTTTCTCCCTTTTGGGAGAATGCTTTTCTCCCCTGGATTCCTGGGACAAAGAGAAGACTTCGGCATTCAGGGTAAGGGCTCTGAAGGGGCTGTCTGCAGAGTCAGGTGTGTCTGATCTGCCCTCCCAGGCCTCAGGATGGAAGGTTCTAGTGCCAAGGCTCCCCTGCCTGGCACGGCCAGCTTGCTGTCGCAGCTGCAGGTGGGCAGAGCACTGGCTCCAGGCTTGGAAAGGCGGACGCCGTTCTGGCCAGCTCCAGGACTCAGCGTTTTCCACTACCCTTCTCTCTGTTTGTGTTCCTCTTTGGGCTCCCCCCCGCCCAGTGGGGGCTTCTGAATGACGTCCAACAGCAACGCTGGGCCGGCTCCAAGGCCTCCCCGTCTCCTTCCGTCGGCAGGCGGAGGACCCCGGGGCCTGGTGGCCCCTGCACAGGGCTCTCTCGCTCACAAAGTGCCATTGTATGGGTTGGTCTGCGGGAGACAAATGATTCTGAAATTTCAAAATCAACGGCAAGTTATTTTTATCCACGGAAGGGCTGAAATGCCTTTATTTTCCATCTTGCAAAACAAACCTTAAGGGATCACTGTGCTGCAGAGAGCATCTCCATTTGCCCTGGGATTCAAGCATTTGCCAGGGAGGCTTTTCAAAGAGCGGGGCTCAGAAAGGATGAAGTCGAGAACACCAGGCCGTCGGGGCCCACGTGACCCTCCCAGGATGGGGGTCTGCTGGGCTTGGCCCAAAGCCTATGGCTGGCGTGGCCTCCAAGCCCTCGAGCTTTGCTCCTGCCGATGCCTGAGCACTGACGTTGCTTCTTCTTGTGCCCACACCCCACCAACCCGCCCAGCTCTTCGCAGGCTGCTTCTCTTACCCAGGCCCTCAGCCTTCAGTGAGGGGCAACTCAGGACTATCATGTCCACTTCTTCTGGAGCAGCGGTCTCGTGGGGGAGTGCACACTCCAGGGACCGCACAGAATAAGACATGGACTGTGGAAGGACTTTGATTCCTATTTATTTTCATTCTGAAAATAGGAGACACACTTTTATTTACTACTAAGGAATATGCTTATCCACCTCGGTGCCTTTGTTCAGCCTTCTTTGGCTTCTCTGCATGCACTCAAAGCTCTGCAGGCCAGGGTGGGATCATGCAACATAGAAGGGGGTCTACACTGCTGCCCCTGTTTCAGCAAATTATGGTGTTTTAAGGTTTACATGTACGCAACGAGTAGATTTACAACCCAGAATATCTAATTTTAACCAAACGATCCTCACAAAATGGACAAGGGGCTTAAAATGTTTCCTGCAATGAAACTGGACTGTAGACAATAGGAACAATTCAGGCACATGAAGACAGGAAAAAAAAGCTGGATTACTTTTTCAACCCGTGGAACAAATTACTTGTCATCCATATAGGGAGGTTAAGACAGCAATGATTTAATTACATTTGGCCCAAAAAAGTTTCCAAATTACCAACACTGTATGAAATATAGACTTACATTCATTGTCGTCAATAAGCATCAGTGCCCCGGGCACTAATATTATTATCAATCAATGCTAATAGATATTAGCTAGTGCATCTAACCTACAAATAAATATGCATCTATTGGAAGTGGTGCTTGAAGATATTTACTGATGGGGGTATAGGGCCAGAAAAATTTTGAGATGACTGCCCTAAAAGAATATTTTCTGTGAGCCAGCAATTTTTCTGCTTATGGTGAAAAAAGCTCATTTGCAATCAGTTAAAATCAGAGTTTAAATCCTGACTCCATCACTCAATAAACTACTCAATATCTTTGCATCTCAGTTTCCACAAAATCACAATAATAACAGTTACCTCATAGGTCCATTTTGAGGATCAATATAATAATTCACGTTAAGTGCGTAGAGCAGTACTTAACGTACAGGAAGCGCTCCTTCCCCCTTTCTCATTCTCCTCTTGCTTCTGCTGGGACCGGGGAAGGTCAGACAGTTCAAAATGGAATGGAGCTCACACTCTCCAAAATCCCACTCTGACCCTCACGGAGCATTCCCTCATGACCGAGAAGGTGAGCCTGTGCTTTTCAACACAGGGCTGGCTGTTCTTGGCTGTAAGAAGAAAGAAGATTTGAGTGTGTATGTGTTTAAAAACCAGCCTGGGTAGGCCTTCCTGGTGGCTTTCTAACAAGTGTACAATAAATGGCCCTGTGTTGGTTTTGGTTGGCTTCCCAGCAGACCATTTTTCCACGGCAGAAGGTAGAACCCCGCAGTGCTACAATTGGCAGCAATTAGTCCCCACCATGATGCAGATCAGCCAAAGATCTCAGACGTGAATGAGCCTTCACTCATTCATGGGGGGAAACGAGGAAGCCCACACTGAGCTTGGGGCCCCGGCCTTTGGCAGAGGGTCTGGCGCAGCCCAGCTGTGTTACGGAAGCAGGGTGAGGGGCCGTGATGGGCAGTGGGGCTCGGTCCTTCTGGTCCGTCTCCCCGGCTCCCATTTTGCACATGAGGATTCAAGATGATGGACTGGTGAAGCCTTCAAAGTGTGAGAGCCATCATCTTCCTCTCTGCCAACTGTCACCCGTGACTGTTGCTCAAACTAGGATTTGGATGATCTCGTAAAAGCCACGTGCCAGCTTGGAGAGAGCATCGACCAACGCGTACACATGGACGCCCTTTACCCCTCAGACCCCCATTCTAAACAGAGCTTCAGGCTCAAGTCTGAATCTCAGGTCCTCCACCCCGTTGTAACTGGACCTGGCAGAGCTTTGTGGGGAGTCCGAAACTCCATTTCAGAGTCTACCAGAACACTCCGTGAACGTTTCGTTCACAATTCCAAGCTGGGAGATGCAAGAAAAAGCAAATGAGGTTGTTAAAGCCTAGCGTTCAAAGTATGTTGTATCGATAGATATTGGAAGAGATTCACTTCGCAAAGAAACGGACTCCAGCAAAAAGTGGAGGGAGCTGGTGTGACCTGACGGGTTGACACGGAAACTGCTCTGGCCCGTTGCTCTCTGGGTGACCTCACTGGTGAGCTCTCCTGCAGTCCATTCCAGACAGGTGACCAACCTGTGAGTCAGGCTTGCCTGGGCAGGAGGCAGCTGGTACAGAGAATACACCTATTCCTGTAACCTGACAGCCTTGACCCCTTGGCTTCTGAGGGGTTACTCCATCTGGGGACAAAGCAGCCTTTGTCCTTATAAGCTGCCCACAGGTTGTAAGGAGGGAACAGAGCTTCCTTCCCTCTCCTTCCACCTGCCATGTAGGGTGTAGAGCTCATGGATATTCTCCGAGCCACCCACTTCTCTTTTTTTCTCAGGCCAGACTTCCTTGAGTTTCAGATGAACTATGCTTGATTTGTGACTCTCCCTTCACCAATAATTTGCTTTGCCTTTTTAAGAGTGAGCTCCCAGAGTCCAGTGTGGCAATTCCTAAGCCTGTAGACAGTGATAAATTTCTGGGACTTTTCCATCCTGCCCAGTACTCTTTACTTTCTGAATTTCAAAAATCCATCTAGGGGCTTAATTCTCTTAAAATCAAAACATGGGCTTCAGAAGTATGCAGACCTAAGATCAACTTGGGGGACCTTTGACACATAACAACCTGTCTGAAGCACCATTTCTTCTTTTGCAAATAGGATAATATGATCAAATGGAATAATGTAATAAAGTGGCTTTTAAAGGACCTGATATATAGCAAATGCCCAATAAGTGTTAGTTTCCTCTCGGTCATCCATTCTATGAGGTAGAGAATCCCCTGAAAATACTTTCATTCTTTTTAAATATTAATTTTACATATTTTCTAAAAGGTTGTATATTTATTGAAAATCTAGGTAACACTGAAAAATATTCAGGAGGTAATTTAAAAAACACCTTTAGTCTTCCCTATTGAAATTTTGGTATAAATTCTCTCAGAATTTATAGATATGCATGTATATTTGATACTAAATATGCTTTTTTACTCAGGTAAAATTTACATACAGTGACGTGCACAGATCTTAATTGTTCCATTTGACAGATCTGTGTAAGCAGCATATCCAGAAAGTTCCCACCCTGTAGGCATTCGCTATTCTAATTTCTATTGCCATAAGTTAGTTTTGCTGGTTTTTGAACTTCATAATTCATGGGGCATTGGATGGAGTACTGAGAAAGGTTTTGCATCAGTCCTGGAACAAATTTAGCCCTAGACTAAATACTGTTGTACTCCTGCCTAATAAAGCTGAAAAGCACGACTCAAAAGGGTCAAACTATTTCCAAGTAACTTAACTCAAGAATATTTTTAGGAATACAAAAATATCCAGCAAATCCACAAGGTCTGGCATTCAATAAAAATTACCAGGCATACAAAAGCACAAGAAAATATGACCCAAAATGAGGGGGAAAAAAAATCAGATGGTTGAATATTTCCCAGAAATGACACAGGTATTAGAATTAGTCCACGAAGATATCAAAAGAGAGTAACAATTTCACATGTTCAAAGAGTTATGAGAACATGATATGTAGAGATATGGAACATATTAAAAAATGACCCAAGTCAAGCTTCTAGAGATGAAGGCTATAATGTATGAGATGAAAGATCTGCATGGGACCGATGACAGGTTTAACAATGCAGAAGAAAAAAATAGTGAACTTGAAGTCATAGCAATAAAAAATATGTGAAATTAAGGACATAGAGAAGAAAGACTGAAAAGAAAATGAGCAGAATGTCACGGAGCTGTGGGACAAATCTAAATGCCTGAATAAACATGTAATCAGAGTCCCCAGAGGGGCAGGAAGTGTGATAGACAAAAATACATGAAGAAGGTTAATGGCTGAAATTGTTCCAAATTTGATTAAAACTATCGACACACAGACGTAAGACACAGAAGTCCAACAAACTCCAAGCACGCGAACATTGAAAATAAAATACAGCAAAACATCAGAATCAAATCGTTTAAAACCAGAAACAAACGAAACCCTAAAAGTAACTAGTGAAGAAAGACACATTATATACAGGAGACAAAAAGCAAGAATAGCGGCAGATTTCTCATCAAAAGCAGTGCAAGCAAGAACAGTGTACAACATCTTCAATGTACTGAAAGAAAAATGTCAGTCAACCCAGAACCCTACACTTAGTGAAAATATCTTTTGAAAACAAAAACAAAACAATGACTTTTTCAGAAGTAAAATACTGAAGGATTTTTAAATCACCAGCAGAACTGCACTATAAGAAATCATAAAGAATATTCTTCAAGACGAAGGAAAATAATACTAAGTGGGAATCTGGGTCTACACAATGGCATTAAGAGCCTAGAAATGATAATTATGTGGAGAAATAGAAAATACGATTTTTTTCTTATTATTTAAATCTCTTTTACTTATTTACTTAAAAAAATTGATCCTTTGAAGCAGCATAAGAGCAGTGTAATGTGGGGCTTATTACATGTGTAGAAATAAAATGTGTGACAACAGTAGTCAAAATTCAGGAGTCAGAGAATGGAAGTACATTGTTGTAAAATTCTTTTAATACATGTAAAGTGGTATAATATTACTTGAAGGCTGATTGCCATAAGTTAAATCATAGTTTATGAACCCTAATTCAACCATTAAAATAATACAAAAAAAGAGATCAAATGGAATAATTAAAAATATGCAATTAATCCAAAAGAGAGCATAAAGAGAGAGGAAAGGGAACAAAAAACAGAACGAATAATAATTAAAAAAAAGCCAGCTGGTAAATTTTAAATCACCATATTCACCAAATATATAATCACACTAAGTGGAAATAGTTTAATTACCCCTGATAAAAGGCAGAACCATCAGACTGATAAAGAGAAAGCCCCATCTGTATGTTCCCTATAGGAATATACATCAGACATAAAGATACAAATAGGTTACAATTAAAATGAAAAGTGATATACAATGTTAATAATAGTCAAAATTAAGTCAGAATGGCTACATTAATATCAGAAAAAGTAGATTTTAGAACAAAAAATACTACCAGGGATAACGAGGGTCACTTAATAATGATATAGTGGTCAATTCACCAAGAAGATATAACAATCCTAAATGTTTATGTAACAAATAACTGAGTTTCATTATGCATGAGACAAAAAGTGACGAGCTGAGAGCAGAAACAAACAAATCCACACTTAAAGCCAGAGACTTTAATAATTGATAGAAACTGTAGACACAAGGTAAGTTTCTAGAAGATTTGAACAACACTGTTAATCAAATTGACTTAATTGACAGTTTTAGAACACTACACCCAACAGCAGCAGAATACATTCTCAAGAATCAATGAGACATTTACCAAGAGAGACCATGTGTTATAATAAAACAAATCCTAATAAATTTAAAAGGAGTCAAGTCATAGAAAATCAGTTCTATAACCACATGGAATTAAATTATAAATTAGTATCAGGAAGACAGCTGGAACGCCTCTAAGTAGTTCAAGCTAATCTTCATAAATAACTCATGGGTCATACATAAATCCAGAGAGAAATTGTAAAGTATGTTAAACTGAAAGAAAATGGAAACACAACACTGAAATAAGTGGATTCAAGTAATACTTAGGGGGACATCTATAGCCCCAAATGCCTTATATTAGAAAAGAAATAAAGGTCTAAATCAATGAATTCAACTTCCCACTTAATAAACTAGAAAAAGAAAAGCAAATAAAAACTAAAGAAAGTAAAAGACACAGAAAGAACAGAACCACAACCAATGAATTAGAAAACAGAAAAGCAATAGAGAAAATCAGTGAAATCAAAAGGTGATCATTAAAATCAATAACCCTCAAGCTAGACCGATGAGAAAAAAATAAAGAGAGAAGACACAATTTACTAATATCGGGAATGAAAGAGGTGGCATAACTAGTTTCTAAAGATATTATATATAATAAGGGATAAAATAGTACACATGGTATGATTCCATTTATATGAAATTACAGAAAAAGGAAATTATTCATCACTGAGAGAAAGCAGCTCAGTAGTTACTCGGGATGAGGGTGGAGGGAGGAATGGATTACAAAGGGGCCACAAAGGAAATTTTGGAGTTGATTAAATATTCGTTATTTTGATTTTGGTGATGGTTTCATGTGTGTGTATATATATATATTTCAAAGTACATCAAATTGTACACTTTATATGTGTGCAGTTTAGTGCACTGTAATTTTACCTCAATAAAGTTTCTTGGTAATGCTGTCAGAGGCTGGTTAGTCAATGAGGCCAAGACCATAAGCTTGAGTCCAGTCATAGGTCAGTTAGCTTCTATTTCCAATGGCAGCAAAATGTACCTCTTTTTCCTAAATTTAAAGGTCATTGAATCTGAGCGTGGATGGCTCAGGGAAACCCACAACCACTACGAGGGAAACAATAATTTCTCCAAGTAAATTGTTTACGTATAGGCAATGGATCTTAGCAAACCTTTGGGTTTATAACGAAGAGCACTACATTTTCTTTTTTCTAAAAATGATTTCTAACTAATCCTACTTAGTTCTGAATTTTACTTTAGCCCTTAACACTAGATCTAAACATTATGACTAAAGATCTAAATAATTGTCACTTACACGTGTAAACTTATATTTTCATATCATTTCTTTGCATCTAAATATCTGTTCTCCTCTTTCTTTTTTTAAAATAAAAGGTAAGTAGATTCATGGAGGTATAATTGGCATGTAATAAACTGTACAAATTAAAATGTACAATTTTACAGGGTTTGACAATTTGTGAAACCATCACCACATGAAAGCTAATGAATATGTCCATCACCCCAAAGTTTCCTCAAGCCCTATGTAATACCTTCCTCCTACACAATCCTTCACCCCATCTCCTATCCTCAGGCAACCACTGATCTGTTTTCCATCACTGTAGATTAATTTACATTTTCTAGAATTTTATATAAGTGGAATCATATACTATGTAATTTTGGGGGGGGGATCTGACTCCTTTCTAGCAGTGTAATAATTTTGAGATTCACTTACACTGTTGCAATTCATTCCTTTCCATTGCTGAGTGGTATTCCATTGTATAGATGTACCACAACTTACTTATCCACTCATTTGTTGATGTATAGTTAGGTTGTTTACAAGTTTTGGCTGTGACAAAATTTATTATGTTAGCTTTTCTGTTCAGGTCTATGATTCCTCTGGGTTAATTTCTGTGTATGGTTGAACATAGTTCAAACAAGCAGGCACGTAAGCAATTGTTGTACTACCACTAACATTTGTTGAAAAGACTTATCCAAACAATTCCAGTATATTTGTCAAAAATGAATTGAATAAATACATATGGGCCTATTTCTGAACCCTCCATTCTATTCCATTGATCTATATGCCTATTTTATCTACCCAAACCAAACTATCTTGATTTTTGTAGTTTTATCATAAACATTGAAAGTATCAATAAACAGCTAAGACCTCCAACTTTTGGGTTTATTTTTTTAAATAAAAGTTACTTTGATCCTTTGTATTTCCATATAAACCATAGAATCCCCTTGTCAATTTCTACAACAGAGCCTGATAGAATTTTGGTTGATATTGCATTGAATATATAGATCAATTGGGGAAGAACTACTATCTTTACAATATTTAGTCTTCCTACTTATACGCATGGTATACCTTACCATTTATTTGGTCTTCTTTAATATCTCTCAGGGATATTTTATTCTTTCAGTGTAAAGTCCTAGGCCTCTTTTATTAGATTTAGTATTAAGTATTTTATATTTGGAGGCAAAACTACAAATGGAACGTGTACATTTTTATTTTCCATTTTATGTTGCTAGTGTGTAAGAATAACATTAATTTTTATATGTTAATTTGTATCTTATAACCATGCTAAATCCATTTATTAGTTCTAATAGTTGTTCTGTAGATCCCCTCAGATTTTATTTTCATTAAAAAAATCATATCGTTTGCAAACAGGGACAGTTTTACTTCTTTTCCAATAAGTATGTCTTTTATTTCCTTTGTTTATTTTTTTTTTTGCCTTATTGCGATATTTAGGGTCATTGATGATTCTGGG
Source organism: Lipotes vexillifer (assembly GCF_000442215.2). Lineage (NCBI taxonomy): Eukaryota > Metazoa > Chordata > Mammalia > Artiodactyla > Lipotidae > Lipotes > Lipotes vexillifer. The sequence goes on along the minus strand of NW_006790311.1, from coordinate 3,586,276 downwards.
ATGTAGTTTGCATAATCAAGAGCGAGATGGGCTCTCACTAATATTTTGAAATCCCTTCATCCCCTGACTTTTATTCAATATACCATCAAATAAGTCAAATCAGTGATAAAAATTAATCTCTCATACCTAGAAATAGATTTAATGTCATGATGGACAAATATCATCTGTATGCCAAGAATATAGTAATGGAGTGTGTAGTATGTGATATAATTTCCATGCTATTTTATGAATTTGAAGGTACTTTTGTATCTTACACATAAGTGAACAAAACACAGTAAACAAAAAAATCCCAGGGAAGTCACAAGTTTGGTGTTTTAAAAATACAGCTTCTGATGGCAGTGTAGGTTTCCATGACATGCAATGGGAAATAACCACTGAGTGATAATATCTTGTGTAATGAGGAAGATCTTATGATCCAACTCAGTCTGGAAAATTCACCCCAAACTGTAAACTTCCAGCTCTGAGTTGCAGTGCAAATATCATAGACAAGTAGTCACAGCAGGCGTACTTGTAGTGACTAGAGAAGAGGTACATTTCCAGCGTTTTCTAGAAATAGTCGACCGTACCCTGGGGCACTTACCAAAGACCTTTTGCAGTTAGTAAGGACTTATTCAAAGAAATGACCATCCTGACATTCACTAGCAATGATTATCATGGGACACAGAAGCAGCTCAGTGGCAGTGAAAAAAGGGAAAGAGTTAGGGAGCT
>NW_006790311.1:3563078-3585558 GCF_000442215.2 Lipotes vexillifer | reverse complement strand
GGAAAGAGTTAGGGAGCTGAGGTTTCCCTTTGCCAAGAAGCAAAGTTGGGTAACAATTGCCAAAACAATCTGTGGCTCTGTTGTCATTTGGAAAGGTGTTTGTGTGTCTCTGTGTAGTTAATTCCATAATTTGAGTGTAACTTTTTTGGTAACTAATTCTTTTCGTTAGCTTTTACACATCACGATCAAAAGTACTAGCTCTTACCACTTGACAAAGTTGGTCCTATAGGATGCTCACTGTCAAGATCAATAGTTAGGGAGGGGTACCTGTTTAGTGTTCCACCCTTCTCACATTCCCAACCATTATACCATTTTCCACACTACATTAATTTGAATAACATCTTTGGAATTTTGGGTCATAAAACTTAGCTCTTATTTCCCCATAAAATCAGAATAGTAGTAGTTAGTATTTTGAAGAAACTCTGGCTGTAGGCAAAGCAGTGTGCTAAATACTTTGCATTTATGCTTATTTTAAAATAATAGTACCCATCTTCTAGGGCTGCTACGAAGATTAAAATAGATGCTATATGTAAAAAACAGGGAATTCCCTGAAGGCCCAGTGGTTAGGACTCGGTGCTTTCACTGTTCCCCTGGTCCGGGACCTATGATCCCACAAGCCACGTGGCGAGGCCAACAAAACAAAACAAAAAGCGCTGTGACCAGTTCTTTAAAAAACAAACAAACGAACAAATAAATAACAAAATTCAACTCCTGGTACAAAATGAATGTTAAGTAAGTGACTAAGTATTAATTAACAATATTGATCTACTACTGCTACTAGTAGGTGTTATTTTATCCGATCGACTTGATAGTTATTGGAATTGTTGACCATTTTATCACAGTTACATGCAACACCGATATTTATCTTTACATAAATAACTTTGCAACTATTTCCTAATTCCTTAAGGCCAAACTCTTAGAAGTGGAACTACTTTTGAGACTCATTTAATTTGCAAGTAACAGGAGGCATCTTGAGCTCTCTGAAGGAAAACACCTATTTCATGGACTCAGTGATGGGCCTCTGTGACCATCAAGAAGGCAGCTGGAACTGTGAAGTTTCCAGACCCAGGGACTGAAAAGTCATCAGGACCTCCTATCCATCTCATCTTTTCCCCTCTGTGTTTCTTCTGTAGCATTCTCTCTCCTCTTGACAGGAAACACGACTTTGGGAATGTTCCAGAGCTTAGATGGCATAGACCCTGCCACACAACAAGAGGCCAAATCTCTTTTCCTCTGTCACAATTTAAAAATCCCAGGAAAAGGGCTCTGATTCATGGGTCACATGCTTACCCCTGACCATTAGCTCCGGCTGTGGGGAAAGACACCTTCTTGCTGGGAGCTCCACTTGTGGTAGGGCGAGCGGGGATCCAGAGAGCAGTGTCTGGGCAGGCAACTCAGTGTTTCCACTCTCCTGGGTCAAAGTTTATGTATGTGACAACTTTAATTCCTTCAAATGACCTACATTTCCAAAAATGGAATATAAGTGCAACACTTTCTAAATCAAATTAACAGAACAAAATAATGCCATTTTCAGCAACATGGATGGACCTGGAGATTGTCATGCTAAGTGAAGTCAGTCAGAGAAAGACGAATATCATATGATATCACTCATATGTGGATTCTAATTTAAAAAAATGATACAAATGAGCTTAATTATCAAACAGAAACAGACTCACAAATTTCAAAAACAAACTTATGGTTACCAAAGGGAAAACATGGGGCGGGGGAGGGATACATTAGTAGCTTAGGGATGAACATACACACACTATTATATATAAGATAGATAACCAACAAGGACCCAGTGTATAGCACAGGGAACTCTACTCGATATCCTGTAATAACCTGTGTGGGTAAAGAATCTGAAGGAGAATGGATGTATGCATACGTATAACTGAGTCACTTTGCTGTACGCCCGAAACTAACACAATATTGTAAAACAGCTCTACTCTGATGAAATAAAAGTTTTAAATGTGGGCCATAAAAATAAGTTAATAAATAAATGAACAACTCTCTTGTCTGTTCCACTACATCCAAGCTTTGCAAATGTAATGTTCAGCTTAGGTAAATGAAATATTGGAGGGTCAGAATCTCATGCTATGCTTTTTACCTACCGTGCAGCGTGTCTCCTGTGTCTTCAACTCATTTCTGCACTCCTTTACTGGAGTCTCCTTTTCTTCTGCCCCTGGTTTTGGGGGGTCTCAAGGATCTGGGCTCAGCGTTCAGGGCGTGCCTCCTCTCAGGGAGCTCACCAACTTTCATGATGTCATTTAGTACTTTTGTAATAATGATCTTCAGTATCTACAGCCCCTTCCTGACTGCTCTTCTATTCTAGCCTTAGAACCAGAAGTCTTATAATATTTATGGCCAGAAACTGAGACATCAACCTGGACTCCTGAATTTCCCTCCTTTGCTGTATCCAATCTTTTGCCAAGGTTTTGGCCGTACGCATAAGCATCTTTTTTTCTGATCTGTCCACCATCTATCTCTGTTATTCAATCCACGTGAAGGCAATGAATGGCAGATTCTCAGCCCCCAAGTTTAGATTTTACGATTTAAGGTGCATACGAAGACAGACTGTATCTTTCAGTCCCAATTCCAAAGTCTCTGAGTGGGTTACGTTCCTATTTCTGAACAAATTACATACAGCCGGGGGTCAGGGTCATGCAGCAGAAATATGAGAGGTTATCAGCCCTATGGATGGGGAGTGTTGTTCCCAAAAAAGAGGGTCTGGGAGGAAAAAACTCTGTCGTTGGCCTTTACACGAGTCACTGAAACATCATGGAAAGGGCTTTAAGCGTTGTCTGAAGTCAGAATGTGGGATATATTCTACACACTGCTGCTGAACTTCAGATTCAAATATGGGTTCCCTAAGTAAATAAAGCTTAATATTAGGATGGAAATTTTCATATAACTATTTCATGAAAAAGAAATCCTGAAAAGTGCAAAGAAAGGCATCTTCCTGGCTTTCATTTAAGTAGAAAAATCACAGCACCAGCCATCAGCAGCCTATTCAGACCCTCATTTTTCATCATCTAGACATGCAGTATGTAATTCCCCTGATGTCAGGGTTTGTGGCTTCCAAATCCCTGCTGCTCCACGCCACAGGGGTGACATCAGCATTCTGGGTTTTCCCAGATGTGAGCCCAAAGACTCTTAGTACCCTTAATACGTGTTGTTTTCAGAAAAGAAAGTGTAAGCAGACAGGAAGAGGAGACTCTTCCCTATAGCTTATAATATTGTCCCTACTACCCTAATGACCAAAATTCAACTCAAAGAAAAAAAGAATAAACTCAAGGAGAGAGTCACCCTTTTGGCTGTTCAGTATTTAGGCATATCTATTAAGTATTCCCGGGTGGAGAACGCCCTCACCTCCCAAGTTCTGTACTACATTCATGGACGATTTTGTTTTTCATCCAGGGATTTGCTATACCATCTCATGCCTCTGGGTTTATGCAACTGTCACCTTTGGCTTTTCTGTGGAGGTAAAGTTTACTTGTTTGCCAAAGCCCAGCTCAAATATCTCCTGTTCTTTGAAGTCTTCCCCCAACCCCCCCATTTTCCCTTCCCCTCCACTTCTGCTGATGTAGCTGTTCCTTCATTTTCTTTTTAATTTATTTATTCATTTAGTTATTTTTGACTGCGTTGGGTCTTCGTTGCTGTGCGCGGGCTTTCTCTAGTTGCGACGAGTGGGGGCTACTCTTCCTCGCGGTGCGCGGGCTTCTCACTGCGGTGGCTTCTCTTGTTGCAGAGCTCAGGCTCTAGGCACACGGGCTTCAGTAGTTGTGGCACACAGGCTCAGTAGTTGTGGCTCACGGACTCTAGAGCACCAGCTCAGTAGTTGTGGCACACGGGCTTAGTTGCTCCACGGCATGTGGGATCTTCCTGGACCAGGGCTCGAACCCGTGTCCCCTGCATTGGCAGGCAGATTCTTAACCAGGGAAGTCCCAGCTGTTCCTCCTTAAGTGAACCTGCTATACGTTGGCTCCTGTCTCTTCAGCAACATTTAACAAATAGGTTGAATACCTATCTGGTGCCAAGTATGAGTCTTTGACTTGTATAGATTGAAAATATAGGATGAAAAGGCATGTTTATTGACTACAAGTATCATTTAATTTCATGGAGAGACAAAAAAAAAAAACACCATGTAACACGATTGAGAGTTACAATGTGTGTATAGGGGAAGGGATAGGCAATCATCTTCTCTGCTCCTGGTACTGCTCTTGGTGCTGCCTTAAATGTGGAAGGAGATCCATTAGCCTAACACTCTGAGCCTTTCTCTGACCCTTACTTGCTCTGCTCCAAGGAGTGATGCGTTTGATTGGTGAGTTTTGAAAGAAGAGATTAATCCTTCTCATAGCGGATTCATATTCTCTTCTGTTAGGGCATCCCATAAATCTTCCCGTGGGGAAGTCTGACTCCGTCCATCTGAACCTGTGCCTCAGAGGGTAAGTTAGCTAAATTCTGGGTCTTTAGGAAGCTTCTTTGTCCACTTGCCCATAGGTATAAGCTCCACACTATTAAGTCAGCTTTATCAGTAATAAAGGTAATATTCTGGTATCCAGTTCCATCTGCTTTCTTTTATTTGATCTTTAAAAAAATTTATTTCAGAGCTCAGATAGGAAAAAGGGGTGCTATGTTCTGATCCCTCAAAGAGGAATCAGATAAGTTGTTACAGAGCAGGTGATGCTTGAACTCTCTAGTAAAGTAGTAGGAGTGTGCTGGATGGACGGGACAGAGAAACTATTCCTAATATGGAGGGCAACATGTCCACAGAATTAGCACAGTGATTTCATAGAAGAATGTGTCATCTGAGTTGAAGGGCTGAGAGTTTCCAGAGATGTGACTCGATAGGAAAATAAGAATCATATCACAAAGGGCTCTGTTATGTTAAGAAATTTGGTTATTTTCCTATAACAGTGAAGGATCCATTAAGAAATTTTGAATTGAGGAATGGTATGAGGGAATTTGGGTGCCAAAAATATGACTATAGCAGCAGTAAGAAACAGGGTTGGTTATTAAACCAGTATGGTATTGGCTTAAGACAGACAATGTAGACCAGTTGAATGAAATAGAGAGCCCAGAAATTAACCCATGCATTTACGGTCAATGGATCTTCAACTAGGGTGCCAAGAATGTGCAATGGGAAAAAAGATAGTCTCTTCAAAAATGGTGCTGGGAAAATGGGATATCCACATGCAAAAGGATGAAACTGGCCCCCTATCTCACCCCATGCACAAAAATGAATGGAAAATGGATCAAAGATTTAAAAGTAAGACCTGACACTGTAAACTCCTAGAAGAAAACACAGGGGAAAAGCATCATGACATTGGATTTGACAACGATTTCATGGATATGACAGCAAGAGCAGAGGTAACAAAAGCAAAAACAGACAAGTGGGACAACATCAAACTACAAAGCTTCTGCACAGCAAGGGAAACAACAGAGTGAAAAGTCAGCCCACATAATGGGAGATATATTTGCAAAACATATATCTGGTAAGGGGTTAATTTCCAAAACATGGAAAGAACTCCCCAAACTCCATAGCAAATAACCCAAATAACATGATTTACAAAAATGAGCAAGGGACTTGGATAGACATTTCTCCAAAGAAGATATACAAATGACCAACAGGAATTTGAAAAGGTACTCAATATCACATCAGGGAAATGCAAACCAAAACCACAATGACGTATCACATCATGCCTGTTAGTATGGCTGTTATCCATAAACCAAAAGATAACAAGTGTTGGTGAGGATGTGAAGAGGTTGGAACCCTGCTGCACTGTTGGTGGGACTCTCCGATGGTGCAAGCACTATGCATAACAGTATGGAGGTTCCTCAGAACTTAAAAATAGAATTATCATATGATCCAGCAATCCCACTCCTAGGTATGTATTCAAAAGAATTGAAATCAGTATCTCAAAGAGATATCTGCAATCTCATGTTCATTGTAGCATTGTTTACAACAACCAAGATGTGAAAACAACCCAAATGTCCCTTGATGGGCAAATAGATTTAAAAAAATATGGTATATACATATGATGGAATATTAGTCTTAAAAAATAAGGAAATCCTACCATGTGTGACAATGTGGATGGATCTGGAAGACATTATACTAGGTAAAATAAGTCAGTTCCAGGAGAACACATACTGCATGATTCCACTTATATGATGCATCTGAAACAGCTGAACTTGCAGAAGGCAAAAATAGGATGGTGGTTGCCAGGGGATGGGGGAGGGGGAAATGGGACGTTATTGTTGGTGAGTATGAAGTTATATTTATACAAGAGGAATAAGCTCTAGAGATCTGCTTACAACACAGTGCCATAGTTAACGATGTCATGTGAGCTTAGGGAAGATCTCGTGTTGCATTCTTACTACAAAAAGGAAAAAAAAGCAAAGAGACCAAATTTTGGAGGTGATGCATATGCTTATTACCTTGATTGTGGTGATGGTGTCACGAGTGTATGCATGTCTCCAAATTCATCAAATTGTATGCATTAAATATGTGCAGTTTTGGGCTTCCCTGGTGGCGCAGTGGTTGAGAGTCTGCCTGCCGACGCAGGGGACACGGGTTCGTGCCCTGGTCTGGGAAGATCTCACATGCTGTGGAGCGGCTGGGCCCGTGAGCCATGGCTGCTGAGCCTGCGCGTCCGGAGCCTGTGCTCCGCAACGGGAGAGGCCACAACAGTGAGAGGCCCGCGTGCTGAAAAAAAAAAAAAAAAAGTGCAGTTTTTTGTGTATCAGTCATACCTCAATACAACTGTAATAAACAAAAAAGAAACTGACTTGGTGGATGTAAGAAGATGGTTGGAGGTATGGACACTGGTTTTGCACGAGTCCATGTGACAGGTGATGAGGGACCAGAGTAAGCAATGACAGTGGGAAAGGAGCAAAGATGAGGGATTCAACAGATCATAAAGAAGTGGACTCTGTAGGACATGGTGGTTGAAAGTGACAGATAAGGGTCTATGCTGGCTCCTAGATTTCAGGTTTGATCATATGAGATGCCTCCAATCAATACCTCTTTCTGACCACCTAAAATACTGCCTCATAATTCATTGATAATTCAGCCGCACTAGTTTGTGATCTCCTGAAAAAGAGGGACTACAACTTTTATTTAAGTATCCAGAAAGCCTTGCACATTGCCTGCTCTATAGTGGGCTCAAAATACTTCTGAATTTTTCATAAAAAAAAAAAAGCATATAGTGCTTCCTATGTGCCAGGTACTACTCTAAATGCTTTACAAATATTATTTCACATACTCCTTGTAACAATCCCTCCAGGATAAGTATTATTATCCTTACTGTACAAATTAAGAAACTGAGGCACAGAGAGATTTACTAACTTGCCTGATGGGATAATAAATTGCCCATCTGGGTTTCAAGCTCAGGCTTCAGAGATGCTGCTCTTCACCGCTGCGTTACAATGAATAAATACTATAGACACAGGCTCAGTTAATACCTCCAAAGCAGCTTCCATCCATCTTTAATTGAATAATATCTTCCAAACTCAGTGCACATATCCTCTGACATTCCTCCACTTATCTGAACCCAAGGTTGGGTTCAGAGCCCCTCCTGTTTGCTTCCACAGTGTCCAGCGCTGACCTCTGTCCTGGGACAGACCCTACCCACTTGGAACTGCCTATTCATTTCTCTGTCTCCTTTTCTACCTTTTGAGCTCCTCGATGGCAAAGGATTATGTTTATACCTGTCTGTGGTCTGATCACCTAGCATTCGTTTATTTTGGGTAAAATCAGGAAGAAATGATCCAACAAGGTCGGTACCCATGTGGCAGGGCATCAGGATGAACCTTGAGAGCTGGAGTAGGAGTTGCTGGGGGGCAGAGGGTGGGAGGTGAAATACAGGTAAGAGTAAGAGTCTCCTCTCAGGGACTAAGCCCCTCTAATCCCACGAAGAGAGGGGATCGAGGTGGAGAATTCCTGGCCAGAGAAGGCTCCGAACATCTGTTTCTCATCTTACTATCCATTTATGATTTTCTCTCTCTTCCTCCCTCTGACTCTTGGAGTTGGCTGCAGCCGGAAAGCCCTTGTGGAAGTAAAGCTCTCGGTAAATCACCGAGAAGCCTCCAGGGCTTTGGGGCTCATTTTTCACTAGAAAAAGCCAAATCCAGGGGAGGGTGGCAAAGGCTGGTAAAGAAAGGTGGCCTGGGATATCTCCAGGTCCTGTTGCTTCTCTGCACAAGTAGAGAGTAGGGAGTGAGTGGGCAGACTGTGGTGTGTGTGTGTGTGTGTGTGTGTGTGTGCGCGCGCGTGCAGTGTGCAGGTCCATGGATGGTTCAGACCCTTCCTTGCCATTCTCGGTACGCAAAGCCTCTAAGTGGTTGAACCTTGGCAGTCATGTCTACGCTTCCCGGCCCCATCCACATAAGGACAACGGTGTCCTTCCATGAGAAAGTCTCTGCAGAGCCTGGGTCTGAGCCAAAGCTCCTGCTCTGCACTCCCCGCCCACAGACTTCACAGGAAGGTAAATGGGGGCAGGGAGACCACGCCCAGAGGACGAGGGAATAGTAGCGAAATGGGAACAGACTGAGGCAGGGGAGACTGTGAGCCCGTAAAAAATAAGTAGTGGGAAATGCCCTCTTCTGGAATCTCTTTAGGGCTGGTGGTAAAACTTAGTTTCTCTATCACAGTGTTGCCTTTAAAATTTAAGCTGCTTTCTACAATTAGGCTGTTTCACATCCACGTTTGGTGAGAGCCAGGTTACGGCACAAGGTTCCACAGGCTAAGAAAATCCGATGAACCTGATAGGACTATCAGGTTCCGGTCTGAGCTCTCCCATGGACACGGAAACTTTGTATAGATCATTTAGCCTCCAGGTCTTTGTTTCATCAGCATGGAGAGTTCAGGTGATGCTGTATTAGGAATGACTAGATTTTGCTTTGAGATTCTCAAGGAGTGGTGTTAATAATAGTTCTCTATTATGAACGTCATCATTCATGGGGGGAGGTTTTTACTGGAACTTCAGGCCTTCTGAAGACCTTGAAACGGTCTGGAATGGGCCTTTGTGTCAGTCGTTGTTTGGTATTATCTGTGGTCTCCTCTACTTGCCAGCCCATCAAAGTCCTAGAGCGACAGCAGAACTGGTTCTCTGTCTAGGGTTCTTCCCATGAATGACTCGGCCCACTTTAACAGACTAAATTTGAGCCTCACAAGCATAAGAAAGGATTTCTGCACCATATCCAAGTGTGAGAAAAAGCCTGGGAAATGTAGTTTCCAGAAAAATGTGGATGGTTTATGAGAATAACAGATAAGATGATTTAAAATTGAGACCATTCCTGACAACCTAGGTCTAAAAGTTCCCATTGCACAAGTTCCTTTCCAGTTTATTTTTTAGGATTCCAAGGAAGAACCTCCGGCTTTCTACAACGTTTGCTACAGACTTCCATTTAACCCTTAGAATAATTTTTTCAGTGCTTCTACTGTGAGGGAGAGGCAATAGTCTGGTGGAATTCATACTAAGAGGTACATGACTAATATCAGAGCCCGAGGACAACGGAGAGAGAGTTTGAGTGTCTGAACTGAACTGAACAGAAAACCCCACCCCCCACTACAAACAAAAGTGCAAAGTCCCATAAGAGGGACCTGCCTGATTCTATTTATAGGAACATCTGGGAATTTCCCCACAGTGTGTTTGGCTAAAGCTTTGCTCCTGGGATAATTCACCATACCTGTACCTAGCTCCAACTTTTTTTTTGGAATGAGTTCTCTCCCAGAGACCCCACAGGGCTAGTAAAACTAAAATTTTTCAGATGGCCTCAACTATGAATTTGACAGAAATGCACAAACATGTTTGAATTCAGCCGTGCATGCAACCTAGACTGAATAATAATAGTAAAAACAACAACATTTAACATTTGTTGAGTTCTTACTGTGTGCCAGTAAGAACTTACTTACTGTGTGCACCACTGTACCAATCACTCGGCCTAAGTCACAACAGTGCTAAGAGGAAACTACTCTTATTTCCCCCATTGTGCGCGTGAGAAAACAGAGGCTTGGGGAAAGAGGTTAAATAACCTGCCCAGATTCATGCAACTAATACTTGCTGAGGTTTTCGTACCCGGTTGATGGACTGCAGAGTCTATACGTGCCCCTACCATGTTTGCTGCTTGTCTGAAGCAGTGGAGCCAGTGGAGCCTGAGATGTCAGTCAACATTTAGCCCAGCCCCTCCTAGGACATCACTTATCATACCCTTGCTGACCTAACTAGTACACAATTGATACTTGGAGCACTAAGAAGGCAGGTCTCCAGGACTTGGATGCTTAGTACTTTTCTTCTTCCATCTTCCTGGGAATCACTCCTGGCAATGTTTGTGGTCTCGGTACTCGTGTTAATTCCATTTCCATGTAAGGAGGTAGGTGGGAACGGGAAAGGGTGTGCATGATTACTGGTACCCACTGAAAATGTGTGAAGGAGTGTCCAAATTAATGGGAAATGTCAGGATATGACGTTCTTTGAGCAAATCCAAAGGAAAGGTGAGAAGAGGACAGGTGATTCCCTTCCTCCAACTTTCCCCTCCCGCTTTGAAGTGATGGAGAGGAGCAGAAGGCTGTGCATGACGTAGAACAGTGATGGATGTGCCAGGTCTGGGCCGAACGAGGAGAACTTGCTGGGATCAGCCAGGTCATCCAGAAGGACCTGGATTCTCCCACAGTTCCTAGAGCCCAGTGGGGCACCTCTGGTGGCCACCCTGTGCAGACTTGGCTATTATTCTTATTTTGACGATTCTTACGACCAAATCCCATACTTTGGAGAAGGAAATACCCCAATTCCTCAGTCTGCCCAGAAGCTGTAGTCCCAGGTCCTCCCCTTTTCCTTTGGCCTCAATGCCCCATACTTGGATGGGGAAAACCCTGTTGACATTTTGGGGGAAGAGAAAGAATTGAGTAGGTGGGTGGGTTCCAAACCCTCCTCCTGCTGCTGTGCTCTTTACATGAGCTCTGCGCTCTTGGGGCCTGGAGCCCACAGTAGGCTCTCTTGGCCTGTGGTTTTCCTATCTTCTAACTGCCTGCACCAGAACAGGGCGGGGAAGTGGGAGCTGTGGCCTGGAGGGAATCCGTATCTCAGACAATGGGCACAGGGAGGTGGGTCAATCAAGATGACAGCAGCCAGAATTGGCCCTTCTCAGGGACCCTGAGCTTTGAAGGTGGCCTGAGGGTCCGCCTGCCGTCTGTCCTAGGGCCTGGAATCCCTCCTCGACTCACCCTCCAGGCCTTCTAAGAGGATGGCGTACATTTTCCTGGTTTGAGACGCCATGTTATCTGAAGGCTGGTCATTCAGTGGTTGAAAGAGCCTCTGTCTTGGAGTTTGGAGGCTTAGGTTTTGAATCTAGCAAGTGGCCAAATCTCCTCAGGCCCCATCTATCAGACTGGCCAAAAAGTTTGTTCGGGTTTTTCTGTAACATCTTACGGAAAAATCTGAATGGACTTTTTGGCCATCCCACTACAAGCGAGAGCAGTGCTGGCTGTTTTGTAGGCTAATAGCTGAGACTCAGGTGAGGTGAGAGTGCCAACATGTCCAGTCAATCCGTAATGGACCGTTCCCGAGTGACAGGTGACTGTGACTATTACCCAGACAAGGTAGTATGCTATTAATATGTATTCATTTTATCAGTTCATAATATAAGCAGTTAGTATTTATTTAACAGACACTGCCTTAAAAATTTTTTTTTTTTTTTTTTTGCGGTACACGGGCCTCTCACTGTTGTGGCCCCTCCCTTCGCGGAGCACAGGCTCCGGACGCGCAGGCTCAGCGGCCATGGCTCACGGGCCCAGCCGCTCCGCAGCACGTGGGATCCTCCCGGACCGGGGCACGAACCCGCGTCCCCTGCATCGGCAGGCGGACTCTCAACCACTGCGCCACCAGGGAAGCCCCTAAATATTTTTATTTATTTTAATAAAACAAATATTTATTTAGGGCCTACTAGGTGCCAGGCACTGTCCTAGGAACTGGCAATTCAGTTGAAAACAAGATCCTTGCTCTCCTGGGCCTTACTTTCTCCTGGGAAAGACAGATGGTAAATAATTATACGAAGCTAATGAAGGTAATTTCAGACACTGATGAGTACTGTGAAGTGAATAATACAGAAAATGGGAAAGAGAGTCTCTGAGGGTAGATACAACAGTTTTATATAGATGGTTGCCTTCTGAAGAGGTGATGGATGTGCTGGACTTGGATGAAGCCACCCATGGCAGGGGGGTTCTTGTGTGTGGGGGGTGGGTGTGCTCCTGGGAGAGAAGAACATGTGTAAAGGTCCTGAGGCAGAAGCAAACCTGAGGACCTGAAAGAGGGCCTGGCATTTGGAGGTGGCCTGAGCCTGGGGCTGGGGCAGGAGATGAGCTTCATGGGGGCCTCCAGCAGGCGTGGCCTTCTGGGCCACGGTGAGACTCCCACTCCCTAATGGAAACCACTAGAAGGCTTCGGAAGGGAAGCATTGCGGTCTGAGGCATCTTTTCAAGAGGGTGCTGGCTGCTGGTCGATAAGCGTTAAAAGAGGCAAGAGGGGAAATCGGGAGATCTGTTAGGAGGAAACTACCTACATTATCTCAACTGATTATCATAACAACTTGGTGAGGGATGATGCCATATCATCTTAATTGGGAAACTCAAGGTTTGGGGACCTTGAGTGGCTTTTGCTGGGTCGTACGCTGGCGAGTGTGGGAGCAGGAACGGAGCTCAGGCAGCTTCATCAACTTTCTGTAGACTGCTCCTCCCCACAAAGGGCTTTGAGAGCCGCTCAAGTGATGCTGTTCATTGTGGCCGACCAGCGGATGCAGGGAGCAGCAGAGATGGGAGAACAGTCCAGCTGGGGCGGGGCTGGGCTGGTGGTGGGGAAGGCAGCTGTTCCTTGCATCTCAGTCTGGATGGCTGGCCAGGCCGCAGCAGGAGGCTCCCTCCGCCCTCCCGGGGGAGTTTCCCATCTCCTCACAGGGTCTCCTTTCCTCACCACAGCGGGTCCCGGGCTTCTGTTTGTGTTTGTACCGAGCGCTCCACTGAGGCCTGTGGTCGCAGGATGGCTGCCCTCCTCACTCTGCCTCAGGATTCGAGCCGGTGGGTGAAGATAGGCCACTTCTGTTTTGCCATAACAGCTGCCTCCATGGTAACCGCCTGTGATATCACTGGAAAAGTGATTTGCAGGACTACCGAGCTGGAAGGAGAGAGACGGGGTGGGAGCTGAAGCAGGAGGCGGAGAGGGTAGCGTCCATGCCAGGGCTCAAAGGCGTTACACACACGACCCTCCCCATCGTCCCTGTCATGTCCTGTCTCCTGGTTCAGGCTTTAGCAAATCCAGATGTTCTTTGGAGAGCTCGGGCATATTCAGCCCTGTTGTAAACTTCTCTTCATTTTTCAGCCAATCTGGCAAATATTTGTAAGAGCCTCATTCTGTGAGTCTCAGGACACCTTAGGGCTGGAAGGCATTAATGAGGACCAACCCCCCTGCCACCCGGGGACTGTCCCTGCCCTCTGGTTCTATCCCCGGTCTTGCCTGGACCACAAGGACTCACTGTCCAAGGGACCTGGTAAGATATCCGAGCAGTATTTTCTTAGAAACAGGAAACCGTCCTCAGCCAAGTACAGGTGAGCTAAAGCACCCAGAAACCTGAGGATTGCTCCAAACACAGGGGCCTGGAGGTAGACGGGGAGGGTTGAACTCCTGGCTGGGTCTCTGCCTCATTCTCTCATTAGTGGGGCGGATCTCAGCTGTCTCAGCCACTCTTCCTTGCACTCAGCCCATTCTGTCCGTAAGTGCTGGGAACACATTCACTGAAATAGTTTTTAGCAAAATCTTTTTCACTCCTAGAAAGAAATGCATGAATCAAGACAATATCGGATGGACCCAGAGATTATCACACTAAGTAAGCCAGACAGAGAAAGACAAATATCATAGGGTATCACTTATATGTAGAAGCTAAAAAAAAAGGATACAAATGAACTTATTTACAAAACAGAAAGAGACGCAGAGACATGGAAAACAAATTTACGGTTACTAAAGGGGAAAGCGGGGGGACAAATTAGGAGTTTGGGAGCAACATATACACACTACTGTATGTAAAATAGATAACCAACAAGGACCTACTGTCTAGCACAGGGAACTATACTTAATATTTTGTAATAACCTATGAGGGAAAAATATCTGAAAAAGACTATATATATATATATATATATATATATATATATATATATACACATATATACATATATATATATTTATACATATGTATAACTGAGTCACTGTGTTGTATCCCTGAAACTAACACAACATTGTGAATCAACTATACTTCAATAAAAAATTTAAAAAAATAAGCCTGTTCCAAAGCTACAAAACCAAAACCAAAACAGAGGCCACCCAGAGCACACCATCACGTAAGTAAAAAAGGTAAACTTCTGAGTTAAGGCACCAAGAACTGGGAAATTGCCTGTTGTGGTAACTACTCTTAATTATTCTGATTTTCAGTAAGATATTTGAGCTACCTTGGGTAGATTTGTTAAAAAAAAAAAAAAAAAGAGGCGCTATGTGTTATTTTTCTTAACCTCATAATCTCTTCATTGGATAGACCCTCATCACTAGCATGACTGGGAAGATTGCTGACTGAGGCCATTCTTTGAACAGAGAAGGATGAAACGAACTGAAGATTGTTTACTTCTAAATATAGCAGTAGTAATGGGGAGCGCCGGGTAGAGAAGGCTACTTGCTGTGTCTTATTTGCTAAGCTGCTTTTTAACCCTGTAAACTCTCTTTTCAAGGGATAAGTCGATACCTCTGCTCCTTGAGGATTAAGAGCACATCTTTAAGTTCTCTGTGGCATCCCCAGCACCTAGCCTGATGCCTAAAATTCAGTAGCTACTCAGTGCACAGTTGTTGGTGATAAATGAATGGTGAAATCAGCGAAATTAGTTGATTCATTGAGGTCATACTAAACCAGAGACTGGGTGAAGGGGAAAAGAATCGGGAAAGAGAGTCGGTGTGCTGGTAGAGAAGAGCTCTCCCCTCTGGAGTGCTGGCGGGATGTTAGCAGAGGCAACGTTAGAATTAAAATCAGAAGAGCAAGGATTAAATCCTGACCCTGTCACTCGGTAGCGGTGTGAACTCAGACAAATTGTTCAGTCTCTCTGGGCCTCGATTTCATCTCTATAACAAGACGTTTAGTACCTACAAATATGATGATAGTAACCCTGGGATGAAATGAGGCAGGGATGGGAGAGAGCCTAATGGTGTCCAGCCCAAGGCCTCTGCACACCCTTTACAAGCTGGCATTTTAGTGGGCTTGGCTGAATCTGTGGCTCAACCTTTTTTAAATGTACGAGGCAATTTGTTTTCCCACCGATGGAGCTCAGCGTATATCTTCCAACCAGCCAGGGTCCATTCTCCTCTCGGTGTTCTTTCTTATAGACCCAGAGCCAGGAAACCTCTCTTGTCCTGTGTGTGATGCTTCTCCTGGCTGGGTTACCTCCCCCCGAGTGTCCCCAGCCTCCCCTGTATGTTTCCTGGAATCAGCAATGCAATGGGTCTGAGTGAGCACCTCATAGAAACTCAGAACCCATCCTCATGTGTTTTGGGAGCTGCAGGGTGTGGAGCACAGATGGGATTTTTCTGCTGTGCTTTTTACCTAAAATCAGGCCTGGGACCAGCACTAATGACTGTGCTTTATGGGCAACAGCAACTCAGGCTGCAAGGAGATCCAGGCCCTGGTCCAAGCCCTCCTTCGGTTCCACACTTCTCTGCCCATCCCCGCCACCACCTACACACAGGCGCCGGGGACAGCTCTTCTGGAGGCGGCCCCTCCCCCTGCTGTGGCACTCGGGCTTTCCGATGGGCACGCCAGCTCCGGGAGTGGCTCCTGGGGTTAGGTCCCCACAGCTCATTTTCCATTAAGGTCACCAGGCAACCACCAGAAAGCGACAGCTCCTGACGCAAGCCCTCCTCTGCCCGACGACAAGCTCTGTATCCCGTGACTAAGCCTGGGCTGGCTCCAGGGCTGTGGACATGCCAAAGGAGTGTTGCCTGGGAGGGCGGCCTGGACAGTTCCAGCCGTACCCTCTGCGGTGCCGTGGAGCTGGGACCTTGGGCCATGGCAGTGAGGGCGTGCGGGGAGTCAAGTAGGGGCACCGAGGCTTAAAGTCAGACATGGGTCCCAAATGAAGCCTTGACTTTATCCCATCCTGACTGGAACTGTTTTTCTTTTTGGGTGTCACCCTGGAAATAAACTGCTGCGCTACTTAAAAAAATGATACTAACATCACATTTTGATATGGTGATTGACGGTGTTCAAAACAGATTTATTTCCATGGTTGAGATATATCCTCCCACTAGCTGTTTGAGGTAAGTAAGGTATTGTCTCCATTTTAGAGATGGGTAAACTGAGGCTCAGGGAGAAATTTACAGGCCCAGGGTCACTTCAGCAAATAAGTAGTTGACTGAGGCCCATCTTAGGACTTCTTCCCACATCAAGCTGAGGTGTTCATGTGTTCTTCTTTCCCAAGGACTTTGCTGTCCTTAAGTTAATTAATCCAGTCACCTACTAACTTACTCATTTAACAAATACTCTGGAGTGCCTACTACATGCCAGGTACTTGTAAAGCAGTGAACAAAACACGCAACCACCCTGTCCTCATGGCACCTGAATTCTGAGAGGAGACAGACAGAAAAATACTTGTGAGATGTCAATTGGGGATAAGAAGACTGGAGAAAGTGAAGCAGAGCTGTGGGCTGCGGAGAGCCAGTGTGTGTCCCTGTCGGAGATGGAGCAGAGCCCCTGTTTACACGGGCTGATCAGGGAAAGCCTTTCAATAGGTTGCCATTGGATCTGAGCCTGTAAGAATTGAGGAAGCCCTCCTGGTGGTTCCTGGGCATGTGCTGGATGACATCATGGCTTTGGTTGTGCACCCCAGCTCCTCAAGGAGAGATGAGAAAGCCTGCGACTAACTTGCCCAAGTCCCAGTGCTCTAAGTAGTGAAGAAAGGGTGCAGACCAAGGTCTGTTGTCAAATCTCTGCTTTTCCATATTTTTTCAATTTGGCCGTGCCATGTGCTGTGTGGCCAGGGATTGAACCTGGGCCCCGGGCAGTGAAAGCACTGAGTCCTAACCACTGGACGGCCAGGGTATCCCCTCAAAGCTCTGCTTTTAACCACTCCCAATTTCAGACCGAGACATCTTATCGGGTGGGGAGATACAAGGGGCAGGGCCCTCTTTCCTTACATTCCTCAAGAAACATTTGGTGTTTGCCAATCCCGCCTAGCAGATTTCAGTAAGGCACAGGCTGGCATAATAAAAACAGTGGCCTGTTTGTAGGATTTGACTTCCTTTTTATTTCCTGTTTATATATCATATCAGGCAAAGGACCAGAGCGCAGAGATTACAGTCAACATCAAGCTTGCTATAGCCAGGGAGATTGGACTAATGATGATAAGTTTTCTTCAAATGTCACCAAATGCCAGGCACTCTGCTAAGTACTTTATATCTAGTATCTCACTGGACTTTCACAAAAATCCTCTAATACAGATTCTCCTTTTATCTTCATTTTACAGATGATGAGCTTGAGTTGCATAACCCAGCCGAGGTTACATGACTAAGAAGGATCTGACTCAGATTCAACTCACCTCTTATACTGTAAACTGAGCTCTAAAGCCCTAAGGAATGGGTGAGGAAAGTCTTAAGTGGTGAGAGCTGATGAAAAGGAGGCAAAAGGCAGAGCAGACTGTGGGTCCACTTTGTTGGGCCACATGTGTGTCTAATACACCCAAGTGGAGTAACTTGGGATTGGTTCTAAGCGAAAGCTTTTGTGTCCAGAACTGTACCATGGAATTGTGACAAGCAATTCATGAATTCACTAAGAATGTGGGGGGAACTCTTGACATATTTAACATTTGATTTTTTACTTTCCATTTTTTTCTGATTATTAAAATATAGGCTTATGGACAACAAATGAGAACACGCAGAAAAGAGTGAAGTAAAAGGAAAGCATCTCTAATCTTACCAAAGGCAGTCACTATTACCATTGTGCGATCTTAGGGTCCTGTCTTCTTTCTAGATTTCAACAAAGCATATACATATTAAAATATGTAATTTAGTCAAACACATTCTTTACATGTAATGATGCAAGATCATCTCCTTCTGTGAGTGAACTTGCCTGGGACCCCAGCTCCACATACACAGCTGGGGCTCAGGCTCAAAGTCTCCCCTTTCCCCTTTGCCCATCACCTATGGGTTGCACAGGAGTCTGTGTAAAGCCAGGCTCTGGCTGGGCGCTGTGATCTCCAGAAGGATTTTCACTGACCCTGGGCCCTGGCACAGCCAAAGGGCATTGCCCCTGCTACTGTAGCTATACGTTTCCCTGACAGGAGCTCCTCTCCGCCCTCCCTAGATGGCGGACATTCACGAGCAGACAGCAAGATTCACTGCCGTTTGGCTTCTCCCTGTCCTCCCCCAGATGAGCTAAAGCCAGATGACAGAGCCTGAGACAGACCCGAGGAGCGGCAGCGGGAGGATGGATGGCAAGCCAAGCGGAGGAAGACAATATCTGGTCCCTGATCGGCCTTTGGCTTAATCGTAACCACATGAGCTAAGTCAGAGCTACAGAGTGGAATTGGGATTAGAAGAGAGTTTCCTTCGGGAGACTGATGGGGACAGAGCTATTACTGCGTGAGACCATGTGACGTTGCCGACATCATCCTTTTAACAATGATGGTAACAGCAGCTGACGTTTATTGAGCACCCATTATTTGCCGGGCACGGTACTCAGTGCTCTAGGAGGATGACCCCATTAGTCCTCATAATACACTGTGCAGGGAGGGGTCACTGCTGTCCTCCTTGTGAAAATGAGGGCGCTGAGCCCCAGAGAGTAAGTAAGATGCCCAAGGTCATGGTTGTTCATGGTTGAGCTGTGCTTTGAGATAAGACAGTTTTACTATAGATCCTTTCACAGGAGGTTCAATTGCATTCATTCATTCATTCACTAAGCAAGCATACTAATTCAAGCTACTGTCATCTCTCACCTGGATACCAGGTAATAATAACTTCTTAAGTCTTTCCTTTCTCTGATACACAGAGGTTCAACCTTGGCTGTACATTGGTATCACCTGGGAAAGTTTCATCACTACAGGTGCCTAGACTCAGAGATGCTCATTTAACTTGTCTGAGATATGGTCCAGGCAGAAGCTAGGTATATATAAATTCTGATCATGTCCCTCTCCTGCTTTAACCGTTTTCCTGAATAAAGGCCTTGATTCATAGCTTGGCTTCCCTCCTGACTCTGTGACACCGGCCCCACCCTCCTTACCAGCCTCCTTTCACACAGCGCAGCTGCAATCTCAGCACGCTGCCACTCGGGCCTTCTGGACTTCCTGGAATGTTCCAGGCTTCTCGCTGTCTCAGGGTCTTACATGCTGACCACAATTCCCTTCCCTGTTTGTCTGACTGACTTCTACTTATTCTTTGGGTCTTAACTTGGTGCAGCTGATTATAAAAGTAGTCACAATTCTTCACCCCTCCTCCAGCGGCACTTCTTGCCATGTGACTTCCTGTGGAGGGGCAGAGTCTCTTTTCCCCCTTCTTGAATCTGAGCTCGCCTGTGACTTGCCCCCATCAATAGGATTCTGCAGAAGGGATGAGCCTGAGCCTCAGCAGTCTTGCAGGCTTCTGCTTCCTCTCTTGGATCCCCACTGTCACCATGTGAACAAGCCTGGTCTGGCCTGCGTGTGGATCCCATCTGAGGCCATCTCAGACCAGCTAACCCCAGCTGATCTGGAAATGAACCACAAATTCATGAGGAGGCCCAACTGAGATCAGAGCCTGGCCTGGATCAACCAATCCTTTCAGTTGATACACAGACTTGTGAGCAATAATAAATGGTGGTGTTTCAAGATGCTAAGTTTTGGGTTGATTTGTTATGCAGCAAATCATAGCTGATACATTTCAATATCACTTCCTGTTTCTCTTCTAACCCAGCTCTTGTTCTCCCATTTGTCCATTTTCATGGCACCTTGTTCTGGTAAATTTTGGCATTTATGATAATTGTATCACAGTTAAAAATTGTGCAATTAAGAATTTTTTTCTCTCTCTGATTAGAGTTTAAGCTCCATGAGATCAGATTTGCCCCCTGAAATACTCTTTTCATCTAGCACAGTTTTGTACATAGTAAATGCTAAATAAATATTTGTTATAAAACAAATACAAAATTAATGAATACATTCACTAAACATTTATAGTGCCGTCTACATATTGGGTACTAGGCAAAATTTTAAAGATATAAGGATGAATGGTGCGCAGCCTTTCCTCTTATGACGTTCACGTCTTTAAAGGCTGGGACATGCATGTGTAAATAAAAAGTGTAGCCCAAGTTAATAAGTGTAATTGAGGATTACAGTGTGGACGAGAGAAGGATAGAGTAGTTGGTTGAATACATCTAGAGGAAAAAAAGAGGTTTCTGGAAAATGCTATATGGAGAAAATATTTGAGAAGATGATTCTATACCTGATGAGTGTGTAGCATGGGTATTCAGATGCCATAAGTGGTGCCGCCCTTGGCAATATGACTTTTCAGAATGATTAACAAAGCTTCCCTGGATTTACATAGCAGCTGCATTTAGGGAAAATGCAAATTGCACAAAACCCTGCTTTAAAATTGTACAAAAATTAGGTCCTATGTGTTTATATGTAAATGGAATTAAGTATTAGGCTCAGATAGTTATAAATAGGTTTTCACCCACACGAATGTCTGAAGGGACTTCTGAAAACAAACCATGTGGAATGTGGGGTAATTTTTCGTTGCCTGGGAATGTTCACTGTATCTAGGATACCTAGTTCCCCTGGCTTTTCCCCACTAAACGGCAATGGTGTGACAATGCAAAATTCATTTTCAATTTTTAAGGCTTTTTTTTTACCAGTGTGGTACCACAGCAGCTGAGCTACTGATGTAGAAAAACCTGCTTTGACTAGTTCACCTTCATGTTTTATGAAACAGTGTTATTTGAAAGGCCTATGCTTTCCACACAAGTGTTCTAACACTTTCAAATTACTTTGGTATAATTGCAAAAGAGGATTCAACAGACTTTCTTGAAGGAGAAAGGATCTGAATATACCATTTCTGTCTCTGGAAGCAAATGCTCTTAATATCTGTGCCCTTCACAAGAAGGATGTGGTCTGGAAGCCCAGGAAGCCCACATTTCCACAGAAGTAGGAACAGCCCAGCTAAAAACTCATTTCACGGTTCTTGGTCAACACCAGCATAAAACCTGTGAAATTTCCTGGAGACTTATTCTGAATAGAGCGAGTTGTCATTCATTTTTACTGACGGGAGTAGTTTGGATTAGTGAAGAATCCTAGTTGTTAGACATTTGTATAACATTTAACAAATCATTTTAAAGAGTATATTATCAATGAGCAAATATTTGAACACCTGCATTAGGTGAAATCACTATGCTGGCTGCTTTGAGAATACAAAGAATCGTACTAAATTTTTCTGATCTTAAAGGAAGTAAAAGTCTAAATTTGGAGATAGAATGTAATTGTGCAAAATTTACTGACAACAAAAGTGGCAAATGCCTAATGAGTGGGACAGGCACTAAAGGCTTTCCTAGTTCAAGGGCAGAGAGGTCACTGAGAACTAGAGTCATCAAGGAAGTTTTCACAGAGGCTGGAGCAGACAGGAAAGGGCAATCCAGGTGGAAACAATGGCATGCAGAAAAAAAGGAGGCAGCAATATGAAAGGCATCTTCTAGAGACTGTGAATAGACTCATCTGGCCAGAGTGCTACTAGGTAGTAGCTAATAGTAATATAACCATGGCAATTTATAGCCTTATAGCTAATCACTTCCAACACCATAGCAAGATATCAGACTTGGTGCTCTAGGAAAGAGGGGTCATTGAACATTTTGATCAGGAGAGTGAAAGGATCAAAGGTTATTTAGGTAATGGGAGAAACCTTTTGGTTTTTTACCCTGGTTTATATCTCATTGTGGATAAATATCTAGTAAGGAAATACTCCTGGCCTCTGAATCCCCTAATGTAAACATCTCCAGGGAAGGAGGAATTATTTTTCTAACTGAGAAATCGGGAGATACACCTGGGCATGCCGTTATTCAGCCCCCTTCCTACTCCTCTCCTAAGATATTCCTGCAGAGTGTGTCTCTTTGCTACTCGCACTCTGACTTTTACAGGGATAGGTCCACATGGAGAGGCCTGCATCCGGATGTACTTGTGATTGGGTAAGTAACTAATTCAGAATGAGGTACGAACCTCAGCTGCGTTCTCCAAAATAGATTTTATCTGTAAAAAAGCCTGACATTTGGGGCTTCCCCGCTGGCACAGTGGTTGAGAGTCCGCCTGCCGAGGGAGGGGACACGGGGTCGTGCCCGGTCCGGGAAGATCCCACATGCCGCGGAGCGGCTGGGCCCGTGAGCCATGGCCGCTGAGCCTGCGCGTCCGGAGCCTGTGCTCCGCAAAGGGAGAGGCCACAACAGTGAG
>NW_006790311.1:3558675-3563068 GCF_000442215.2 Lipotes vexillifer | reverse complement strand
AAAAACAAAAAAAAAAAAAAAAAAAAAAAAAAAAAAAAAAAGCCTGACATTTGGATCCGCAGATATCTAATGCCAGTGTTTCTCTCTTAGTTAATTCCAACCTCGGTGGAAGAGTGCTGGTGCTGTTTAGCTTCTGCCATGTTGGAGACAAAATATACATTTAGACAGAAGTGGAAGAACAGCCTCACCAACTCGAAGACCCTAAAAACGATTCACCAAAGAAAGCTTATGCCTGATACACTTTAGACTTAAAAATTATGTTGGCACTGGAATAGTCAAGATCCAGGGCAGAAAACAGAGAAATTTCAGGATACTCTAGATCAGGTGTTGACAAACTACAGCCCACTGGGTTAAATCAGGCCCATCACCAGTTTTTGTAAGCAAAGTTTTACTGGAACACAATATTTATTTACATATAATCTATGGCTGTTTCAGTAGATATATTCATCAGAATTGAGTAGTTGCAACAAAGGCCATATGGCCTGCAAAGCCTCAAATTATTTCTGAATTCTCAGTGGTCATTGGGGATCAGAAACCATTTACACGTTTTTATTTTAGTTTGCAAGAGCATAGTTTACTAAATTGAAAATCTGCGGTAGATTATGAAGGGAAAGGAATGATCTTTCTCATTATTTCCATCAAAATATAAACATTAAGAGATAAGTCATCTACCAAATAAATAATCGTCACGAAATATCCCTCATCAATTTATTCTGTTTGTGAAATTAATTCTTGTGCTGCTGGATTTTGGGCAGCAGTCTATGTTCTTGAATTTATCTGTTTTTGAACTAAAAAGACTCCTGGACAGTCCCATGGTACAATCTAACAACTGGCTCAGCACTGTCAGCTTTAAGCTCTGAAGCCCATCCTTTAGAATTTCCTTGAAATAGCAATAGTTAACAGTACTTGGTAGAGTCCTTTGCGTGAAGCTCTGGGATTGTCCTTTGTTGAACACATGAAAAGCTGTGAGCTTTCAGGTAAGCATCTGAGGAAAGCAGAAAATATGTGTGGATAAAATTAACCATAGTTTGTGTCGTTAATTTATTAGAGTCATCAATAATGTCCAAATGGAAAAGTACAAAGTTCTCTACTGGGGGACAATAAGTAACCATTTCATAAAGATTTGACAAATGTTTCCCCTGAGGATAAGAACATATTATAGAGAGTAAAGACATTAAGAAATCTCCAGGTACTTCCAATTCAAAAAGTGTACAATTTCAGAAATATTTATATTAATGACATTTTACCTACATAAAATTATCCTTTGACTTAACAACTCTTCCCATGCTGCTCTGAAAATAGCACTGAGCTAATTAAGAAGTACAGATCATACCAAGTATACCTAATCATTTCTAGTATTTCTTTTTATAGAAGGTGAAAGGACAAATCTTTGTGACTGTCCAGGGCTTTCCGGGAAATCTCAAAAATAGTTTTGGGTGTGAAAGAAATTGCAATTTCTTTTTTTTGTTGTTTGTTTTTCAAATTTGGGATATGCTCTTAGCAAACTAAATTCAAAAGAGTTCTAAAAGTAGATTTGGTGGCTTGATTAAGACAGTATCACAGGTGCCTGAGAAACAATAGTGTGAAGGTTAATTTTATGTGTCACCTTGACTGGGCCAAGGTGCCCAGATAATTGGTCAAACATTATTCTGGATGTTCCTGCGAGGGTGTTTTTAGATGAGATTAGCATTCAAATTGGTGGATTTTGAGGAAAGCAGATTGCTTTCCACCATGTGGGTGGGCTGCACCCAATCAGTTGCAGGCTTGACTAGAACAAAAGGCTGACCTCTCTCGAGTAAGAAGGAATTCTGCCAACAGGTGGCCTTGAACTGCTGCACTAGCTCTTCCCTGGGTGTCCAGCCTGCTGGCCCACCCTCATGTTTTCCTTGATAAACCAAAACACCTTCCATCATTATGAAAACACAGTTGTATTTTCTTGCCACTATCTCTGCTAGTATAGTATTAATCACCCATATTTACTATAACTTGTAACTAAATTAACTAACTTCTACTTTCATAGGAAAAAAACTGGGAGGGAGGTGATTGATAATTATTTGTCCATTCGTAAGCATTTTAGCAGAATTGCTAGGATATGATATACATGGTACCCACAGTCACATACACCCATTTTACAACCTCCTAAAGTGACAAAATAATTAACATGACCCAAAGGTATAGTCACTCCATAACTTACAAAAATAAGAAACAAAAGTATATAGATTAGATACATATTATGATCAAAGTTTTAGTATTCTATTTTACTTAGAATCTATTCAGGTGTACAGAGATTAGTCATTAATTAATTTAATATCAGTTCTAGTTAAAGTTAACTAAGAATCTTTACACTTATTTTTAAGCTGAAACATTACAGAACATGTTAAAACTTGAAATTATATTTTAATTTAGTTGAACATCAAATCTTATCAAAACAAGATATATGCTTATATTATACTTAACAGTAATAAAATCAGGATTTGAAAATATGATTATTTTCAAACAAAATGACCAAATCAGTATGGATTCACTTTAATTATGTAAACTTGGATTTTTACATAAAAATACTTCTGGGCTAGCAGTTTCTATGAAAAGAACTTTTTATTCCCTTAACAATATATTTAAAGTATTAGATGTTTAGTTTCTTTATTTTCTGGGAAAATATTCTGAATTCTGGGAAAATGTTTTATATATATATATATATATATATTTATAAGCACTTATTCTCGCTAAACTAATTATAACATAGCTTTTTAAATTTAAAATACATTATGATCTCATTTCTTAATATACTCGAGAGGTAGAAAAATACTTCACATTCACACACTGAGAGGTAAAGACTTTCCTCCCTTATACAAAGAGTTCCCCTGGCTTCAGTTTTACAACTTTAATCATGGGTCAAAGTAAACAAAAAGACTCACCAGACTAGATCTCAAAGATTAGTTCTCCTTCTCAGAGGGCATATAATTTTTATTTAAGCTCATAAGTAGACAGACAAACAAAAATTAATAAAACAGATTCTCTGCTGTTTCTCAGCTTAGAATAGAGGCCCATCATCCAAGAGAAATCACCAAATGGTCAGATTAATAAAAGTAGATGCCCAATCTTGCTGCCGTTGATAAGGAATAACTGATCAGCCATACACAAATCAGACCCAGAACTGAACTTGGCTAAGTATAGAAACAAAAACAAAAACACAAAATCTGGAGGAAAAGACCAGAAAAAGAGTCAGGACAGGTTAAGTTGTTGTGCCCCTTGAGAATCACTCCAAGAACCAAGAAAAGAGATTTTTGGACTTGCTCCATGAAATGAATATTTAGATAATTCAGTTTAATTGGCTCTGTAGGCATCTCAGTGGGACCTCCACAACTGTTAAAGTATAATTTTCAAAAAGTTAAAAACATGACTCTCATTCACATGTAGAAGGATACTTCTATAACATTATTCATAGTTTTTCATCGTTGAGGAAACCAGTAAGATGGTAAAGCTGCCTCAGAGAGGACAGCTTTGAGGAACTGGATATTTTATAAGCATTAAAAAAATAAAAAAGAATGTTAGAATAAGATTGCTAGGATAGGTACCAAATTGGTTAATGTTCAACAGGACAATAAAACTGTAACCTTTGGGATTATCTTCTCTAGTAGAAAGAAATATGCTAGTTAATCTGAAACTTTACAGCATCTGGGCCATAATCAAACTGTAATAGGAAAGTCAAACATAAGCAAATTCCCCAAGGAAATTAAAGAATGCTTGGGCAGGCCTATTCAATGTTTCTGTATGATATTGAAAGAAAATACCATCTTCCCCTTTGATTATTTTTTACAGGTTTTGGGCAATTTTTCTTAATCTTTTATTACCCCTGTTCTGTTTGTATGACTCAAACATGTTTTGATTTTGCAAACAATTACAGTTCTTCTTGAATTTCCTAGGCACGCTTGATTTCTAGAGGTCAAACCTTTTAAATATACGTATTTCAAATTCTCTTCTAGCATTTGGGTTTACAATGATTCCATTGATTTTTTTTTTTCTCTTTATGTCCTCCAAAGATAATGGTATATTCTTTTAATATTAAAGACTCCTTCCTTTTTCTTTGTTTCCTAAAACAATCTATAATAATATTCTTCTGTGGGAGGAGCTGTAGCTTGGGACTCCGACGTCTAAAGCCTCCTTCTAAACATATGTGATTAACTAAGTTACGCCATTTACTATGGGGTGACTCTTGATAAGATAAGCTGCATGAATTCAAAGTTATTCCTTCCACATTTTCCTCTTTGGGCTCTAAAAGGGTTTCAAAACAACATGGAGGGGCCTCCCTGGTGGCGCAGTGGCTGAAAGTCCGCCTGCCGATGCAGGGGATATGGGTTCGTGCCCCGGTCCGGGAGGATCCCACGTGCCGCAG
>NW_006790311.1:3550359-3558497 GCF_000442215.2 Lipotes vexillifer | reverse complement strand
CAAAAAAAAAAAAAAAAAAAAAGAAACAACATGGAAAGATGAACAAAATTATGGGTAGCTGATCTAAGACTAACTCTTCCTGGTTTAAACACTTAAAGCTAGCATGACACATCACAGTGTTCTACAGCACAGGTGGGAAGTGGTTACTTTTTTAAAACAAATTTACTTTTATATTTATTTACTTTTTATTGAAGTATAGTTGATTTACAATGTCATGTTCGTTTCAGGTGTACAGCAAAGTGATTCACTTATATATATAATCTTTTCACATTCTTTTCCCATATATGTTATTACAGAATATTAAATATAGTTCCCTGTGCTATACAGGAGGTCCTTGCTGTTTAGAAAAGTGTCTACCTTTGAAGTGTAAAGTCTAGACCTCCTTTCTGGTTGGAAAAATGCAGCAGAGGCAGCCAATGTTGCTCTGCAGGGTCCCTTCCTGGACACTGCCCAGCTCCTCGCTGACCCACCACAAGGCCTGCAGGGCTGTATTAGCAAGACTTTTCCCTGTGGTCAAATTCTTGCTAGAATAGGCACAGCTGGCACGCGCTTACTAAGCCCCCCATTTGTTGGGCATTTTGCTATGGTGTGTGGGTGTTGAGGAAAGCTACAAACCTGCCAAACAAAAGTGCCATCAACTCTAGTGACTTACAAACATCAAAATCCCATATGGTTGACTTCTAAAGCCTGAGGCCTTAATCTGCCTCCACAAGCTGCACTAGATAAAAGCCTCACAGCCCACAACTATAACAGCCAGCCGCCTGGCATAAGGTCAAAGCTCCACAAAACCCATGGTTGCCAAAATTTATGACCTAAAGCCTGCAATCAAGGCCCCATCAGGAACCTTAATCTACAGGTGCTGTTTAGTTTTCCAAATTCGAATCCATTTCTATTTCTGAAGTTTTCCAGCTCATTAAACTGAATGTTGGATTCATAAGGAAAATAAATAGCATCCCATTTTTTTCTTGCCCCAGTTTGGATACTGAGAGAGTTGACAGGCTGAAGATGGACATAGCATCTTTATTTGAATGAAGCCGTTGGAGACCATGGCTCAGGTGAGAAGGTTGTAAGGAGTTGCATTGCATGGAGGCTTCCTCTTCCACTACCCTCACACACGAGGCAGTTTCCAGGAGTTGTGCAGCGGTGGAGGGAGTGTGAGTGAAGAGGCTTCCAAGCTGCAGAACTAAGGTACACACAGGTAAGTTACTCTCGTGGGAAGGAAGGAGTAACAGGAAAGTGGGAACATCCTCTAACTGAACTCTTTCCAGAACATCGAGTCCAACATGAGACACAGAGAACTAAAATCACTTTTTAGATCAGGACCTTGGAACAAAAAGGTGACAGGCCTTGGGAATCTTAGAATCTTCCATTCATGTGTTATTCATTCCTTTGTTCCTTCAAAAAATATTGATACTCTACTATGTGTTCCACATTGTACTAGAAACTGGAAAACAACAATACATAAGATTCGTAGGGTTCCAGCTTTCATAGAATTTCTAATTTGTGTGAAAGACAGAAATTGAACAAATGCTTGCCCTTATCATGGCTGCCAAAATCCAAGAAAACACAAGGCTCTCAGGAACTTTTTCTCTTGAAAATGAGGGAAAATCCAAATCAAATTGGCTTAAGAAAAAAAAGCGTTTTATTTGCTCACGTAATTAAAGAGTTGACATCTTGAGGCATACATATCTCGCAGTAGGGGTTCCAGAGCCATCCAAGTCTGGTTTCCCATCTCTGCTTCTATTGTGTGTATGTCACATGCTGTTTACAGAAGACTCTTGCAGATACAGCAGCTCTAGATCTTACATCTCAACTTCAAGCCCAGTGGAAAAGAGTGAGAATCTTTATACCAGAATTCTCAGAAAAAGGTCTGATTGGGTAATAAGCCCATTTCCGTGCCAATCACTTTGGCTTCGGCTTGTGCCCCATGGAGCTCCACCAGAATGAGATGTGTGGTCTATGAGTGAGGGTGAGCCTAGGTCCCCAGAAAGGATGGGATAGGCTTATTATTAGAAGGTTGAATGGATACAGGGGCACAAAAGCCACAGTTGTTCACCATGAGTGAATTAGTCTGGGGATAACAGAGAAGCCTTCTCTTCAGAAGACATGGTGTCTCCACGATCTGAACATCTGTAGAGGTTAGTTAGAGTTTAGAGATGGTAAAGAGCGTTCCAGGTTGACGGAACAGCGTGTGAAAGATTAGAGGGAATAAAATTATATATTTCAGGCCACTATGATCATAAAAGTGATAAAGGGAGGGGGGACACTGGAGAGTAGGTTGGAAATGTAATAGGTATCAGATTATAACAAGTCTTGTCAGTCATAGCAGAGCCTTTATTTTGGTTTTAATCTAGCCATTTGGATCAAGGAATGGTAGACAAGGGAGAAAGAAAGAAGGAAAGAAAGAAAGAAAGAAAGAAAGAAAGAAAGAAAGAGAGAGAGAGAGAAAGAGAGAAAGAAAGAAAGGAAGGAAGGAAGGAAGGAAGGAAGGGAGAGAAAGGGGGAAGGGAGGAAGGAAGAAAGGAAGAAAGAAAGA
The DNA here is from genome assembly GCF_000442215.2 of Lipotes vexillifer. Taxonomy (NCBI): domain Eukaryota; kingdom Metazoa; phylum Chordata; class Mammalia; order Artiodactyla; family Lipotidae; genus Lipotes; species Lipotes vexillifer. Next base: position 3,555,961 of record NW_006790311.1, on the reverse strand, counting down.
AAGGAAGAAAGAAAGAAAGAAAGAAAGAAAGGAAGGAAGGAAGGAAGGAAGAAAGAAAGAAAATTTACCTGGGTGACTATATATTCTATGGACAACATTCCATTATAATCTCAAGGGTCTGCCCATTTTTTAAAATGTACTTGAATGTAGATATAGCTAATATTTCTTAAAATAAATGGTCCCTTAGCTGGGCATTAGAAATCATTGTGCTCACCAGAGACGTCTGATAAAATGATACTTAGTGGGTATGGGCTATGACTTAACAGACTGAGAAACAATATTATCATCATTCTCTTTTCATTTAGACTCACTGTTCTTCAAATAACTTTTTTATCTTTCAGTGGTTGGAACCAGGCCAGTGCTAAGCAACAGTTATATATTAATACTAAGAAGAGGAGGATGCATGTGCACTGTCTTAGCACAGCCATCATTTCACCAAGCAGGAGGTGTAGGGGCCAAATCATCGGGTCAGGGCATGGCTGCATCCTCCTTGGAGATCATACTATCTTGGAAGACAGAAACTTTTTAGAGAACAGAAGGCAATAGAAACGTCAGCAGGGGAATATTCTCTTCATTTTGCTGCCAAACTTTTCACCTTATACCATTCTTCAGATTATTAAGAGATCAAAGGCTACTGTGGCGATGAGCCAAATCAAGAACTTCTGCTGCCGACACTGTAGGGAGAAAGCTAATGACGGAACAATATCTGTATCCCAGCAACATCGAGATGAGATAAAAGCCTCCTCTCTAAGAGGAAATCGAATAATCAGAAAGAAGCGTTACAGAGAGAGGCTGGAAGGAGTTTAAGTCATGGAGTGAAACCTCTTGCTGAATCAGGATTAGCAACAGTGATTTGACAATATTTTCCTAGGCGTTTCTTGACTGAAGTAATGGCAGAAAAATTAAGGGTGATGCTGTAACTGGCAGAGTCTGTTGTTTCTCAGAAAAAATGCAATTATGTGAAGTGATGGATGTTAACTAAACTTATTGTGATCATGTTGCAAGATTTACACATAACAAGTCATTATGTTGTACACCTTATACTAACAAATGCTATAGGTCAATTATATCTCAGTAAAACTGGAAAAAAACAAACAAACTAGGAAGCGACAACTGAAAAGAAAAAAGTCTCGTTTATGCCAAATGTGTACAGCTGCTGATTCAGAAATATATGAAGTCTTGGACAAGAAAAAAAAGGAAAGAATGTAAATTAATGGATAGACGAGTCTCTTAAGAGTGTAGGAAGATGTTGAACGGAGCCCCAGCTTCCTAAGAATCAAAAATGCAGAAAATGTAAGTGGAGATCTTAGAAACAGATATAACAAGACCTAGGTGAGAGCTATCCTCGTGCAGATCCACCCAGAGAAAAAGGTCAACATGACCCTTGTTCCTTGGGCTTATGTGTGCTAAGGTCTGCAGTTCTGAATGTTTCTGGCAAGGAAGTTATGGAAGGTTTTAGGGTTTAGGGTTGTGTGCAGAAGGGCCTTGGTTTGGGAACAGGTGTGTCTAAATGTATACAGTAAGTATCTTTGCTTTTTTGTAGTAAGGCTACCCCCTCCCCCAACTTGTGAACTAAATAAAGAAACTATTCTACCATCATGTCTATTGCTTCAAAGCTGGCAAGAAAAAGAAGAGAGAGAAAATCATTAGGCTTGACTGAAAGGAAATCAGGCTGTAATGTTTTTGAATTTGGGTCAGATTCCAGGGCTTTGATACTGAACTCCTTTGGGCAATTTCTATTAGATATATCACTACTGGCCTGTGTCTAGTGGCAGAAGAGAATTGTAAGCATTCTGTGGGCTAAGAGAGCTGAAAAATTGTTACGAGGTTGTGTGAGCCAGTCTTTCAAAGATGAGTGCTTCTTTTCATATTTCTTTTGGGGATCCCATATGCCATACCAATAACCAGCACTGGTCCCTTAATTGTTTGGGGTCAGAAGAAATCTGGCAGAGCAACGATGGGCTTTGGGTTTTACAAATTGATGATTGCACAACTTGAGGAAAGGACAACTGTTCTGTCTTAAAGAATGGCTTTCTCAGCATATGGGAACCACGAAAGTTACAAAGGTCTTGAAGCAAACTGGCTGGCGGGAGCAAATTCCTCGGGAAAACGCAGTGAATCTCTGGGACTCTCCTTACCACAAGCAAGAGTATCTACCAGCTCATATAAGCTAATTGACAGCGTTGCTAGTCTATCTTTTACCTCTTCTCAGGCTTGCTCCCAATTGGAAGATTTGGTCTTTGGTTGCTGGGTCCCTGGAAAAATAGTTTCCCACCATTCTTTTCGTCTTTATCTTCAGCAGAGATGGAAGGAGGCAGACAGAATGAGGTCTGTCTGCAGTCAGCATGACTGTGAGAACTGTTTACATCTGTGTAAATCTATGGGGGGGGACGCTATTCACTATGAGAGTGGTTGCTCAGAAACAGAATAGGGAGATGTGGGTGGAGGTTATGGGAGAGCCACGGGAGGGGGAAGGAAGGGGGCCAAGGGTGGGTTCCTCTGCTCATGGCCAAGGAAAGAAGGGCTGTTTGCAGAGCTCATCCTGCAACTTAGAAACTGTCTGCACAACCCAAGATGCAGGATGTTGCAAGAAGATGTGGTCCACAGTGACGGCAGTGAGGATTGGGAAGGCAAGTGACCTACATGAGACTTTTCAGCCTTAATCTGTGCCATTTGACCCTTGGTCCAAAGACACGGGGTTTGTGCCACTTGCCCCAGGAGACAAATTTGCTCAACTGCTCCCAGTTTGAAAGGGGACACCTCGGGGTGTCCTGTCCACCTCGGAGAATTTTTCTTCTGGCCTCTGTCTCCCCTCCCCTCCCCTTCTCTCTGTCTCTCTCCCTCCTTCTTATCTAGCTGGTCATTCATTTCTCAAGAGTCTTCCCCTATGATCTTTTACCTTTCTTCTTTTTTCCCACCAGCGTCCAAGGCAAAGTCCAAGGTGTGTTTAGAGGACTTTTAACGGGCGGGAGACTGGGGAAGAGATGTGGGGAGGATAAGGAACATAGCATGGAGACCACGAGGGGCTTGGTAGACATGAACTTGCCTTTTTGTTTTTTGCCACTGTGCTCTTAAATTTGTGCGATTGTTTATTGGATAATCATGTTACTTTTCTTACCTCCTGAGGCATGCACGCTTCTCTCTAGGGAGAGATAAAGACTTATTCACTTCAAACAACAGGCTCAGGCATTCCAGGGGTGCATATTCGTAGCATATCTGTTAATAATCTCTAGATACATGATGTCACATGGGCAGATCTGACCTGCTACGCTGCTTTCCCCACCGCTTTCTTCTGAAGTAGGTCCCATTTCCCAGAATTCTGGGCAAAGGCATACTGGGAAAGCCAAACGCTTTGAAGAAACAGGGAGTGAGGCAGCTCTTACCTCCTCTCACAGAACTTCCTGATTCATAAAGTGGAAGAACAGTTAAGACCCCTAGAGGCCACTGTGTCCAAGCCTCTTCATTTTACAGAAAGAGAAACTAAGGACCAGAAAAGTGACTGGCCCAGGACTCCTATTTATGGTAGAATTGGAACTAGCATTTTGATCCCTGATTCCCGGTCCGGGGCTCTTTTCAGTCAACAGCAGTACACTCAGGGGCCCTGATTCTCCCTCCCTAAACCCTGGAGCTGTGGGCGGGCGGGGGACAGATATGGTGGCTTTACACCCAGTTGTTTCCTTCGGTTCTCAGGCCCCTCAGCTTCTGCACGGGAGACTTACCCGCAATTTCTTCTTCCCGTCTCCCGAGATTCCTGGGTACTAGTCCCTGCTATAACCCCAGAGAGTTCCTTCCCGGGGCATCAGGGCTCGTCAGCAGTTTTCGTCTCTGGGACAAAAGTGGCAGGACCTCAAGAACTTTCGCTTCTCAACACTCAGCTCAATGTCTACCTGACTCAGCAGAGGCTTCTGGAATCTCCCCTCTGTGTGCTGACCAAATCTCAGATGGGCACTAACCAGCAGTTGTGGGTTGCCTCTCTGTTTCTGTAGTGAGAAGACCAGAAAAAGCTGATGATGACCATTGAGGAAGAAAACTGCACAGTAGGTAAACACAGCATCCTCTGCTCTATAAATAACCCTAATTAAGATGAAAACACCCCCACGGTCTCATCTTTTTAAAATTTTTTCTGTTGGACATCATGGGAGGTTCTTGAAGCAGAACCTCTGGTGCTTGCCAACAATAACCAGGCTCTGAGAAAGAGAAATGTCTATGCTTCTTCCATTTTTCTGGCTAACTTGACTCTGATTATTTTCTGAGGCTTGACGCTGATCCATCTTTTTTTCCCCTCCTGTCTTTTAAGGTGACTTTCAGAGCCCCTATGTCTGACTCCATATTCCCTCCTAAGGTCCCAGTTGAATTATGAAAGCAGTGCAGCAGGGCTTAATTCATCACGCAGTGAAAATAGTGCCAGGAGGGTTTCCCTTGGAGGGAGGAGTCGTGGTTATTCTAGGCTCATTTTTAAAAGGGACCAGATAACATTAGACATTGTACAGAATTTCTTTCTCTTAGAGACTGGTGGGCGTGAGAGAAGTGGCTCAGCTATCTGAGGGGGCTGACAAGAGTCTTGGGCCTCAAGGGAGGGCACTGGAGTGGCTGGGTCATTGTACATGAAGTGGGTGGAGATACTGCTGCCACGAACCAGCCTAAGAGCGGGCTGACAGCATGCACAGAGTTTAGCGAGGCCCTGCTCTGTCCCTACCCTCCGTCTCCTGAAACGGGAACTTGAGATCTTCCCATACTGCCCTGTGGGCTGGACAGATGACAGGGGCCACACTACCCAGCACCAGGGCCAGGGTGGGAAAGGCAAAGAGAGAAGGGGTCTGGAACCAGAGAAATTACAAAATCCCTGGGCTAAAAATTAGAGTTTATCAAAATTTAAACTCTGAAATGATTATCAATCAACTCCTAATGTTGTGAACAAAAGAAACAGATTCTGAGAAGGTTTACTTGCTCAAGTTCACATAGACAACCAGTGGCAGAGCCAGGGTCACTCATAAAGGACAGATGCTAGGTGGTCTCTTCAGAATCACACTCTGCCTTTGTACATCTCATGCCAACTTTAAGTCTCCAAACACTCCCACACAGTTAGGCCACAAATATTTATGGAGAGTAAATATTTAGTGCCCCTTCATGCTCCCAGACATCCCATGATCAACTCTATCATTTTTCTAATGACACTGAACTCATCTGTTTGTGACTCTGCCTCTTTCACTAGTTGTGAAGATTGAAATCATGTCGTATTCAACTTCCTACGACTGGGACCTATGTTTGCTGAGTCGTATTGATTTTTTTCAGGCCAGACTCTGTTCTTAAGAAGATATAAAAGATGTAAAGCATATGCCCCTTTATTCCTGTAGCTTATAGCCTAATAAGAGGTGTAAGAAATACATGTGTGAATCCTTTTATTTCTTTATACAGGAAGAGCTTCAAAAATCACACTTACTTAGTAAATACAATCTGAAAACTTTAACCTGATGTCCAAAGTGGTCCTTTCCTTGGTCCCATCATCTTCTTACTCCCCTTACTCATTTACATGTGTCAATTGCATGGACAATTTTAGGTCCCTGAAAAGTCCCTGCATCCCCAATTCTAGTCACTTTCCCTA
>NW_006790311.1:3501466-3550250 GCF_000442215.2 Lipotes vexillifer | reverse complement strand
TTCCCTACAGAGTAATCATACCCTATGTTGAAATCCAACATATCCTTCAAGATCCATTTCAAATGCTTCTTCTTTTTGATCCCTTTTACCCAGGAGTGGCTTTCAAACTCCTTCCACACAGTCTTTATCCCTTATCGATACGACAGGGCCTTTTGTATCGTGGTGGCTGGGTTTATAAAGCGAATTGTATCTCTGGTTCCTTCCCCAGCCTGCACGTTCCTCATAGCTAACTAATTTCTAACTCAGCAACTCTCAGTGCCTAGGCTAAGGAATGCAAAAAAATGCTCAATGGACATTTGTGGAATGGATCAATAAATCTACCTTGGTAGACTGAAATTACTGTAGGCTGGGATTACATCTTGTCTTTACATTCCCATCACATGTAACACAAGGCTGCTTTTCCAGTAGTATTGGTTTCATCCACGTTTGTTGATTGAAAGAACAACTAGGAATTACAAAGGAGCCTGCCAAAGTGCAAACGTATGGAGTGTTTCTTAAGGGTACTTGCCTAGGAAGTCGAGTTGCGCAGTAGAAATACTGTGTGCTCCCTTGAGAAGGTGTTTCTGAGCCAGAATCTGGGTGGGGCAAAGGTGGGAGAAGAGCGCAAAGATGGAGAAAATCAGACCTACCAATAAGGAGAAACTAGCCCTTTGCATTCTAAATAAAGGGCCCAGAGAGATCAATGCCGCACTCACCGCTCACGTTTCAGTTCTTCAGCGGATGGGAATGTCAGTGGAGAGATATTGGTTTGGAGGTCAGAAGACACTTGGCAAGTTGTTTATTTACTTTGAACATCCACTTTCTCATCTATAGAAGAATAATTTGTTTCAGGCCCACTGGGTGGATCAAATGAAAGAATATACAAATGTAGATTTGAACTGTTTCTCTTTTGACTGTTTGCAGCAGCTTCTGGCATTTCTCTTCTGAGGCTTCTCCTCTACTGAATATATATTTTTTGTTTGTCCCTTTTCTCTGGATTCAGAGATTTTATTTATTAGTAAAAGGATTAGCTGCAGATCATGTGCTTGCTGTTGCTGTTCCTTTTAGCTATTCTTAAGTAGATAATCATGGATTTAGGTATAAAATTTTCTTGACAATATTGTTTATAAAACCTGAGAAACAGATGCAATCTACATATCTAGCTATAGGGAACTAAACAAAATACAAAACACCTGAGAAATAAAATGTCATTCAAGAGGTAATTCAGTCTCTCTGTGAAGTTAAGAATGATAATCACACTTTTGGTACCCATTTGCGTTTATTTAATTGTTTAGAGAACTGCTGAGCATCTTTTTGTTTATTGGTTCCGTGTGTGTATAATATGTACTATTTTATATCTATCTATCTATCTCTAACTATCTAGTTTGTTTTTTTATTTTAGTGTGCAAGATATCTCCAAAGACACGGAAATCAATCATAGATGACCATAGATTTTATCACCCCATCAAGATGTGAAAACTGGTGCTATTAATAATATAACAGAAAAATAAGCCCGTACTCTGATTGTCATGGCCAACTTTAGGGCTGTATTGCTGCCCTTACACACTAAGACTCCCAGCCTTCTTCTTCTGCATTCCTTATTCTTGCCAAGGGTTCGCTCAGAAATACAATAAACTTGTTACTGTAATGGCTCTGCTTTACAGAAAAGTTGTAAAGATAATGCAGGGAGCTCCCATCTACCCCTCATCCAGTTTCCCCTAATGCTAACCATCTCCCATTATCATGGTACCTTTATCAAAATGAAGCCAACAAGGTGCCTTGCTATTAACTAAGCTTCTGACTGTCATCAGATTTTGCCAGATTTTACAATCATGGCCTTTTTCTCATCCAGGATCCAATCCAGGTTTTCACATTGCACGTAGTCATCATGTTTCCTTAGTTGACTATGGGTTGTGATAGTTTTCCCCCCTTGTTTCTCATGATCTTTTTAGGGTTTTAAGTAGTACTGACCAGGTAATTTTGGTTTGTCTGCTGTTTTAGTCATGATTAGACTGGGATTATGGGTTTGGGGGAAGAATACCATAAAGGTGACAGTCTCTCATCATAGTAGGGGGTCCATGTTATCAATATGTCTTATCAGTGGTGAAGTTTACCTCGATCAGTTGGTTAAGGCAGGGTTTGCTAGGTTTTTCTATTGTAAAGTTCTCTCACTTTTTAAAATGGAACTTCAACCTCAGTGATAGGAAACTGATTTTGTTGGGCTCATGTTTCTCATAGCTTTTCTTTGATTTGCTGAATGTCAGGTCTATAGCCTCCGAGAAAAGACTGAGGCTAAATATTTCTTTAGAGCCCAAAGTCCTTCCCTGACGATCACATGGCTCCTGAAGTATAATGTACCCTCCAAAAGGTGGTTCCATCAAAGGTTCAGAAGGAAAAGCCTGTAAATAAGAGCTGGTCCAGGAAACATGGGCGGGTCCAAGGCAAGAGTTCCAAATATCATCCAGACGGAACGTCCTTAAAAAAATACCCTCTCGCCATTCTTAGAGTCACTCCAAGGCAAGGCTGAGGGGAGAATGAGAGCATCTGCCCAGAGGCAGGCAATAAAAGAGTGCATTTTCTACCAAGAATTTAAAAACAATGATGAAACTCACGACAAGTCAATCTGCACTTTTATTACCACCATGCACTGGGAATTCTAAACAATCTAAGTGACAAAATGCTCCTCCTCAGAGGGTAGACGTTGTCCACCACCGCCTCCTTGGGCAAGTCACTGACCATGACTGGTTAAGAGGATTTTGGATGGAGTGAGCTCGCCATCTGAAGGCATCTTCAAGGCAGCATTGGCATAAGGGTTAAATACCTGAGCTCATACAGCCTCTGTCATTTCCCAGTTTTGTGACTTTAGTTACTTATCCTAAATATTTCCTCATCAGTAACGTGGGACTAATTCCATATAATTGTTGGGAGGGAGAAATAGTTAATTTATGTAATGGATTTAACGCCTATGGTAGAAGTCAGTATTTAAAGGAATAGCATTACTTCACCCGCTTACTCCTGGCAACTGTACTAGAACATGTCAACTTTGAGGATAAAAAATCTTTGTCAGTCTAGGGCTCTCTGGTCTCCAAGATGCCTTTGACTTTTAGAATGATGTACCATACTCCCAGGAAGTAATTGAATTCTGGGCAGAACTGGCTGGGAAGTTTGGTTCTGGTCCAGATTCAGTAAGTTTGGCTTCCTAAAAAAGATTAAATTAACTAAAGATCTTTCAAAACCACACTGAGACGTAGGAAAAGTACACAAGGAACCCTTGTAGTCTTGGGTTAGGAGATAACCACTGAAAGAAGACTCCTCCTTAGGATGAATGGGAAAACCACGTCTGAGGTCAGAAAGATCTCTTTGCTGGCTTGAGAGAATGGGGTTCATATGCAAGCCACACTCAGGTTATTTTATTTCCATCATCATCATGATTATCTGTGATTCTGAGTCACCCAAAGCTTGGAGATCATCAATCCACCATTAAAACGGACCAAAGCATCTGTAAGGTGACAGTCAATAGCGTTTCTAAGGAACCAAGTTCAGGGGCTAATAGTGCACAGACTGGGGACAGTTGAACAAATTTGTCTCATGGAGCAAGTGGCCCAAACCCCTGTCTTTGGATCAAGGGTCAAATGGCACAGATTAAGACTGAAAAATCTCACATGGGTCACTTGCCTTCTCATTCCACACTGCTGTCGCCATGGACCACATCTTCCTGCAACATCCTGTATTCCGCTGGGGCTGTTACTGCCCGGTCAGCTACCCTAAAGTGGGAGAACTCTTATATCATCTGCAATACCTCCGGGATAAACAAGTCCTTCCAAGAACTAGCTAGATTTTAGAGTCTTCCAAGAATTCCCTGTGGCTTTCTCATCCCCTGTGAGGAGCTTTCCCTCATAGGGAAATACTATGTGATTAGTATTCTAAAGGAAGCATTGCTATTCTAGATAGTCACAGAATTTTTACCATATAAATTGAAAGAATTTTCAAGTGAAAAGATACTTTGGTTCTTGTCTGAGTGAATTTTTGAGTGAGTGATTGTAGATCTCTGTAAGAATTGTATTTAACCCATTTTATTTTTATCTGACTTTATGCCACATTGAGTCTGTAAGATTAGGGCACTTTATCTAGTAACTTCCATATAGAAACGAAAGCAAAATTATTGAAAGAATAAGTCAGTCTATGTGGTATCAACTCCTTTGGGTCTCAATTAGTAACCAAGCGTAGTGTCTTTAGCAAGCAAACTGGGGCTCTTTCGTGAGAAAAGACCTTGAATTCCAGTTTAAATTGAATAAAAAGGAGGTAAAAAATTATACCTAAACTCTCTGTAAATGTTTAAGAAATGTACTGTTGTTTTCTACTTTTGTTATAACATAGATGGCTTCTCAATTATTTTGGCCATCAGGCATCTCGGTAATCAATAGAGGAGTTCCAGCAAACTAATAATTCTAATTTTATTGTTACGTGGTCTGGTCGTTTCCGTTGGGGGTACATAGTACAGGAAGAGAGAGAAGCAACACAGAAAAAATTAGAAGGAAAAAAATGAATCCTCATATATAGGTGGAAAAATAAAAGAAAATGAATTCCCCTGTGAAACAGAGCAGGGGACTGGGGAACATGGGAGGGATGAGGTTCGGTACGTGACTGAATCTGTCCTTTTTGGACTAGAATCCGAGATTCCCTCTGCTTCACCGTTGATTAATGGAGGGTTCTTTCCAGTCTGTGAAAGGTCCCTCCTCAGTGTCTGGGTGCCCTGAATTTGGTGAGAGGGTTACAGCTTTGCTGTTGCCTGGGCAGGACAGAGTCAGGCTGTGTGGTCGAGCAGAGGAGACTGACATCCAGAACTTTTCTGCTAGCTCACCGTCTGGGTGTGAACCACTTAACCTAGAGCCCATCCTCTGAGTCAAAACATCAGAGAAAATGCAGTGAACTCCTGTTGTGAACTATGGGAAAATGTGCAGAAGCAAGGAAAGTGCTATTTATTGTCATGCTCGATCCCTATTTGACATCTGAAATGGAGACTGTCATAATTCATCAGGTCAGAATCAGAGGATTTTTCGTAAAAGGATCTCAGATAGTGTGCCTGCTGATCAGACCCTGTGGGAGAAGCCAGCCTCTTCCCTCCAGTGCCATAGATCTTTAAGGACTTTCCTTTCTTTCTTCCTTCCTTTCTTCCTTCCTTCCTTCCTTCCTTCCTTTCTTTCTTTCTTTCTTTCTTTCTTCCTTTCTTTCTTTCTCTCTTCCTTCCTTCCTTCCTTCCTCCCTTCCTTCCTTCCTTTCCTTCCTTCCTCCCTCCCTCCCTTCCTTCCTTCCTTCTTTTCTTCTTGATGATTACCTTTTTCAAGAGAATTTAAGAATAATGTGTTAGGGCAGATATGTCTCCTTCCTTCTCAAGGAACATTTCTGGACCACCAGCAATGGCTGTGACAAGGCAAGTGATTATAGCGGCAGGTGGATGGGCTTTGGAGTCCAACATTCTGTGTTTAAGTCTTATTTCTCCTGTAAAATCTGTCTGAACTTGGGCAAGTTATTAGTTTCATTGTCTTGGTTTTCTCATCCATAAATCAGGGTATTGGTAAACTTAGTACCCACCTCAAAGGGCTATTGTGAAGACTAAATGAAATGATATTTGCATTTGTATTAACTTTCACTATCATAAATGCTTTGCCAAGTTAGAGTTGCCCTTGCTCCATCGTTTCCAGATACTTTAGCTGAGGTTTAGATTTGACATTTACAACTGGGATCTGCAACTTCTCACTCAGTAGAGGAGAATTCTGGCACCAGGGCACACTTGTGGTCCTCAGGCTGTTTGAAAATCTAGTGTAGACCTCTGAGGGGCCCCAATCTCGTTTTTCAGGCATATCTCATTGTGTGGTTTGATCTCTGCTGGTTAGTAGTGAAAACAGGACTTATTTCCAATTCAGATATATACCCTGGCATAATAACAGGCTTTAAAAAATTAGCTGACTTTCATATGAGTCAGAAGTAAGATGTGATATCAAAAATGGCAGGGCTTCTCTGGTGGCGCAGTGGTTGAGAGTCTGCCTGCCGATGCAGGGGACACGGGTTCGTGCCCTGGTCCGGGAAGATCCCACATGCCGCGGAGCATCTGGGCCTGTGAGCCATGGCCACTGAGCCTGCGCGTCCGCAGCCTGTGCTCCGCGACGGGAGAGGCCGCAACAGTGAGAGGTCCGCGTACCGCAAACAAACAAGCAAAAATGGCAATGTAAACTTATCATAATGATGGACAACTGAGAACTAGAATGAAGAAATGCTGTGCCTGCTGCATCCCGTGATGGTCAGAGCTCAGAGTGAGTATCTTAATTATTTCTGAGCATCACGCTTTAAAAGGAACATCGATAAACCAGAAAAAGTTCCGAAATTTGGAAGCAGGTAGAAAAGAGTCTTGGAACTCTGTAACTAGAGATAGTTGAGGGAAATGGACAGACAAAACTAAATATTGTCTTCAAATATTTACAAGAGAAATAATTAAACTTATTTTTTCTCCTAAAAAGAGGATCTCGAGAGTTATAAGTAGCCCAGTGGGGAAGAGATTTAACCAACTTTTGGCTTAATGTAAGGAAAGTCAAGTCCATGAGGGTAGGGACTTTAGTTTGGTTTGTTTGCTTGTATACAGCTTTTCTCTAGTGTTCAAAATACAGCTTGGACACTTAGCTGTCACTTAGTAAATATTTGTTGAATGAATATGAATAATGGTTTTTCAAACAGTAAAAGCTGCCTCAAAATGGACTGAGCTTCTTTATTCCTGGAATTATCCAGACATGATCTTTGGTGAGACATGATAGAAGACATGCAGATATGAAATGTGAGCTGGGCTAGGAGATCTTCAAGGTCTGTATCAACACTGAGATAGAGTTATTTTATAAACCATCGAAAGGACCAGTGCCCAGAGGACAAACATGAATTTTGGTGCCCTTTCAAAGCAGCCTCTCAACAGTCATTTATCCCCCAGCAACCGCTAAACCCCACTCCTGAGTTTTGGCTGTAATGAACTCATGGCTGGCAGAGGGACTCATGCATTAATTGCATGATTTTTATGGCCCCTCTAATCTGACAAGGACACAGCTTTCAGCTCTGACTTCCATGATCTTCTCCTAAGAGTGTCCCTGAATGGAGTCTGGCAGTCATCAAAAACAGGGAAGGAATCCAGCATCACTGAGTTCCTCCTTCCTCTTGCCCATTAGCTCTCACCCCTATGGCCAGTGAAATGCCTGCAACCCTCTGCTTACCTGCTTGGCCCCATACTGTCCACGCACCCCAGCCCTGCACTCTTTTCTTTTTTTTCATCAGAGCTGGAACCAAATTCCCTGAGCCTGTAACTGGTGTGTAGACTCCGAGTATAAACACGATCCCTGGCATTAATCATGGGTAATAGAAACCAGAGATGAACTGTCACGTAGCTTGCTATCCTGTGGCTGAGTCAATGCAACCTTTTACAAACACACTAAGAAATACACACGCAGGCTGGGAATGGAGCATGAAAGAAATTCCAAAGCATATTTTCCTCCCCCGCCAACCCCCTTGCTTTTCTTTTTTTTAATTGCACAGGAATTCAGTAACCAGAAAAACATAAGAATTAAAAATAGAATCAGAACTTCTAAGCATCTGTCCTAGAGGAGCATGTTGAGAAAAGGCTTTTTTATTTATAGGCCATTCTTGTAGCAACAGATTTAACTATTTCAACCTGGAAAATATACACCCTCCATCTGGTGGCTACCTCCTCACTTCAGTTGCCCCTCTCAGCCACACTGTTGTCGGCCACATGTTATAGAGGACAGAGAACTAGTCTTGAAGTTAGAACAAAGACCTGAGTTTAAACTTTATACTTCTTTCTTGTATTATTTCTGTAACTTTGGGTCAAGTACTTACCTTATTTCTAAGTTTTAGTGAACTCATCTGCGAAATGAGAATCAGAATATTCAACACACAGGATTTTAATGAAGATTTAAAGACATAATCATCTGTCTAGTCCAAACCCCAAAATAAAGCAGGCACTTGACAAAGGTTAGCTGATTCTAGATTTTGTCTTATTTGGGAAGCATCTCAGAAGCATGAAGGCTGACATGGCCCAAGAACACAAAGCTGTTCTTCACTCAAACTTCATATATAAACATATGTGATATGAAAATGTAGGGTTTTTGTTAGGGTATTTCACACTGACAGAATCATATTTACGATGATATGGAATCATTTTGGCCATTCTAACACTCCTTTACTGTTAGGGTCAACAGATGCCCAGCAAAGCATGGAAAAAACACAGCATCTAGCCCAGTTGGTTCAGCATTGATCATTTCTAAAGAGAAAGCACTTAGGAGATATATATAATTAATAAAAGATGAACAACAAGGTGATATTCACTTTGTATGCATTTGGACATCCATCAACCACACTCTGCTAAGCTATATTGCTAATTAGCACTTAAGCATTTTGCTCAGTTTCTACCCAATTCCTAAGCCTCATTACTTGCTAGACCATTATTTGTTACCTGGTGTAGCAGGATCAATGCAATTATTCCCATTTCACAGCTGCATGAGTAAAGAGTAGAGGATTAATAATTTCCAGAAGCCACCCAGTGTCTGCTGTGGGGTTAATCTGAAGATTCAAACAGGTTTTGAGTTCTTTTAAAATAGAATGACTTGGGTAAAATGAAGCTAGGTCTGCCTAATAACCTCTGTTAAGCCCTGACCACAGGGCTGTATGTGGGAGTGGCTTGTTAAATGTTGACTGTAAATGAGTAACCATGCTCCATGTGGCTAGGATAAATATCTTATAATTCACCTTTCAAAGCAGAACACTTTTTTAAAATTGAGATATACTTGATGTACAATATTCTATAAATTACAGCTGTATAACAGTGATTCACAGCTTTTAAAGGTTATACTCCATTTATAGTTATTAAAAATATTGGTGATATTCCTTGTGCTGTACAATATTTACCTGTAGCTTATTTATTTCATAATAATTGTTTGTACCTATTAATCCCCTCTCTCTCTTGCTTCTCCCCCTTCCCTCTCCCCACTGGTAACCACTAGTTTGTTGACTACATCTGTGAGTGTGTTTCCTTTTCATTACATTCACTAGTTTGTTTTGATTTTTTTAGATTCCACATATAAGTAATATTATACAGTATGTGTCTTTCTCTGTCTGACTTATTTCACTTAGCATAATACCCTTCAATTTCATCAATTGCCATTTTGCAAATGGCAAAATTCAACTTTTTTATGGCTGAGTAGTATTCCATTGCATGTCTGTGTGTGTGTGTGTGTGTGTGTGTGTGTGTGTGTGTGTGTGTGTGTGTATGTATATACACACACACATATATACCCATTCATCTGTTGATGGACACTTAGGTTGTTTCCATATCTTGGCTGCTGTAAATAGTGCTGCTATGAACATTGGGGTGCATGTATCTTTTCCAATTAGTGTTTTCATTTTATTCAGATATACCCGAGTGGAATTGCTGGGTTATATGGTAGTTATATTTTTAGGTTTTTGAGAAACTGCCATACTGTTCTCCATAGTGGCTGCACCAATTTACATTCCCACCAACAGTGTATGAGGGTCCCCTTCTCCCCGCATTCTTGCCAACATTTGTTTTTTGTGGTAAAACAGAATGCTTTGAGTGAGAAAGAGGACACCATCATAAACATTGTGGAGCAAAATGTATAAATAGGAATCATGGGAAATCCAAGACATATGATCATTGTATCTAAAGCAGACTACCCTGGAGAACTGTCTGTGCTTCTAATACACCAGGGAGCCAGTAGGTTCTTATTAGTTATCTATTTTATACATAGTATTAGTAGTGTATGTATGTCAATCCCAATCTCCCAGTTCATCCCACCCCACCCTTTCCCCCTTGGTATGCATACGTTTGTTCTCTACGTCTGTGTCTCTATTTCTGCTTTGTAAATAAGATCATCTGTACCAATTTTTTCAGATTCCACATACATATGTTAATATACGATATTTGTTTTTCTCTTTCTGACTTACTTCACTCTGTGTGACAGCCTCTAGGTCCATCCGCCCCTGCCAAAGAAACCCTGTACACATTAGCAATCACTTCCCATATACCTCCAACATTCCCCTCCCCTCAGGCTAGGCAGTAACTAGCTTACTCTCTGTCTCTACAAATTTGCGAATTCTGAACATTTCATGTATATGGAATCTTATGCGGTCTTCTGTGACCGGCTTTTTTCACTTAGCCCAATGTTTTCAAGGTTCATCAGGACTTCATTTCTTTTTATGGCTGCATAATATTCCATTCTATGGATATACCACATTATATGTATCCATTCTTCAGTTGATGGGATATTTAGGTTGTTTGTACTTTTTGGTCATAGTGAGTAATGTTTCTACGAATATCCTTGTATAAGTTTTTTGTGTGGACACGTGTTTTTATTTCTCTAGTTATATGTCTAGGAGTAGAATTTCTGGGTCATTTGGTAACTATATTTAAACTTCTGAGGAACTTTCAGAGTTTTCCAAAGCAGCTGTGCAATTTTACACTCTCTTCAGCAATGTACAAGGGATCCCACTTGTCTGCATTCTCACCAGCACTTGATATTGTCATATTTTTGACTCTAGCCATCCTAGCAGGTGTAAAGTGTTATCTCATTGTGGTTTTGATTTGCATTTCTCTGATGGTTCCTGTAAAGAATATTGTATTGTTAAAAGAACATTATACTGTAAAGATAAACTGAGGTACGTTAACATTCTCAAGGCTTATTTGAGAAAACATCAATTTGAATTGGGCCGTGACAAACCAGAGGTTGTTAGGCACACTCCACCAACAGGAGCTAAGGGAAAGTCTTTATAGAGCAGATGTGGAAGCAAAGCAAGGAAGTAACCTGATTGGCCCTAGCTTAAACAGTTGCCTTATTTGGCTGTCTGTGATTGGTCGTTCTTTAAATTTTGTTTTCTTGGAAACAAGTATATTTATAGGAATTGGCTCAGGCTTAGGTTTTGGTTTGCTCATGCAGGCAACAAAGGCGTTGGAGCCACCTCAGTCTAATGACCTCATTGTTTAGTTACCTTAATGATAGGCCTACAATCATTTGTCCTCATTGGAATTAAGAATTATGGAATATTGCAAGTATATCAGACATTCCTAAGTGTGGGTTGGGTGAATAAGTGGCAATGAGAGATATGTTTAAAGTTCAGCTTTAACCTACAGAGGAAAATTTAATTAGCTGAGTCCTTGACTGTACAAGAGGCTGGCAGTCTCTGCTGAGGAGGAATTGAGTGTAAGGTATTCCCTTTAGACTGGAGCCTTTGCCTGCCAGCTGGCTGATGTCCATCAGTGATCAGCACATTAGCAGATGGTGCCCAGTCCAGCACCTCTGCACTTGCCCCGATGGTTTGTTTGTCTAATGGCTCTTCCCCAATATGAGAAAGAGAATCACATCTCCCTTGAACACGCATCCATCTTTTAGTTCCCAAGATGACATTTGCTTGTTCTGACCTTGACAGTCTGTCTCACTCAGCCTCTTAAAATATCAAATGGGTTGTGTTAAAACCTAGTTTGAGAACAAAGAGTAAGCAAGAGAAAAATGTGTCATTTTGCAAGACTCAAAATCCATCATTTTAAAGCAATTAACATATCAGTGAAGACAAATGATAGGACAATGGGTTCAGAGAGTGTGTTCTCATGGGCCCAGTTTGCTTAGGTATTTCTCAATTTTTGTGCATGGAATTACCTGTGAAGATTTTTTGAAGCATTCCTGTCAGTTGATCTGATTCAGGAAGGAGCCTAGACAGCTTAGATAAAAAAAAAAAAATTCGGGCTTCCCTGGTGGCGCAGTGGTTGAGAGTCCGCCTGCTGATGCAGGGGACACGGGTTCGTGCCCCGGTCTGGGAAGATTCCACATGCCGCGGAGCGGCTGGGCCCGTGAGCCATGGCCGCTGGGCCTGCGTGTCCAGAGCCTGTGCTCCTCAAAGGGAGAGGCCACAACAGTGAGAGGCCCGCGTACTGCAAAAAAAAAAAATTCTATTATTACCTGTGTTGCTGGAATTGAGTAGAAATATCAAATAGTAGATAATCAAATCAGTGAATAATCCAAGGTTGTATCTGTTTTGTTTCAAAATAAAAGATAGGCTATTTTTCCTATACTAGATTTACTTTTCGTGTTGTGTTATGGGTGTTGAAATGATCTTATGGGTATATGCTGGCAGGGAGAAACAGTAAGGATTACATTCTCTATTGCATACATATGGGATAAGATACAAACTTCTTATGTTTATATTCAAAGCCTTCTGCAGTCTATTCCACTCCCATTCTTCAATCTCATTTCTAGCTATTTTTCCACATCAATACCTTAGCCACATTAGATTGCTTACATTTCTTTGGATGTGTGTTGTCTTTCTTTATTGTTTTTGCATATATTGTTCCCATTGGAAAGTTCCTCTACGAGTTTGTTCATCTGGCAAATTCATGTTAATTCTTCAAGATTCAGTTCAATAGTCTCTGTGAAGCCTTCTCTGACCCTTACTCCAAAGCTGACCGCTCCCTCCATTGTGCTATATTTATACCATACACAAAAACAATTTTTCCCATATTTATTAAGCACTTATTACATGTTGGACATTCTGCTAGGCTCTAGAAAATTAGAACGTGGCCCATTTTCTTCTTAGTTTTCCTGATATCGGAGAGGAGAAAGAAAAATATACAGATAATTACACTGTAAAATATTAAGGGCTTTGTTAGGGAAATTTAGGGATGCTCTGGGAGGAGATGGGAGGGACCCTTAACCTATGCGGAGATGTCATTAATGGCTTCTGAGTAAATTGCTTCTGAGATGAGTCTTGAAGGCTGAAGAAGAATTAAACGGGAAGAGAGGACAGGATAGCAAGCAAATAGCAAAAGGAGAAACAGCGGGCACACCTTGGTGATAAGAGAAGGATTGACACATTTGTGAGGCTGCAAGCCATGAAGATGGTTGGAGAACATAGTGTGAAAGCATTGCAGGGATGGGGGCTGGGAGTGGCTCAAGGTAACTGTGAGTTAAACCTGGAGAGGTTGACCAAGATTCACTCCAAAAATATTTGTTTATATCCCTTATCCTCTCCTCTCTCTAAGAGAAAGATCTTGTTTTATTCAGATTTCTATTTCAGTGACTAGTGCAACATGACCTTTGGATGGATGGATGAAGCATGTATGGGCTAATGAGCTCCATGGGGCTGGGATCACAATTTAACTGAACTGTCCACGTTCACAAATCACTTGGTTGACTTTGAGAAAGGATGTTGGTTTCATTCCTTTTTTACTCCCTATTTCACCCCTTTTATTACCATATATTTCCTAAAGAGAAGGTCTGGCCAATATCAAAACAAAGCACTCTACTCTGTTTTTAATTACCTTTTTCAAGGCTGCACTAGCAAGGCAAATGCTGCCTGGTCTAACTTGAGCTGCAAACAGAAACGTTTTGTCTGCTTTCCTTGAAAGTGCTGAACGGAGTGCACGAAGCTTAGAGTGATAAGGGTTGAATTTTCGGGTTTATCTTTTAATAGAGACGATAAGATTCTAATGCCTCAGCCCTCTGTGCTATCTGGATGCTGATGGTGGGAACAGTCACCAGAGGGATGTACTGGGCGGTGGTGGGGGGCCCTGGGTTAACCTCAGAGAAATGCAAATATGAGTGGGTGGAGTGCTTGCTTTTTCCATGAGAATCTCTGTCCCTCGCTTTCACAGCCTGGCCCAAATGATCGGGCTTTTTGCCAGTAAGCAAAGCAATGGAATATTTTTTCCATTGGTCAGAGGAAGTTTTCTTTCTTTCTTTTTTTTTTTTTTTTTCCTTTTTGTGAATGGAGATAAAAACGTTCATTTGAAAAGGGAACTTTAGGAATTTCATTTTAGTAAAATGAAAGGCTGCTTAGATTCCCAGGAAGCCCTGGAGGAAGGCGCAAATCCCAAGACAGCAAGAGCGAGGGTCCTCGGAAACCTGCAGATGTGAGTGTAAATCCTAATTCTATTGCAGACCAGCTGTGCAGTCTCAATGTTGCTTTACCTTCATGAACTTCAGTTTTCTTGACTATCACATGGGGAAAATTTTAGGTAAATAAAGTGAAAGGAGTGCAAGTAAAATACGTAGAAGACACTCAATATTTATTAGTTTCATTCTTTTGCTTTTTAACTCAGACAAAGGATTACACAGGCTTCTCACCAGTCTTCTGTGTATTTGGGAACCAAGTCATGAATACGAATCTAGGACGCCCAAGGGAAGGCTTTGCATATACAATGTCTTATCCTGCCAGCTGATCTCATTCACTTCGACTCACCAAATATTTATTAAGTGCATACTTGCGCTTAAAACTGACTGAGTCGTTAGAGTTTACAGTTGGATGAGAGATGGTTACTGACTTCTGTCTTCCAGAAACTTGTCTCTCATACAATGACAAAACTTTATATGTTGGGCAGGTTACTAGTACAAGGCAATGTGTGTACACGCATGTGTTCATGCGTGCATACACGTATGTGTGTGTGTGTGTGGGGGGGGTCATGCACATAAATAGTTTTGGGAGGAAGATATCAACAAGGGCCAAAGGAATGAGAGGGACTGCTTAATTTTCTTGGCTGGGGTTGGAGGCGCTGTACAAGGAACAAAAATATCACCCCTACAACTGTTCTTTCTTCTGGACCGAAGTCAGAAGCCTCTGGCTTTCAAAAATACGCAGATAATTTCCCTCTCACTACTGCTCAATATTGCTTTAAATGCCAAGAACGTTGGAGCCTCCATGCCTCCAGGCCAGCTATTTCTTCTGGCTGGAATTCTCTTTTCCAACTTTAGAAATCTGACTCATGCATCCACTCCCAGCTCAAAGCTCCTCTATGAAGCCTTCTCTCCTTTTGTAGATCTATTACCTAATGTAGACATGATACATATTTTAGGAGTGAATGAAATCAGTCCTATAAATGGTTCTGAAAGTTAATTTCTGCCAAAAATATTCCACTAGCCCCCAGACTGTCTTGAGACTTTTAATAACTTGCCAATAACCCGCCTCTGGGTTATTCTATCCTCATCTTCTCCCTCCTTCCCCTTCTTGCCAAGCCAGAGAGCAAAAGCTTCTACGGAAGCACGAAGTCCTCTCTGCTATTAGCTTGCCTTGAGTATCAACCCAACAAGCTGAAGAAAAAGCAGAACACTATGTGTTTTGTGACATACTGCCCCTCTAAATGGGGGACCAACAAGTAAATTAAAGAAGGACATGAAGAACAAAGTGTTAAAATACGGGGAGTCCTGTCATTGGTCTCTTTCAAGGAGAACCGTCAAGTGAAAATTCACTCAGTTCGTATGAACATGACAACAAAACTTAAGACTGAGAACAGTAAAAAATGCAAATCATTCTGCCAAGTAATTAACTATGCATATTTCCCTTTTGACTTGTGAATTGATTTAAAGGGTTTTGATAGTTGGTAGATACTGTGAAATGACCATACTGTACCTTAGGGCAAAACTCCATGAATATTCTCTTACTCTTCTCTGTAATGGGAATGATCTCTAAAATATGGCTAATGACCATCTAACAGGAAGTGACTCATGGCCTGGCAAGGCCTTAGGAACTCGTCTGATGAGCCCTTCAAAATATCTGCAAAATTCAGTGAGTCCAACAGGACCACTGAAATTCAGTAGAGCCTTCTGGTATTTATAGAGAAGGTTCAGGAGACACTTTCTTGGGAAACCAAGAGTATGGCTCAAATTCTTGCTCTGTTTTTGATAAAGTTGAGTTGTACTCAGGCCACACCCACATCCCCTCCCTGCCCTGGGTTGACCCTGTTTATCTCTGTGAGGTGTAGATGGGAGCTGGGTGGCCTTGTGGCAGAAGAGAGATGGTGGCAGGCTTGTTCTCTGGGATTTCAGTTTCTATCGTGACTTATTTTCAGCCCTTTATTAATTTTTTCCCCTCTTCTTTTCTTTTTTAATTTGGAGGCAACTCTAAAGTGCTTCTAGGGTATGAGACAGTTGGTTTTTACCACGTTGCTAATTGAGTTCATAGCATTTTCTTTGCCTCTCCCCCATCCCCCGCCCAAATCAGATGGAAACTTATTGGCAATGATATGAAGCATTTATGCTTTTTCCACCCCTTTTTTTATCAGGAAAAACATTGGAAAAACAGACTGTATGCCCAGGCTGCTGGCTCTTGAAATTCCCTCCCTGTTCAGACCTATTATCACAGTAACAAAAAAGGTTTCAATAACATGAATCTAACCAGCCTTCACTTCAATCTGCCCCGAGGACAAGAATGGGTGGACTCTCCCTCCTCTCTGGGGACAGGAACTGGGCTTTTTCAGGAATTCAGCTCTGCCAGAAATGGAGCAGGAATTTGGGCCATACTCTGTCAATCATTTCCAAGAGAAATGGACTTTTTTTGGATATACATTCAAGGGAAGGGGGAGTCAGCATCACCCCTGTGTGGGCAATAGGACCTGTTTAGAGGGCTCAGCTTTGGCCCTGTACCTGGAACTCACACCACCCCTTCTAGGTCACACTCTGCATATTTGTGGCCCCAGAATTCCTTGCCAAAATGGCCTTTAGCCTGCTTAGAAGAGTTTTTCTGGGCCTCTTCCTGGCGTGTGTTCTCTGGAGGATGGATGCTGTGTAAATCTTAAGCCTGATGGGTGGCCAACGGGTAGCCCTTTGTGGGGATGCAGATGGAGACTGAGCTTCCTTGCTGGAGGACAGAGACAGGGGTAGGAAGATATGGGCGTGGGCCAGTGGTGGATTCTATTCATGCTGCCATGTCCTGGTGCAGAAGTTGGAGGAGGTTGAGAACTCAAGTTAATCCAGGTCTTGTAGGTTGTTATGAGGGTAAATGTGGTAGGATAGAAGGATGAGCAGTCAGTTAGTTTGATACATTGTGTCTGAATATTTAAACTTATGGTGTGTTGCTCTCCATTTACATTACTGCCTGAAGCCCCCAAATGTTAAAAGAGGGGCTGGGGAAGATTTGCTATAATTACTCAGGCCCCTTGATCTGCTGAGCTAACTCAGGAGGAGTAAGTTGAGTATATTTTCTGGGTGGACCTATCTCTGCTTTCCCTTGGGGAGTGGGGAGGGAGTTTTCTGTTGCAGAAAGAACCGGAGATTAGGAGCCAGAAAGATGTCGATTCAACAGACATGTATTAAGCACCTATTGTGTGTCAACCAGAGATAGACACCGGGGTAGGCAAAGCACAGCCAACATTCTCAGAAAATTTATAGCAGGAAAATGGATATTTGTGCAAAATACAGCAAGAAGACAATGTGTTAAAATCACTGTTAGCCAGGATACTGTTTATTTATTTATTCTTTTATTATTGTTTTTTATTGAGGTAACATTGATTTATAACATTACATAAGTTTCAAGTATACAACATTGTATTTCTACTTCCATATACCCTACAGCAGGCTCACCACCAACAATTTAGTTTCCATCTGTCACTCCACACTTGGTTTTGCCCTCCCATCACCCCTCCTCTCTGGTAACCAGTACTCTGTTCTTTACACCTTCGTGTTCGTTTTTGTTTAGTTTGATTCGTTTACTTATTATATTTTGGTCTGTTTGTTTCTTTGTTTATTCAGTTTTTATAGTCTACGTATGAGTGAAATCTTAAGATATTTGTCTTTCTCCATCTGACTTATTTCACATAGCATAGCACTCTCAAGTTTCATTCCTGTTGTGGGAAATGACAAGGTTTCCTGTGTTCTATGGCTGAGTAGTATTCCACTGAATATATGTGCCACATCTTATTTATCCGTTTATTCGTTGATGGGCACTTTTAGGTTGTTTCCGTATCTTTGCTATTGTAAACAATGCTGCAATGAACATAGGGATGCATATATCTTTTCAAATTAGTGTTTTCGTATTCTTTGGACAAATATGCAGAAGTGGAGTTGCTGGGTCATATGGTAGTTCTAGTTTTAACTTTTTGAGGAATTGCTATACTGTCTTCCACAGTGGCTGCACCAATTTACATTCTCACCAACTGTGTATGAGGGTTCCCTTTTCTAGACATCCTCACTGACACTTGTTATTTCTTGTCTTTTTGATAAAAGCCATTCTGACAGGTGTGAGGTGACATGTCATTGTGGTTTCGATTTGAATTCCCCTGACGATGAATGATGTTGAGCATCTTTCCATGGGTCTGTTGGCCACCTGTATGTCTTCTTTGGAAAACATGTAGACAACGTACAACTCCTCTGCCCTTTTTTCAATCAGGTTGTTGTTGTTGTTGTTTTTTTTAAGATTAAAAATATATTTATTGTATTTATTTATTTTTGGCTGCATTGGGTCTTCGTTGCTGAGCATGGGCTTTCTCTAGTTGTGGTGAGCGGGGGCTACTCTTCATTAAGGTGTGAGGGCTTCTCATTGTGGTGGCTTCTCTTGTGGTGGAGCACAGGCTCTAGGCACATGGGCTTCAGTAGTTGTGCCACACAGACCCAGTAGTTGTGGCTCACGGGTTCTAGAGCACAGGCTCAGTAGTTGTGGCACATGGGCTTAGTTGCTCTGCAGCATGTGGTGTCTTCCCGGGCCAGGGCTCGAATCCGTGTGTTGTTAAGTTATATGAATTCTTTATATATTTTGGATATTAACCCCTTATCAGATATATCATTTGTAAATATCTTCTCTCATTTGGTAGGCTGTGTTTTTGTTTTATTGATGGTTTCCTTTGCTGCGGAGAAACTTTTTAGTTTGACGTAATTCCATTCCATTTGTTTATTTTTGTTTTGCTTCCCTTGCCTGAGGAGACATATCCAGAAGGATATTGCTAAAACTGATGTCCAAGAGCATATTGCCCGTGTTTTTTTTGAGTAGTATGGTTTCAGGTCTAATATTCAATTCTTTAATCGATTTTGAGTGCATTTTTGTGAAAGATGTGAGGTAGTAGTGGTTTCATTTTTTTTGCATATGACTCTCCAGTTTCCCAACACCATTTATTGAAGAGACCATCCTCTCTCCATTGTAAGTTCTTTGCTCCTTTGTCATAAATTAATTGTCCGTATATGTGTGGATTTATTTCTGGACTCTCAATTCTGTTCCATTGGTCTATGTATCTGTTTTTCTGCCAATACCATACTGTTTTGATTACTATGTCTTTGTAATATAATTTGAAATCAGGAAGTGTGATACCTCCAGCTTTGTTCTTTTTTCTCAGATTGCTTTGGCTATTCAGGGTCTTTTGTTTTTCCATATAAATTTTTGACTTCTTTTTCCTCTTTCTGTGAAAAATTTCCTTGGGAATTTGATAGAGATTACATTGAATCTATATATAGCTTTAGGGAATTTTGACAATGTTAATGCTTCCAATTCATGAGCATGGAATATTTTTCCATTTATTTGTGTCTTCTTCAGTTTCTTTCAACACTGTCTTACAGTTCTCAGTGTACAGGTGTTTCATCTTCTTGGTTAAACTTATTCCTAAGTATTTAATTCTTTTTGTTGCAATTATAAATGGAGTGGTTTTTAAATTTTCCCTTTGTGCTAGCTCATTGCTAGCATATAGAAATACAACAGAGTTCTGTATATTGACTTTGCATCCTGCAACTTTACTGTATTTTTTATTTCTAATAGTTTTTTTTTTTTTCTGTATGTGTGGCGTCTTTGGGGTTTTCTATACATAAAATCATGTCATCTGAAATTTAGCCAGTATACTTTAATCCAATAAGGGTGTGGATCTAAAAGAAGAAGCAGGTCTCTGGAGGAAAAGTTGAGCAAGTCTTCACAGAGGTGACATTTACCCTTGGTATTTAACCTGGGATTAGCAAATGTCTGCCAGGAGAAAGGAAGAAACCATGACTGGAGGAAATGATTTGTGCAGAAGAATGGAGACCTATGAGGACCTCTAATCTGGATTTTAGAATTAACTTTGTTACCTACTTTTTGGGTACATTACTTAACATTTCTTAACTTTAGTTTCCTCTTCTATGTAATGGGGATAGTAATATAATAGCATGACCATTACATGAAATAGTGGATTTGAAACACATATTTTAAATTCTAAATAAAGCACTAACTAAATCTTAATGATTGTTGAAAGTGGGACTTCAGGCCTAAATTCCTCTAAATCCCAGCTGGGGAGTACTCTGCAGATTTTGGCGTGAGAGTTGGGATGTCTCCTGGGGGTCCTGTTGACATGCATCCTGAGAATAATCAATCTCTGGAACAGAAGGAACATTGGGTACAAAGTGGGCTGGCCCAGGGTTGGTGCAGGAGGAAAATCAGGAATGGAAGGGCTGCATTCTACTTTTCTTTAGAAGTAAGCCAATGCTTTACTACAGCCTAGAAGTGAGACTGAGTCTCTGATCTTTGATTAAGCAATATAAATTATAGGACCTTCTAGATTTGTGGTCAGGCTTCACCAGTTCTCCCTTGCAAAGCCCTTACCCTGCAGAGGCAGTTTTCTTTATTATTCTCAGGCAAGAGGCAGCAGTTTTGAATTCTTCTATTGTCACTGGTGCTGCTGAGGAATAAATAACCTAAGGACAAAGACCATGTCTTATAAATTCAGAATCCCTGCAATCCTAAATCAATAATGAGCACAGCATGTATTTGTCAAACGAATGAATTATTGGAAAGGAGGCTGCTCTTCCAGACTCTTATAGGGCATACTCCCTTCCGTGCTGATTTAAAAGGACAAAGTATCTTGTGTGCTCTGGTCAGTTCTTCATGCCCATGGCTGTCCAGCCTAATTGCTAAGTGCCAGCTCAGTGAAGCCTCATTAATGACAGTACATCTTCCTTGGGGTCATCTCCTTCAGGGCAGAGCCCCATGGTCCACAGGACACTGACAGCTTCTGTTTCACATCTGTTTTTACTTCTGCCTAAGCCTTCTGGGTCACTGCCTTGGCCCAGTGATCTCCCCTTTCACCTTGGTTCCCACACCAGGTCAAGACAGGGAGACCTCCTGTTCTCTTCCCAGCCCCCGGGGCCTCTCTCTGTTCCCTGTCCACACTCTGCTGGTCCCTGCCAGTTGTGGATGCAGAGTCTGAGGCTGTCCCCCGGCACCAGGGTGCTCGGCTCTCACCAGCCTGGTCCCACTCTTGTCTCTCAGTGAGAGCCTGTTTGCTACTCACATGTGTTCATCCTGACCTCTGGGTCTTGGAATGTTGGCACGCACATGTATCCAAGGAATCCAATCTGCTTGAAGCATCAGGTCTTCAAATAGTCAGAACCCAGGGAGACTTCTTGACACTAGCCTTGTATCAGCTGCATGGTTTCCTGAATTGTCATCCCCACCCTTCCACTTAATCATTTGGGTCGTAGTTGAGGGTGCATGCCTAGATGCAAGGTTGAATTGTTTGTAATAAAAGGGAGGGAGATACAGAATCTTCTTTCATCTCCTTGTCCTTCTCTGCAGTTCATACTTCATCCCAAAGGGCTTTCAGTCAAACAAACAAAGAAACAAACAAACAAACCATGTTCACTGAAAAAGCTTACTGGCTGGAGGGGTAAGGCAGCCCACCATAGTTACATTAGTGGTTGTTAAGCAAACACAGTAGGAATAAAGGAGGTGACCTGTGATCTCAAGCAATTTATAATCTAGTTATCAAGACAGAACTAAAGCATGTGAAACCATGGCAAACCATGCCAAAGAGATTAGTATTAAGTGCCTATGTGGCACTTAGTAATAAGTGATGATGGATGCTGTGGAGATCTGAGGAGGCTGTTTGGAGGAGATGGAGCTTGAGGCAGATCTGTAAGGATGGAGGGTGGTGTGTGTGCGTTTATTATATCCTCAGCATCCAATACAGTGACTGGCAAGTCATAGGTGATCAATATATATTTTGTATGAATTAATGCACTGGAAAGAGAAGAAAAGATGAACGGAGGATGATGTGAACACAGAGTTGAACAGGGCATGTTTGAAACCCAGTGACAGGATGCCGAGTGAGTGGAAAAAATCAGGCTGAATGGGAAGGTTGAGCGGAGCAAAAAGTAAACCCTTGCTAATTGTCAGGGGAAGTCCGGGCTGTCTGATGTCGCTGGCTGTGTTCATCAGGGCAGGGCATGCTAAGCGCAGATCCCTTTTCACTTTCTGAGCCGGTTTTCTCATTCCAGTGGGCTCTGGGAAAGTGTTGCTGGTATCACAGAGATCAAAAACCTGGGGCTGCAGATAAGCAAGGGGGGTGAGTGCAGGGAAGCAATGAGGGTCACTGAGATAGGCCTCTATTGCTGAGCAAAGCTAAACAATTCAGACCTTCATACCCCCAAAGTCAAACCCAAACAAAGCTGTAAAATGGGAGGGAGGGGCCATCAGGAGGGAGTCACGTGCCTGATGTGGAGAAATGCAGGGGGGCCAGAATGACTGGCTAGGACAACTGTCCTTTAATCATGTTGCTCCTCCAGTAAGTGTGGAAATGTGTGGAAAATTTTGCCCTGTGTGTGAGATGCAGAATAAGCACCAGAATACCTTTGTTGCCCTTTGAGACCATATGTGTAACTGTTTGTTTATACCATAAACGTTTATGGAGGGTCTATTATGTGCTAGGCCCGTGTATCTGTACCCTGGTGATTGTGTTTGAGCCACGGACTCTGTCCTTACGGAGCTTACAGTTTACTGCGGAGAGAGATAATAAAGAGGTAAATGAAGAAATAAGAAGAAAGGTAGAGAAATTGATTTCTTCTATCAAATATTCAGATGGATAAAGGATAAGGAATTGGAGTTCTAAAGTAAAGCGTGACTGATTGTCCCTCCGGAAATTGGCCTGTTCTTGTACAAGAAGTAAGACAATTAAAAAAAAAAAAAAAAAAGAAACCAAAAATCAGAAAACCAAAATGAAAAGTCAAAGACACAAAAAATCAGAGTATACCAAAGCTATGAGTGGAGCTGCTTTCAAGCAGGCTACTTTGCAAACTAAACATGGGGCTACAGGGACCAGCACAAAGGTGCTAATGGAGAGATCGGTAGGGGATGTTTGACAGTAGATATGCTCTAGAAAAGACATCTCTGTTGAACTGATGGATACACTTGGGTGAATAAGTGAGGGTTTCAGGGAAGCAGTGCTGACTAGTAAAATCTCTGGAGTCAGAAATATTTGGGCTCCTACTTTCCAGCTGGGTGAACTTGGAAAAATTTAGCCTCTCTAAACCTGTTTGCTCATCTGTAAAATAAAGATATTACTACCTCCTAGGTGGTTAAAATAGATTATTATGTAATACATCTAGCACAGAGCTTGACATGTAGTGTGTGCATGATAGAATAGAACAATTTCAACCTTTATCCCTTGAGGTCCAAAGGGTGGGGGGTTGGTAGAGATGGAAAGGGTAGGGAAGCCAGGAGCAGAACTTAAGCAGGACAGAGAGTGACATTTTCACACGAGAATCGAAAGGGAACAAAAGACACAAAGATGTGTTTGCTGGCTGAGAAGCAAATTTGAATATTCTAATTGTCCAGATCCTTCTCTAAGAAACATTGCTGTAGGTAGCAGTCCCGTCGCTCTTCCCTGCAAGTGAAGCAGACTGGTCTCTTAGGAGCGCTGAAAGAATCCAGCCCCGAGTGCTTGGTCTTGATTGTTCATGGCTGAGGGGTGTGTTGTTGAATATATATGGTTGTAGGTGTGCACACAAGCACACGCATTTGTGGCTGAATCCCAAATTTATGCAGTGTGTCCTGATGTATAGGAAAATATTGCTTCTAGTCTATTCTTCTGCATGAGTCACTGTTCATTTAGTACATTTAGTAGGGTCAGTGTGTGTGTGTTTGTGTGTGTGCACACGTGTGTATGCGTGTCTTACACTTGCCAGTAAACGATGCACCAAAATTCTGGTTTAGAGGATCTTTTTGGTAAATAGTCTTCAGCTGAATACCTGGTCTTTCAGATTCCCTTCCCTTTCCCTGTTTCTTCCCCAGATAGTATATGGGAATGCTTCTGTGACCTCAAGACAGGGGGGAAAAGAGAGCCTCAGATCTACCTGCCGGCCTCAACTCTTGCTGTCCTGCTTTGTGAACAGGCTGGTTTGAACAGTTCAGCCTGGTCATCAGGCTGGACTATGCCCGCCCTGAGACAGGACTGGTTCCTTTCCATTTCCTGGAGCTTTGTTCTGGCTCCTGTTGCTAAAGTTTATGGTCCCAGCCTTCTGGTCCCATTACTTAGTGGGTAGAAACTCCATGTTCTACTTTCTCGTTCCTCCTCTCCTGAGATTTGTGGGGCTTCAGGCCTTCTTTTTCTCCACACACACACACACACACTGAGGAGAGACAGAAGCAGAGTCTCAAAGCCCATCTTTCCAGCCACCCATCTCATCCAACGCTGTGTGCTCTCTCTCTCAAGCCGGCTTGTAAGCGACCGTGAGCTGATTGCCAGTCTTCTCTCACTCTCTTTTTTAAATTCTTAACAAATTTAATGCCAGCAATATTTAGAATACAATTATTAACTTACATTAAAGTATGGCTCCTAGCTTCCAAATTTTATTTATTTAATTTATTTTAATTTTGTTGAAGTATAGTTAACTTATAATGTGTTAATTTCTTCTGTACAGCAAAGTGCTCAGTTATACACACACACATGTATATATACATATGTATATATTCTTTTTCATATTCTCTTCCATTATGGATTGTCACTGGATATTGAATATAATTCCCTGTGCTATGCAGTAGGACCTTGTTGTTTATCCATCCTATGTATAATAGTTTGCATCTGCTAACTTCAAACTCCCACTCCATCTCTCCCCTACCCCCCATCCCTCTTGGCAACCACAAGCCTGTTCTCTATGTCTGTGAGTCTTTCTACTTCATAGATATGTTGATTTGCATTGTATTTTAGATTCCACATATAAGCAATATTATATGGTATTTGTCTTTCTCTTTCTGGCCAGTTTTCTCAAAGAGCAGTAGCCCCAACCTTGGCCATGCATTGGAATCAGCTGGCAAGTTTCTTCAAATCCTGGTGCTTAGATCCTATGTCCAGATATTACATTGTAAGTGGTGTGTCTGGATCCATGGAAATGTTGGGCAGCCAAGTTTGAGAACCACTGTCCAGAGACTCACAGCCTCCAGATGAGGGCATGGGCCACAAGCCCTTGCATTTTTGGAGTATTTCTTGCCCACCCAGATGTTCCCATCATGTGCAGCCTACCACTGGAGGCTCCTCACTGTGGCAGGGAGTGGAGATGATGACACGAGCAGTGACTTCTCCATCCACGTCCTCCTTCCTCCTTTCCTCTCCAAAGCCAGAAAGGAAGGGATTCCACTTGGCTCTGTATTTTCTCCCCAACTCCCTTTACATCACACGTTTGAGTTCTTCTCACTCTGGCTTTTGGCAACTTAATAGTTAAGTCACTTAGCCAGTGATTTATCAACAGAAGCTTAAAGAATTTAGAAAAAACTTTTCTCTCATGATGATACTAGGTATTCAAGGCTATTATCTTGGGAAGAATTCAAAAATTTTATTTTTAAATTTCAAAAACAGAATATTTGTTTTTTATTTGTATTTCTGCTATAAAAATGCCTAAACTGCTAAGGGAGATGAAACAATAGAGGAAAAAGGAGGAGCCAGTAATGTATATAATGCATAACATTTATGTATTTATGAGTTTGCTAGGACTGCCATAACAAAATACACAGACTGGGTGGTTTAAACAATGGAAACTTATTTTTGCACAGTTCTAGAGGCTGGAAGTCCAAGATCAAGGTGCATGCACGCACAATTTGTTTCCTCTGAGGGCCACAATGGAAGGAACTGTCCCAGACGTCTCTCCTTGGCTTATAGTTGGCCACCTTCTTTCTGTGTCCTCATACAGTTGTTCCTCTCTGCATGTGTCCCTGGTGTCTCTCTGTGCATCCAAATTTCTCTTCTTACAAGGACACCAGTCAGATTGGATTAGGACCCATCCTAATGGCAGCATTTTAACTTAATCACCTCTTTAAAGACCTTATCTTGAAATCTTTTTTTTGTTGTTGTTCACTATTTTGTTTTTTGGGTTTTCTTTTTGGTCACACCGCACAGCATGTGTGATCTTAGTTCCCAGACCAGGGATTGCACCCTACCCCCTTGCATTGGAAGCATGGAGTCTTAACCACTGGATCACCAGCGAAGTCCTACATTTCACTTTTTAACAGTTACAGGTCAGCCAGGCAGAACCAAGCATCTTGTCTACATGGAAAATTAAATCCAGTTCACAGACGTTTTCAAAACACTTGTCTAATGTTTCCACAAATACTTGAATTAAATCTAAAATGCCAAGTTCACTTTCTGAAGAACCCCCACAAAAGACAAAATATAATGTTGCATAATGTCTATAAATCAGTTCGTTGTCAGATCCTCCAATTAATAATCCTCCTTCTAGGAAATTACAAACATTTTCATCTCTCTGAGATATCAAATGGAATGTTTCCGTGATGATTTGCTGTTGTGTATCCTCACTGTAGGGCTGGTAGAACTTAGGAGAGCCGCGGCTTCCGGTGGCTGTTAAAGATGAGGATCGCCTTGATCATGCCTGAGCCGGACCGACCCGGTGGGAGCTGGGGGCCAGGACGGGGACGGGTGCTCGAGCCCTGCCTCAGAATCTCGCTGGCCATCCTTCCCTACCCGCCGGCTTCTGCACACGCGCGGGCGCGCCCCCGAGCTGTGGGTCGGGGCTTGGATCTCGAAATGTTATTACATATCTCCTAATATGGTATGAGGGGTTAGGACTTCAACACAGGAATTTTGTGGGGACACAATTCAGCCCATAACAATATGTTACTTAAAAGATAAAAAGGTGAGAGCCGGAACTTTTATGTATTTTTAGTACCCATATAGCTTGCAAAGAGCTTTTGTAATTATTATTTCATTTAATCTCAACGAATTCTTATAAAGTATTACTCTAATTTTATTTGGAGATGAGACAACTGAGGCACAGAGGATCTAGGTGACTTTGTTCAGGTCATTGAGATAATTACTAAAAGAGAACTTAAGTAAGTCTGTGTGTGTGTGTGTGTGTGTGTGTGTTTCAGTGTAAGCAAGTAAGTCTGTGTGTGTGTGTTTCAGTGTGTCTGTGTCTCTATAGTATAGATTAAGCAGTAATAGAATAAAATGATTGAATAATAATACTCCGGTCTGTATTATTTTTTTGGGGGTGGAGGGATATTGAGAGGAATGACCAACACATTTGTACAAAATTAGTAAAATCCTAATACAAAAGAAAAATCAAATCCCAAGCTCAGTGTAAGATAGAGATCAGAGGGAAATATTGAAGAGTAGTGAAAATGGTCCAGTCTGAACTATGGCATGAGGTTTACATTAAAGGAAACTCTTTAGGGTGAAGATAAATATCCAAACAAGTAAGACTAAATATTGGATACAATCGAGGTCCTTTACCCAGCTTCAGTAAACTAAATTGAGAGCACAAAATGAATTGGTATGATAATGTCCCACTAGATTTTTATAAAGTATTTTGAGTGAATTATCTCATTGAATCTTCACAGTGATCCATTAAGGAGGTTAAATATTATTACCATCTTTATTCTATTTTTGAGAAGATTGAGGATCCTATAGTTTGAAATGCATTGCCAAAGATCAGCCAGCCAGTAAGTAGAGCTGGGATTAAAACCCAAATATTTTGGTTTGAGACTCCATGCTCTTTACTGTGCACTATACTGTTATGCATTTTCTTTAATTCTGCACCAGACGGAGATCTTTAAAGTGGACCCTATGATTTGGGTATCATCCCATGCCCAGTGTCTAGCACACTGCCTGAAACCGAGTACACTGTCACTGCTAAATAAAAGGAATAAGTGAATTAAGCAGGGAAGCCTTCTGTTCAAATATAGAGGCCTGATTGCATGGATTTGTCTTTTCTTTCATCAGAGTATATGAAACTTATGATAAAACAATTTTTAAAAGATAAGGAAGAGGAATAGGGTTATCAGGGATTTTGACAAATTTCTGGAAGATGGAAAGCACATGTCAGGAGAATAACTGATGAAGTCAGGGAAGGGAGCCACAGTGAATATATGTACGGATGAAAATACACAAGGATGCAGTTATCAGCCCATTTGGACCACAGAGAATCTCAGGTGTTGGAAATATGGTGCAAGAGTGAATACAGACTAAACAAAGAAATTAACTTATAGTTTGTCCATTGGATAATCTCTTCTCAAATGAATGAAGCCTACGTAAGCCAGATGCTTTCTTCTCTAGGAGATCAAACAAACAAA
The DNA here is from genome assembly GCF_000442215.2 of Lipotes vexillifer. Taxonomy (NCBI): domain Eukaryota; kingdom Metazoa; phylum Chordata; class Mammalia; order Artiodactyla; family Lipotidae; genus Lipotes; species Lipotes vexillifer. The sequence continues at coordinate 3,522,134 of NW_006790311.1, read as the reverse complement.
TGTGGAGAGGTTCCTTTCTAAAGAAACCTTAATGGCTCTACTGCAGGACTTCTCAACTGGGCATTTCTGGCATTTGGGGCTGGACAATTCTTCTTTGCAGTGGGTTGCCCTGTGCATTGTGGAGTGTTTAGTAGTATCCGTGGCTTCGTCCACTAGATGCCATTGGCATTCATTCCCCCTCAGTTTTGACAACAAAAAACATCTCCAAAACTGCCAGATATCCCCTGGAGGGCAAATCATTCCTGGTGGAAATTACTTCCACATCCTTTCACTTAGGAGACCCCCAGTGTAATGTCCAATTTGTGCTTGATTACCTAATTCAAAGGTTGACAGTATTCAGAACATCGAGTCAGGTTTTTTTTAAAATTACTTCTCTATTAAATATGAAAAAACAAATATTTGAGGAAATATAGCATAATATAAAAACAAGTGCTATGATAAAATAATCAAAGAAAAAACCCTTATTACTTAAAAATGTCATTTTATATAACAAGTTTAAAAAAGATTGGATAGCAAAGTCTAAGAAATCTCCAAGAGTGTGTAATAAAATGCAGAGATAGAAAATATGATGACAAAAGGTCAGAGATATGACAGATAAGTCCAGGAAGTCAATATCTGATATCTGATCAAGTTTCCAGAAAGAGAGAACTGTGTACATAAAGGGACATAAAGGGAAAATTATCAAAGAACTAATTTAACTATCCAGATCTATAGGATACATCTCAATTATAATGACATCTGAATGTGTAGTACAATCAATGAAAAGATGGCCATCCTTAAACACATTATTGTGAAATCACAGAATACTAAAATAAAGAGAGATTATAAAAGGTGAGAGAGAGAGAGAGAGAGAGAGAGAGAGAGAGAGAGGGAAAGAATGAATAGTTTATCCCCAAAAGAAACAAGATAGAAGATATTGGAGCAATAACATTATATTTCTTAGGGAAAATGAGTTTTCAGCCTAGAATTCTATATCCAAACAAACACTAAATTGTTCTGGTAAAAATAAATATAATTTTTCAATTTAAGGAAGAAAAATTTCCTCACACACTCATTTTTATGAAGCTTCTTGAAGAAATGCCTCTGTTGACTAGGATGCCTTTTAGTGAAAGATCATAAAATTTCAACTCAACTGGCTTACACAGAAAGACACAGATTACCTCAAATAACAGAAATCTAGAAGTGGACGGTTGACTCAGCTGTTACTGAACTCAGGTCTGGCTGCTCACCACTCAAAAGCCAATACTTGAGAGGCAAGTGTTGGTAGAAAGGAAAGTTTGCTTTATTCCAGAGGCTGGCAACTGTGGGAGAAGGCAGACTCATGTCCAAAGGCCAACTCTCCTCTGTTGATCAGTGGGCAAGAACTTTTAAAGGGGAGTTTCAGGGGTGAACCAGTGGAGGGAGGGGGCTACACGTAGAAACAGCACAGTCAGCTCTGACAGTCATCTTGAAATTGGTCATGCGGTGGTCTGATCAGCATCATCTTGATTGTTCTAAGTACAATTAGTCTTCAGTTCCAGGGTCAGTTTATTCCCATTTCTTTGAGGCCAGTTCTCAGAATTGTGGCAGTTTATGTCATGGCTACAGTCCGGTCACCATGCAGTTAACTTCTACTTCGTGGAGGTTTCAGTATCTACCAGACACTTTACAGGATATGTCTCAGAATATTATCTATAGCCTTTGAGGAGGAACTAAAAGACCTTGAACTAAAAGTCCTTTGCTTACTGACTAAACTATTATTATTTTTCCCTGTTTGACTGCTTTTCCTTTGTTTCTGCATTTTCTCATTTGTCTGATTAAGTTTATTCTTTGACTAAAGTTTTTCTACAAACAAAAGCAGGTTGAGGACATTGGTGGAGAGAGTCTGTCCATAAGGCCCTCACCGATTCACTATATCACCAAATTTTTAAGTTCTTCCCATTTTCCTATTCTGTCATTCTTGATGAGTTGCATAGTCCTTGGATAGCTCCCCTCTTGTTAGATGATGATTTCTGCAACTAGATGTTACATATGGATATGATACTGGACAGAGGAAGAAAGAACATTCTATTCTGTGGGTCTTTTTTTTTTTTAATTAAATACTTCATTGGAACGTCCCTCAGCAAGTTTTCCCTTGTGTTTCATTGTTCAGAATGGGATATATGCCCATTCTCAAACCAATCATTAGCAAGCAGAGAAGTATTAACATGATGGACTTAGCAAAGTGTAGGATCAGTAGGAGAAGGGTGGGATACTGGAATAAAAACAAGGTTTTGTTAGAAAGAGGGATGTGTGTCTGCTACAATGCAGCAGCAAATTTGGGATTAAACTGAAAAAGAAGACAGGATCCAGGTATGGCGGAACTGATCCAGGAAAGGAGAAAGGAGAAATTCAGGAAGAACAATGCACAAAGCCCAGAGAGCACAGGTCTAGGTTGGATCAGAGGGACCTAGGTAGGAGACATCTGTGTAAAAAGAGAAAATAAGTTTTGGTAAAAATTTTTGTTATGATAATGTCAAAAAATAGGCATTTGAAATTCTAGAAAAAGTGTTATAAGAAAGGACTGCAACCATAAAAACACTACTTAATTCTGCTGTGTTCAATATTGGCATGGCCACGAAACCAGGGACACCATTGGTTACCTTCAACTTCCAGAATCCATCAGCGAAAGCTGGTTACAGAAGAAAGGGAACAGCAATCACTTTTTTTTTTTTTTTTTTTTTTTTTGCGGTACACGGGCCTCTCACTGCTGCGACCTCTCCCGCTGCGGAGCACAGGCTCCGGACGCGCAGGCTCAGCGGCCATGGCTCACGGGCCCAGCCGCTCCGCGGCACGTGGGATCTTCCCGGACCGGGGCGCGAACCCGCGTCCCCTGCATCGGCGGGCGGACTCTCAACCACCGCGCCACCAGGGAAGCCCAGCAATCACTTTTGACAGTATGAAAGAAGTGTACATGTGAGAAACTGGGAGAGGCAAATGGGGGAGAAGAGCTGAGAGCTCAAGGAAAGAGCAGGGATGCTAATATTCTTATCTGACAGAGTGGCCAGACAAGCAATCAAAAGATACTCTCTTTAGTTGGTGGAACAAGAAAAAAAAGAAGAAAAAGAAATGGTAAAAAGGTAAAGAATATAGGAGATAACTTAAGGATTTACTAAGATATTGGGTGCAGGGGAAGATAGGGTGAGGTTATGTGAGCTAATTATCACATCTGCAATTCAAAAGATAACGGATAGAATGAATCAGAAGTAGGGGTAAAACATATAATCTAGAGATATGACACTAACAGGAGAAAACAGCCAGAGTTAAAAATGTTTGCTCTGGGGAGGGAAAGTGGGCTGGAGGAATGCGGACAGAGGCCTATCCTTTGTAAGCCCTTTTTATTATCTCTTATTTCAATCTTGTGCACACACTGTCATTTGATAGCTGGAAGTGTTGTAAAAATGATTTATTTTTACTTTCTGCCGTAAGGTAGATACATTTTGTATTACTCATTTTCCGCTTACAGCTGCCTCCTAGACATTTTCTTTGACATCACATAACCTTTATAATGATTCAATTAATGGTTATATATTAGTATTTTGTATTATTTCTTTGGAAGTCCTGATCCATTCATTCTTGTTCTCTCAGTCTCCCAGTGTCTATGAAGAACCAAAAAAAGTTGAAGCTTGGGGGTAGCAGCAGATGTCCAAAGAAAAAGGTTTTTTTTCTTTGAAAATAACCCAAACTTAAAGTGACCCTCATTAACCCCATGCATTAACCAAGTTCAAAGCCCAGGCAGAGGGGTGCGGCCCTCCTTGCTCATGCAGCAGCCCTGGAGTGGGGGGCTGCATGCACCCCCTGAGACCTGCAAGGCCAGAGGGTGTTCCCTGGCAGCCTGGACAGCATCAACCCATGGCTGCCCTTTGCACTGCCACTGCCTCAAGTTCATTTGAAATGGGGGCTGCCAGAAAGAAGAGGCTTCATTTGCAAAGCAAGGGCATGTCTTTAATTATCCTTTAGATCCATACAAAATAGAGGCGAGTGGGGATAGATTTATGGCTTTAGAGTCTCTTCTTTGCCATTTATAGAACAGTATTTATCAGGTGTAGGGCACATGGCAGCGCTGAGGCGTGCCAGACGGGATCAAAAGCAAAGCATAAAAACCTTCCCCTTTCAACAAACCTAATCTCCCCCTTCTATCTATAAATGGCCACATTAACCTCATGGCTCAGAAGAGAGATTCATTCTGGCATTTTGCTGTCTGAGGAATCAAGAGCAAGTGGGAGGCTGGCTTCTGTGTGCCAGGCCTGTCTTGCCTCCCCTTTGATGTTTCCCTCAGAAGAACTGAGTCATGGCCAACAGCACTGGGGTGGGGTGCTCTGCATGGCCATGGTCTTGAGAGCATCCCTTTCCCAGGAGGCATTTACATCCCTCCTAGGAGAGCATCAGATGGGAAATGGCTGGCAACACAGCCATGAATCATTCATTCATTCAGTGCTGTTTAGTTAGGTCCCATATGTCCCACATGTTTCCAGGGGGTAATAGATTGTAAGGAAGCAGAAGACATGATTTATTCCTTGAGAAAACTTCAATGTTACTTGGCAAGAAAGTCCTGCCCATAATGGACTCAGATCATTAAAGCAATTTTTGTTGTTCTTGAGTTTTGGGGAAGAGTTGTTCATTATTGGGGCTTCAGAATGAGTTGGGTATTGCCTAGAATGTATGATGTGGGCTAAGCCTTGAAGGCTGGGTAGAACTTGAATAGAAGAGAGGAAGAGAGAGATGTGGAGATCATAAACAAAAGCCCCGAGGCCAGCATAAATGTGGCATGCTTCCAAGAGGAGAGCAGGCAGTACCTGGTAGAAACATCTTTGGGACTCAGTGGTTTCTGGGTGTGTGTCCCATTCTCCTGAACTGTGGCTTGCTGACCAACAGAAACCTGCAGATTCAGGAAGCATAAGTACCTTTGCTTCTCCAAAACAAAGTAACCTTTTCCTTGACTCTTCTGCTTCCATAGCTATGGAAGGTATTTTGCTTTTCTTCTTTCTGCAAATTGGAGATGCGTCATCCCTGAATTAGGGTATCACAGTGCAAAATCTTAGAAGCATAGAAACCTTGAGTTTCTCTAGAATGTAAGCTCCGTGAAAAGTAAGAGGTTTGTTGGTTTTCTTCTCTCAATGTCTAGAGCAGCCCCTGGCACAGAGCTAGAGCTCAGTGAGGCGGTCTTACTGATTTTAACAAAAGAATGAAAGCCTAGCCTTCCGCACAATTCAGGAACATCTGGCTCCTGCGCTGAGAATCAGAAGACTCAACTTCTGGTCTTTCACTTTGACTCTTATTAGCTTGGGGCCCATCATCCCTCATAACTCAGTTTGCTCATCTTCCAAATTAAAATATTAAAACATATTTTTTACATACCCCACAAAGTTGTGAGGATCAACTATCTACTCAATGTATTATTTATTTATTTATTTATTTATTTTAACATCTTTATTGGAGTATAATTGCTTTACCATGGTGTGTTAGTTTCTGCTTTATAACAAAGTGAATCAGTTATACATATATGTTCCCATATCTCCTCCCCCTTGTATCTCCCTCCCTCCTACCCTTCCTATCCCACCTCTCTAGGTGGTCACAGAACACCAAGCTGATCTCCCTGTGCTATGCGGCTGCTTCCCACTAGCTACCTATTTTACATTTGATCCACTCAATGTATTTTAATTTATTTAATTGCTCTGTATGAGGTTCTGGGAATATTAAATGACTTTAGCTTTCAAGGAACTTAGTCTAGTGAAGAAGACAGAAAAACAAACAAACAAACAAAAAACTGCAAGTCAGTGGGATAGCGTATAAAATGGCATACTCAGAGTATTGTGAATTCACAGAAGAGTGACAGCTGACACAGACTGGGGCTACAGGGAAGGTTTTCTAGACATGACAGTTGTGTGGGTCCCTTGGATCAGGTTACAAATTACCTGGGGTAGGTGTAAGTGAGTGCAGCACTTCAAGGCAGTGGGTAGGGGTGAATGCCCAGATGCCCAGGGCTTAGACAATCAAAGGGTTGGGTGGAGGTGTGTATCTATATACAGCTGGGCACAAACTGAGTATATACAGATCTGTGCAGGGATTGACAATAAATTGTTCTGGTGAAACTAAGCAGCAGAAATCATGAAAAACATTAATTTCTTGATAATGACATTTTGGACTTTATTTAGCAAAGGATTATAAATTGTGTGGAACATTATCAGATTAGCATCTTAGAAGCCTATATGAAGGATGGTTGGGGAGATGAGACTGGAAAAACTTTGATGGCAAAGGAAATTGGTTAGGGAGGTACTGGAAAATCTGTGGGAAAGATGAGGGGGAAACCGAGGAACTGAAATCGTGTTAAGGGGGGTAAAAGAGTTGATGGGTGGATTAGAAGAGACTGAAAAGATGGACTCAGTAGTGACTGACAGCCTGTGGGAACAGGATAATTCTCAGGTTTGTGATTTAGGTGACTGATCGGGTAATGGTAAACCAGACTATGATAGCTGGATGTCTTCAGTGGGTGAATAATGTAGTGTCCAAACAGATCTATTTTACATATTTGTTTGATATTTAGTTAGACAACTCTGCACTGGGTGGAAAAGTAGGGCACCTTGTGAATGCTCTCAGCCTTCCCTCTACCATCCTAAGCAAGTCACCTCTGGCTTCAAACCATCTTATTCCACCCAAACTAAAAGGAAAAAAAAAAAAAAAGACAGCTTCTCTCTTTGGAAGGACGTTCAGTGAGCATCTCTTTTGAATACTTACCTTCTACTAAAAGAGATATATTTGACATTTCTCTCTGAGAGGGAATCTGGTAGATGTGGATTTTCTCCATTTGTTTCCAGTAATCTTTTAGCTATTGCAAAAGGTTCTTTCTCTCACAGACTGGTGGTCGCCAAGGGGGAGAGGGTTGGGGGAGGGATGGAGTAGGAGATTGGGCTTAGCAAATGTAAGCTTTTATATATAGGATGGATAAAAAACAAGGTCCTACTGTATAGCACAGAGAACTATATTCAGTATCCTGTGATAAACCATAATGGAAAAAAAATATAAAAAAAGAATGTATATATACTATATTTTATATATATATATATATATATATATATATATGTATATATATATATAAAACTGAATCACTTTGATGTTCCATAGTCATTAGCACAACATTGTAAATCAACTATACTTCAATAAAAGAAAAGATTCTTTCTCTGAACAACTTTTTGTCTGGTCTGCTGCATGATGGTTTGGATTACAGTGTTATTTATTAAGATGGGGAAGGTGGGATAAGCAATAAATCTGGGAATGAGGTGGTGGGGATTGGTGTGTGGTCAGGGAATTCAGTTTTTGATCTGTCAGCCTCTGAGACATCCATGACATGTTTAGAGGGTAGTTGGATGTTTATAACTGGAGCTTAAGTCAACAGAGTCCAAAGCTTCAGAGAAGGCACACAAAATGTCCATGTCCTTTGGCCTCAGCAATAAAGAGATCATTGGTGACTTTTGCTATTGACACCTATGGAAGCTGGATTTTAGTATTGGGGTATTTACGAAAGGGAAATGAAAATTAGACAAAGTGATCATGGACAATACAATATATGATACATTTTCTAGGATGTTAAACTATTTTCTATTAACTTCCTATTATGAAAGATGATTTAGTCCTCAAACCATCTCTGCCATATCCACATGTTTTCCCATCCTTTCTTCCAATATGGTTCTAAGACAGTTTTTGTTAGCACAGTATTTGATCTCCACATTTTTCCATGACTATGCCCATACTATGTGCAGCTGAGCCATGTAGACTACTATGGTTTTATTTCCTTTCTTGTACAATACATTTGTGTTTCCTCTGGAATTAATAATTTTTATGATTTTTTTTGTTTAGTTTTCTGCATACCTAGAACAAAACCAATCCAAAACAATGTCAAGAGTATTAATTTTCCCTCAGTGTTTTCAAACATATCAGATGTTCTATCAATTTTGTCTTCTTTTTGGAGAAATATTTCCTGTGATCTCCCATTCTCTTCCAGTCTGGACTGGTTGACTTATTTGCTTGTGACCATATGTCTTCCTGGGCTTTCCTGTATCATCCTGGGAATTGCCTTCTCTCCTTTGTTGGTGTGTCTGTTTCTTTTATCTTCTGTCTTCCTCCTTTTTGGCCTATCCTTTCATTTTGATGGAAAAATGTAGTCCCATGATCCTGGAAAAATATTTGGAAGTACTTTTGTTGTAAATTACATGCTGAGTATCTCTATTCTTTGCTCACATCTAATCAATAATATGGATGGCATAGATTTCTTGGTTGAAGATCATTCTCCCTAACAATTTGAAGGCATTTTTTCCTGTTGTTTTCTATCAGATAGACATTAGAATCTCTGTGCCATTCTGGCTTGAATCCTTTGTGTGGGTGACCTGTTTTGTACTTTTTTTCTTTCATAGTTATTAGGATCTATCTCTCACCACTAGTATTCTAAAATTCATTCATAATGATGTGATTTGGTGTGTGTCTGTGTCTATGCTGGGTACTTAATGAGCTCTTTCAGTCTGGGAACTCATGTCTTTTGTTTCCTTGTAAATTTCTTGTATGATTTCTTTGACAATTTCCTTCCTTCATTTTCTCTTCCTGGATCCTCTATTATGGATATCAGCCCTTCTGGATTGTTTTTAGTTATATTCAATTATTTGTTATTTTTCATTTCTGTCATTTGTTAGTTTGTATGTTTTACTTTGGGAGAGATTTCCTAAATCTCATTCAATGGTTCCATTGATATATATATTTTAAACATAGTGTAGAGACATTTAATAATCAAAAGCTCTTGATTATTAAACTTCCCTCGTGGTCCAGTGGCAAAGAATCTGCCTTCCAATGCAGGGGAGGTGGGTTCAATCCCTGGTCGGGGAACTAAGATCCCACATGCTGTGGGGCAACTAAGCCCACTTGCCAAAACCACTGAGCTCCAGCGCCTCAATGAGAGAGCCTGTGTGTCACAAACTACAGAGCCCATGCACCCTGGAGCCTGCGCACCACAACTAGAGAGAAAACCTGCACGCCACAATTAGAGAGAAGCCTGCACCAGAACGAAAAATCCCGCATGCCTCAAAAAAGACCCTGCGTGCCACAACTAAGACCCGACACAACCAAAAAAAAAAAAAACCTCTCTGAATGTTCTTTTTATAGCTGTATGTTTTTGTTTCATTAACTTTTATCTGTCTTAGGATCTCAATTATAGACACACATTTTGTTTTCTTTAACTGTCTGCATTGTTTTTGTTTGTTTTGATATGTCTTTCAGATTACAGAATTGCCTCAAATATCTGATGTTCCTTGGTTTTCTATTCATATTTTAAAATAATGCACTAAAATATGTTTATAATCTCTTTGCACTTGAGTGGGGTTTATGAACTGGTGGGCTTCACTGTGGGGTGATTTGATTGGTTATTTTTTGAGACTTCCCATGTATCAGAATATTTTCTAATGGATTAAGTATTGTTTCCCCAAAGAGGAACCTCCGATTTTTTGTAGGGGAAGAATATATTGGATTACCTCTTGGAAGCCAAGATGGGGGGAGGAACACAGAGAGGTTCCTCTTATCATGCTGTGCAATTTAACTTAATACTCCTGTTTTCAGTATGGTATTCCCACCCTCTCTTGATTGTCATCTTTTCAACTCTAGAACGTCTTTGGTTTAACATACACAGAAAACAAACCTTTATTCTTCTGCTGGAAGAAAGGATGAGCAGATGCTCAGCTGAGTGGAAGGGGTAGAAATTCAGGGATCTGGGAATCTATTTTCATAAATACTTCCAATCAGTCATCTTACTTTCAGTCATATTTCCACCACCATTCTCAGAAATATCTTCTCTAATTCCTGATACTTTCTCAGATAGGGTAAATTAGTCTTTCTTTACTGCCAGAAGTTTATCTTTTTCTGCCATTTCAGGGGCAGTGAATTCAACCTTTAGGGAGAGCTAATGATTTTTAAAAATTGTGTTCAGGTTGTAAATCAATAACACAAAAAACAAGTAACCTGACTAAAAATGGGCAAAAGACTTGAATAGATTTTTCTCCAAAGAAGATGGATAAATGGCCAATAAGCACATGAAAAGATGTTCAACATCACTTATCACTAGGAAAATGCAAATCAAAGTAATCATGAGATAACCCTTCACACCCATTAGGGTGGTTACTCTTAAAAAACTATAGAATAAAAAGTGTTGGTGAGGAGGTAGAGAAATTGGAACCCTTGTGCACTCTTGGTGGGAATGTAAAATGGTGCAGCTGCTATGGAAAACAGTGTGGCAATTCCTAAAAAAATTAAACTTAGCATTACCATAGAGTTCAGCAATACCCCTGGGTATATACCGCAAATAATGGAAAGCAGGAACTTGAACAGATCTTTGTATACCCATGTTCATAGGAACATTTTTCACAAGAGCCAAAAGGTGGAAACAACCCAAGTGTCCATGGATGGATGAATGGGTAAACAAAATGTGGTATATACATACAATATCATTCAGTCTTAAAAAGAAATTATGACACATGCTACAATATAGATGAATCTTAGGGACATAATGCTGAGTGAAATAAGCCAGGCACAAAAGGACAAGTATTGTGTGATTCCAATTATATGAGGTACCCTAGTGTAGTCAAATTCATAGAGACAAAAAGTAGAATGGTGGCTTCCAGGAGCTGGGGAAGGATGAAATGGGGAGTTATTGTTTAATGAGTTTGGAGTTTCAGTTTGGGAAGATGAAAAAGCTCTGGTGATAGATAGTGGGGATGGCTGCACAGCAATGTGAATGTACTTAATGCCACTGAACTGTACACTTAAAAATGGTTAAGATGGTAAATGTTTTGTGTATTTTTACCGTAATTTTAAAAAATGCGTTTCAGCTGAAATAGGCCAACCAGAAAGTTTTACCTAAAGGACTCTTTCTACACCTCTAGTTCTTGTGACACTAATGGAGACATTTGAAGACAATAATCAATGAGGGAACAGAAGATTCCAGGTCTTCTCTTTTCCAGACTAATCTCCCCACTCAAGGGCCTATAACCTTTTCTACATAACCTGTTTTTTAAATTTGCCCTTCGCTATCTGTCATCCGGTTTGGGAATGCCAGAGAACTCAGAATTATTAGCACTGTTCAATGGGCAGTGAGTAACTTTTTCAGTGTTTGTTTTATGGAAATGTTAATGTACCTCAAGACACTGCAAGGTATTTTTGGAAATGAAGAGTTTTGTGGTCAAATGAGCTAAACAGCTATTGCTTGTATTATTGTTTTTGTAGGATTTTCCAGAGTATTTAATAGGCTAATGTGCACTGGTGTTTCCAAGAGCAGGATAGAGGATTTGGGGTTTCTCAAGCATTTTGGATCGCAGTCTTTTCCATCTCAGTACAGTTTTCCATGGAACAACGTTTGGGAAATTTTTCGCGAGTGTACTTGTTAACTCTGTTGTATATACTGAGTCCCATCAGTTTATGAATTTTCATAAGTGTATGCTCCAAGGGCAGAAATAGTTCTGGATCTAGGCTGTGGAGCTTTTGGAAAGAGTTTCTCCCCAAAAGAATTTCAGTTCTTGGAAAGAATTTCCCTGGAATGTCCTCTGAGAAAGTCAACATGATTTCTTCTTGTATGATACAGAAACATATGCTCTGCAAACATACAAGACACTGTCACCCAAAATAGACATTTGCCTAGTCTAAGACTGAAAATTGAGTTAGATCATCTCATTTGAGTGTCATAAATCGTACTTTGAATTTTTCCAAGGCTCTGAAAGCACACAAATCTCATATACAGGTCCACAATTTCTTATTCAAAATCCAAAATGGCCAGATATATCTTGTAATTGGAAACTTTGTGAAATATAATATGATGCCTGTACCATGATATTACACCCCGGCAATGACTGGAGTTACACCCTTTTAAACAAATGCATCAGTATTTGCTGAATATTCCTACTCGCTAGGAAAAATAAAGACTAGCTATAAACCTATCAGTCTATATCAGCTTTTGTAGCCAAATGAGTTTTAGTGACACACTTACTAAAAATAACATCTAGTTTCAGAGTTGTTTCTTGGATTTCAGAATGGCAAATAAGGGATCGTAGGCACACTAGTGAAAATGAGGCTGGGTTAAGGCTAATAACTTTTGTTACCAACAGGCTCCATATTTTTCAATAGTTTACTCTTTGGAGGAACAGTGGAGAAGAATCCTTAGGGAAAAAGGACAGGGGTAACTCTTCTTAAATCTAATTCCCTGGCCTCTGCTCCAGGGATGGGGGGCGGGGAAGGGAATGAGGAGGTAGTGTTTAATGGATACAGGGTTTCAGTTTAGGAAGGTGAAGAATTCGGGAGACAGATGATGGTGAGAGTTGCACTGACATTAGTGCCACTGAAATGTACAGTTAAATAGGGTTAAAATAGTATGTTTTATATTATGTGATTTTCACCACAATAAAAAAAACATTTAATAAAAAAAAGCTAGTTCCTTGGCCCCTCCTGCTTGATTCTGTTTCATATAGTCTTAGAAAGATGAACTCATTTGTTCTAATTCTCCACCTTCTGCTGAGGAAGGTGAAAACTTCCAACTTACTGGAAAACAAAACACAAAACCAAAAAAGTGAGGATCAAATGGTTGTGGGATCTAAGGTGACACAGTAAATCTAGGATGGAACTTTCAAAAGTGAGTATCATTTAGTTTATGTAGTGGATGAACCAAGGGCCAGAAGTTAGAAGGTATGACTATGTTACTTACTACCTGTGTGACCTTTGGAAAAGCCCATATTCTTGATCTTTCAGTTTCCCATTTACACAGTGAGGATCCAACAATCATTTTATGGTCCATTTAGTATTTCTAATCAAAACAACCTTATCCACAAAGAAGTTAACTGCAGGTGAAATATCTGTGTGGTCGAAAAACAAACAAACAAAGAAACAACGAACAATGACATTTCTTGCTCCTGGAGGATCTCCTTCTGGAAAAGAAAGCTACCCTGAAAGACATGCATAGAAATTTATTTCCTCCATGCTTGTGGGCATCTTACTGTTCTCATAGCATATTGTGCTATATACTATATTAAATGTCTTAAATGTCTGCAATTAGGATTTCATTTAGATTTAATGTCAGAATTGTAAACGTTAATGAAATGCTAATAGAGTGATTAACAACACATGCTTTGAAGTTCCTCAAATATGCACAAAAAAAGAGAAGACCTTATAAGAAAAATGGAACTTTACTCTGTAGGTTTTTTTTTCTTTTTTCTTTTTTTTTGGAGTTGGAATATCTCTCAAATGCTCGGTTCTGAATAAACAGAAAAACAGCAGGAGGATAAAAAAACAAGGCTGAATTTCAGTCACACGGATCTCAGCAAGAAGTAAAAATAAACTCTTTAAATGATGTTTCTTTTCCACAGCTCCCAGAGGCAGGTTTGGTAAAAAGTAATTTGAAAATAGACAGATTCATCTTTTTGCCTTTCCCTGACTCTGCTGATTCTGTAACTTCCTCCATATTAATTAAAGATTTCTGGGATTTTGCTGTTTTCTCCCTTTCTCAGAGAGCCACCTAAGAACACAAATACTGGAACAGAACCTGTGTTGTAATTTTGTGATATCCTAATTTCAGGAAAAGAGCACAGAGCTATTACCTCAGAGTTTACCTGGTCCAAGCTCCCCGCTTATCGATGAAGTCTAGAGAATTGAGGTGATCTGTTGGGCCTCACAGCTAGTTTGTGAAAGATCTGTGACTGATCATAGCTCAGACCAGTTCCTTTCCCCCCAATACTGCATGCTGTCTGCTGTCCTCAATTAAACTAAGACAGTGTCCTTCATAACTCACTGTTGCAATAAATACCTCTGTGATATGGCATAGAGTTAGACGGTTCAACCACGACATGAGCTCCATGTAGCTGGGGCCTTACAAGTTCAGCACCTGAGAAAAATTAAGTGGAGAATTGAAAATCATATCCAGCTGGACGTTAGCATGTGTTAAACAGGGTTTTGATGTTAAAGGTTTTAAGTGCGTGACTGGTACACCTCAGGGCAAGGCCCAATCTTCCCTGAGAATCTGTTCTTGCTTTTCTTTCTTTTCTCCTTTAATCAATCCCATTCAATTTTCAATTCTCTTTCTCACTTTGCAAAGTGCCAGACAAATTACTGGTATCCTCTATGAACCTCTGGTTTCTTATTGGTTTCGGAACTCATACCCTCTTGAGAATATTCCAAGGTAAACCTTGGTCAAGACACATTTAATAAAATTTTAGGGACACAATTAAAGCTAAAACCTTTATACAACTTTTATAGCTCTTCATCTTCCATTTTCTAATTCTCTTCTGGAATGTATTCTCTTAATGCTTTATGTTTTCTCTAAAATTCTTTCTGCTCTTCTTTAACAACATGTCTTCTGAACTATGGGTGGTCTCAAAGTCTTAAGATTATTAATACAAATTTGCTGACATTCAGCTCTTTTTGAAGGATGAAGATGGCAACTTCATTTGGTTCAACCTAATACATTGTAAAGCAATTTGGAATATACACATTTCAGCAGAGATTTTTTTTTCTTAGAGAAACTGTAATAAAACCATGATTTTTATTGAACATTGTAATGTAGAAATCTAAAGATTTTTAAGAAAAATTCTGCTTAGATGATTTTGTTTATTCGCTTATAGTATAAGTAATTTTATGTCCCAGTTTGCCCGCAAGCCTCCAGGTTTTGCCTGTTGCCCAGCATTCTGTCTGTTTTAGCATTTGCTCAGGATTTTTCTCAAACAAAGTATTAGTATTAACTGTTGCATTAACAGAATAATACCACCTTGTTAGGTTGGTTTTGGTTGATCTCTGCTTTGTGTCTAACATCTGCTCTGATGCTTTTTAGCAGTATATGAGCTACATGCATAGTGAACAGAGGTCTTAGCTTAAGGTGTAGTCAAATCACTCTTTTTAGACACAACAAATAGATGTCTCCTTTTCAAGGGAGGAATGTCAGGTACTCATTAATAAAGAGAAATGTGCTCAGATACAAGCAGTGTGGGATAGCTAAGCCTTTCTGGTTTTGAATGGTGCTGGGAGAGGCATTTGAATTTGCTGCCCTGGTGGCCACTCCATTTGCCAGCCAGTCATGACATGGCCTTGCCAGGACTCCTGCCAAGGCCTGAGAGATGCTCCAAGCTACCATGTTACCAGTTGGCAGGATCAATGACAAACACGGAAAATTCTGTTAGACATATGCAAAATGTGTGTGAGCTAGAAGCTGGTCGGCCCTGTGTAGATCGCATTATGAGTAGGGTGAATGTCTTCACCATGGTTGTCACCTTGTGTATGGTATAGGTCTACAGCCACTATCTAATTGTTTGGTGATACTTTTTTTTTTTTTTTTTTTGCAATAAACCTTTTTGACAGAAATAAGTTCAAAAGGAAGAAAAGTGCCCTTGTAATGAAAATTTAAGTACTAAATTTTCATTCTCAAGAGAGTTGATGATGAATGTGTAACTTTCACAAAATGTTTGTCCACAATTACCATCCACCTCGGAAGCTGTGTTGCCATCACTGACCACATGGAAACAAAAACACACAAATCTGCTGAATAAGCATCAACACCCACAAGAGAATTAGTAACTTAAGAAGACTGTTCCTGAACGCAATAATTTAATCATTGCAGTCTAGATGGTGTGTTCACATATAATAATGTGAAGCTTGGCTTTTTATGTACACTTTTAAAATAATTGTTCTTCTGAATTAATTTCTCTTATTTTTTTTATTCCTAGTTTTCTTCTGTACATAGTACAAAAACTGAATTAATACTGTTACTGTGTTGGCTCCGTTGATAGAAGAAAATACTCACTAGCAGTTAAATAATGACAGTTTTGTATTACTGTGATCAACCAGTTTCTCATCTGAGCCACAGAACACAGAAAACTGATTTGGGAGACTGTTTTCTCAATTCTTCCAAAGATGGTACATAACTAGTGCCATTCCAGATGTGCAAACCACGACATACAACCAATGCCCTGGAGTATTAGAGCTTCATTCTCTTAAAGAACCCTGGCTGAAAAAGCCTGAGTCACATGTTTCAAATTGAAAATCCATAAAGATAATACCAAATATATCAAAAATCATCTTCCACCTAGTCATAGAATCAAATAGAGCTTTTGGAGGTTCATTCTTTCAAAGGTGAAATTTCGGACATTATTTTGGATACTATTATAAATTCAGTTAAAAATTCCAAAATTGAGACAAAATTATGTGTTTTGTGATGGTATTACAAATTCAAAGTTTGGTGAAGCACACCCTCATGATACAGTCAGGGTTGTCACTAAATGGAGAAACTTACAGAACAGAAATGTATATGGAAATAATGGGTATTGTATTATTCAAATAGTGTCCATCCAAACAAACCACAATATTCCACAGTCAAAATAAAAGCTATTGCTGACAGCATTTACAACTATTTTTATAAATATGGTTAAAGTAATTAAACTTAATTTTTTGTTATGAAGACAATGCTGAATTTGAAAATGTAAATAAAAACAGGTATTTTCTTGCTACATTTCATAAATCAAAACGTACACATGTTTAAACCTATGTAATTGACTTACATGTCCCATAAAATTATTGAAATGAAATGTTTTTGTAAATAAGTTCTCTAGTTTTAATTGCATTTTATTCCAAATCATTTGGGCATCTTTTATTAAAGCTTTCAATAATTGACACACCAGAAAACTTGAGCCTTTGGAAACATCAGCTTTTTTAAAGTTTAGAAAATTGCAGTTACTAAAATCAAAATTTGCAAGCAGGAACATTATTAACTGAACATTAATACAAATGCAGAAGAATTGATCTTGCATACGAATGTAGGGGCACATCTCATCCGATGTAGTGGCACATCTCATCCAATGAGACTGTGAGAGCCTCAAACTGTATGAGCCTTAATTCTGAACTTCAATGAGACCTTGAAACATTTCAATTTGGGAGAAGGCTCTTTTCATGGAACTTTTATTTTTAATTAGATGCATTCATATTTTCTACCAGAATGGAAATGAAGTTGAGAAGACTGAGAACTTTTCAGCATTTACATTCTGTGAATCTTTTTTTTTTTTTTTTTGCGGTACGTGGGCCTCTCACTGTTGTGGCCTCTCCCTTTGCGGAGCACAGGCTCCAGACGCGCAGGCTCAGTGGCCATGGCTCACGGGCCCAGCCGCTCCGCGGCATGTGGGATCTTCCCGGACCGGGGCACGAACCTGTGTCCCCTGCATTGGCAGGCAGACTCTCAACCACTGCGCCACCAGGGAAGCCTTCTGTGAATCATTTTTAAATGTTGTAGATAGAGACATCTTATTTGAAGAATTTGGTAATATAAAATTATTTATCAATGAAAGTAATTTGGATGGAAACCAAAAGACAGAAACTAAAGATAATTTAGCTGAAATATTTGTACATTTTCTTACAAAGAATTAGAATTAAGAATATCCCCTTTGGAGCAGAATTTGTTCTGACCTCACCCAACCATCTATAGAGTTTTTTCAGTTAAAAATAATATGGTGTAAAGAAGACATGATTGACAATTCCAGTGATTTCAAATCTATTTAATAAAACTTCAACTTTTGAGAAGATTGTTGGAAACTTTACTGTGTTAGACACAGTAAAGAAAATTAAAAATAATATTACTACCTTAATAAAAATAAATTCTTCAGATATGTATTAGTGACAATTTTAGAGGCTGCTATGTCTAATAAACTGATTAAAATATTTAAAAGTAAGCCAAGAACTTTAAAAGCAAGCAAATTTAAAAGTAAGCAAAACTTTTACTCTGCAAAAGTTTTTTCCATGTTCAGAAAATTGGTATAAGGAAGTTGTAAAATATTTGCTTTAATGGACACAAATATATGATTTTTTGTCTTTTAGAGATAATTTTGAAAGTCTTTTTGAATAGAACAATTTTATGTATCTCTCAATATTATAAAACCTAGGTTTTATTTTATTTTTTTAAATTATTTTTTCTATTATTATTTTTGGCGGGTAATGTTTTTTATTCCAATTAACTATCTATACTATCGTCATTAGAAATGCCACTGATCTTACTTGCCTCATTCTGGTTTTTATTCTTAATACATACTTTTCCTATTTTCCTGATGATTATAATGCAAATGTTATCAAATTTTGATTCTTCTGCAACTAATAAGTCACTGTGACACATTACAATTACATACCTGTACAAATAATTATATATGAATTTATTTTTCCTTAATCATTGGTGAAAAGGAAATAGCATACTTTAATCCTCTCTCTTCTTTTTTTTTTTTATTTAACGTCTTTATTGGAGTATAATCGCTTTACAATGTTGTATTAAAAACTGAGTTTTTAAAAGCAAGAAATAACCTGTGGAATAATTTCCCTCTTCCTTCCTTTCTTCCTTTCTTTTTGGCTATGTCCTCTCCTCCTTTCAGGGCCAATTCAAGCCTGATGCTTTATGTATGCTAAGGTAAAATACTATCAATATAAATACACCTTTTCGACATCTATCTTCACTTCCTCTCTCCCACATTTTCCTATTGGGACCAGGAAGGATTTCTCTGAGCCTTTTATTCGTCATGGATTACTCATCATCTGAATCACCTTTGACTCCATTACCTTGCACTGAATTATCTTTTCATACACTGCCTATGGCTTTTAGGTGATGTATGTCATGGCTTATAGCTTTTGTGTCCCTATATAAGGATTGGTGCTCAAAAAAGTATGTGTTGTTGAGGACTGTACTCCATACTATAGTCAAAGAAGATAGTCTGGATTCTAGATGGAGGGAGGGGCGGGTTGCAAAATTAATGTATGACTGTGTCAAATCAACTGTTTTTATAGTCTTCTTTCTAGCAGCAGAAAGAGCTCCTGCGATAGTTCTGGTTCTGCGGAATATAAGAAAGGCCAGCTGCGGGTGGGGATAGGGGTTGGGAAGTTGGTGGAAGCTTTTAATTTAGTTGATCCAAAAGGATGAAAGGTGAACTAGGAGGGTGATGTATAAGATTATAAACATTGAGAATAGATGTATTCTAGAATAGTCATATTGGTTAAAAAAATGGTATTTTAGAAATACGGTAGGTAAAAGAAAATATCAAAACCAAGGACATTAAAGAAAAGGAAGAAAACTTTTATTGTAATAGGAAAATATGGGAGAGAGGAAGTGAAGATGGCTGTTGAAAACATGTATTTATTTTGATAGTATTTTATCTTAGCCTAGCCTAAAATGTGATGTGTTCACATTCATTAATAGAAACTGATTGAAAAGTTGTCAGTGGGGTGGCAATGCAGAGAGGAAAGAATGGTTTGGTGCAAATAATGCTACATAAAAAATGTTATATTTTAGAGTCTCCTACAGGTACATTGTCTCCAGCATTAGCTTTCAACAAAACAACAGCAGCAAAAGACCCTAGTGATTTTAAAATGAGGTTATTGATACCAATGTGTGCTGGGAATCAAGCCATAATTAGCATTCAAAGATTTATTATTAGGTTTGGAGCATTTCAAATAGATCATATCTTATGTACATATAAGATAATCTCTTAAAGGCCATGCCTCTTGGAGACACTTGTTTTCTGACATCTTCATATCCTAGCCATCTGCAGAGGCATGGGGGAAAAATAAACAAAAGTATAAATAAATAAGACAGAGAATGAATTTTAACCTCATCTAGGTATGGAAAACATGGAAATAATAACACATGCCTTTTCTAGACCACACTTCCAGATTACAAAGATGAGTGAGAGAGGAAAGTTAACTTTGGCAAATAAATATGTTTAGAGTCTCCTAAATTTCTTGGCTTCTCTTATTTTTCAAGTGATTATTAAGAGGGAATTAGGGAACCTCAATATGGTGTAGAGAAGGGTTTCAGAATTGGACTTTGGAGACTTGAGGGTTTTTTATTCCAGACGAGATTGCAGTGACCTTGAACAAAGCAATTCAGCCCTGGGTCTCAGTGACTTCATCTCCCAAAAAAGGAGTTGTGGTAGATAACAGCTAAGTTACTTTCTGACAGATGATTTGAAAACCTGTGTAGTGATAATATGACCCCTTTATCCAAATGGGAAGATGCAAGGGGTAGAAACAATGAGAGCAAAGGAACTGTCCAAGGTGCTTAGAAATACTGGGGTCCATTCATTCTCTGGAGTTATGATCAGAAGCCACAGTATGACTCCATCTGGTATTCATCCAGCATCTCTACTATGTTAAATGCATAGTAAGCTATTCTGTCAGTATCAAGTGCGTATAATTCAATATATGATCAATTTCCTTTTGCTTAAGGGAGAGATTACATATTTAGAATCATCTCTGCTCTGTCTTCAACTAGTTGCTGGCCTTTAGATCAGTCATTCCATCCATTGGTTATTTAGAGCAGGATATCAGAGTAGATTTCATGGCATACTTGCAATATTGATTTTCCAAGAGTCATCTTGGGACAGGTGAGGATGCATACATTGTTAAAGAGATGGAAGGGACGGAGATGGAAAAACACACCTTTGACAATGGTACGAAAATAAAGAGAAAGGATAGAGGAAGAGGAAGACATGAAAGACAGGTAAGGGGAGCTAATTATAATTAAGCAATCCTCAGTTGCTTGACCAGACCACACTGAAGGAGGTTGTAGATGTGTGTACACTATATTAGCTCGTCACAACATGACCTTGTACTCCATCATTCA
>NW_006790311.1:3488337-3501456 GCF_000442215.2 Lipotes vexillifer | reverse complement strand
CTTCCTGCTGATAACTTACTTTGGGGTGGGGAAAGGTGCAATGAGAACGTGCTGCTTTTGAATCGTAATGAGATGAAAGCCTACTGGGTGGAAAGGGGGGAGGTGAGAACTCCTTAAAGTTGAAATACTTGTACAAAGTCTATATCTTTTTCCCTTCTAGGACTGAGGAAAAAGTGTAGACAGCAATCTTTCAAGCTGCTAAATTTTCTGGCATCAGTGTTCAGGTTAAGGACTATGGACTGGGGATCTGAAGTTGTAGGCTTAGTGTGACTGGTAGAGATCTTTAGGGAAGTGTGATGCTCAAAGTGATGTGGCAGCATCACTGAGGTCACTCTGGCACAAAAGACCCCAAGGAAGAGTTTGGTAAGAATTAGACGGTGTCAGGGTCCCTGCTTAGCACAGAAGAATTTTGGTCTCTTCAGAGGATTTGCAGAATGGATAAGATAACCAAGGTAGAAGCCCAGCCACATGGGCTCATTAAATGGGAAGGATTAATAGGAATTTACCCTATAGACATATGGATGCCAGGCCTCTTCTCAGGTCTGCTGAATACCAGGTTATAGCAGAACCTGGGGAGAAGGAAGGTAAAGGGTGCTCAGAAATTATGGGAATGAATGACTGAAAGATTTGGGGTTCTATTTGCTTAGACTGAGAACCAATGAGAAGGGACATTTGGGGAGAGTGACGTTTAGCTCTTTCTTTCAGCATGTCGAGTTTGAGGTTTTTATGACATTGTCAAAGGAGGCTATGCAAGAGGTGGTCAAAATATGACTTTGGTTTTGAGAAAACTGCTGCAGGATGATTTAACACCCTGCATACTGTCTTTGATTTTCCTCCTACCTTTAAGTCTCCTGGGAATTTCCCCTTATTTCAGCAATTTCTTTGGTATTTATCGAGTGTTTCTAGGGGTTTTGTAGGTGGGAGGGTTTCAGATTCTCAGCTGGTCTTATGGCTGGGGAGCAGCCTCAACACATTGCATACTTAATAAATACTACTGGGTAAATGAATAAATGGAAACTGAGGATTATGAGTACATTTGATGGGAAGAGTAAGCTTTCAACAAAATGGGCTGATAGAAAAGTCAAAATACCTGGAAGGGCATCCAGCCCTGCTGAGTGACAGGAAGGGGGGTAGGAGTCACCTCTGCTCAGATGCAGCGAACGGGGAAGTAGGCCTGAGATTGGAAGGGGCACTGGAAAATTGTTAGGTCACTTTTTTTTTTTAACATCTTTATTGGAGTATAATTGCTTTACAGTGGTGTACTAGTTTCTGCTTTATAACAAAGTGAATCAGTTATACATATACATATATCCCCATCTCTCTTCCCTCTTGCCTCTCCCTCCCTCCCACCCTCCCTATCCCACCCCTCTAGGTGGTCACAAGGCACCGAGCTTATCTCCCTGTGCCATGCAGCTCCTTCCCACTAGCTATCTATTTTACATTTGGTAGTGTATATATGTCCATGCCATTTACAATGTTGTGTTGGTTTCTGCTGTACAGAAAAGTGAACCAGCTATACATACACATATATCCCCTCGTTTTTAGATTCTTTTCCCATACGGGTTATTACAGAGTACTGACTAGAGTTCCCTGTGCTCTACAGTAGGTCCTTATTAATTGTCTATTTTATATACAGTAGTGTGTATATGTCAGTGCTAATCTCCGAGTTTATCTCTCCCCCGACCTCTTTGCCCCCTGGTAACCATAAGTTTGTTTTCTACACCTGTGACTCTATTTCTGGTCACTTTTAAGAAGCGAGTTTCTATACGTGATGAAAGAAGAACGTGGTTTGCATTTCTCCAGTGATTAATGATGTTGAGCATCCTTTCATGTGTTTGTTGGCAATCTGTATATCTTCTTTGGAGAAATGTCTATTTAGGTCTTCTGCCCATTTTTGGATTGGGTTGTTTGTTTTTTTGATATTGAGCTGCATGAGCTGCTTGTAAATTTTGGAGATTAATCCTTTGTCAGTTGCTTCATTTGCAAATATTTTCTCCCATTCTGAGGGTTGTCTTTTCATCTTGTTTATGGTTTCCTTTGCTATGCAAAAGCTTTTAAGTTTCATTAGGTCCCATTTGTTTATTTTTCTTTTTAATTTCCATTTCTCTAGGAGGTGGGTCAAAAAGGATCTTGCTGTGATTTATGTCATAGAGTGTTCTGCCTATGTTTTCTTCTAAGAGTCTGGCCTTACATTTAGGTCTTTAAACCATTTTGAGTTTATTTTTGTGTATGGTGTTAGGGAGTGTTCTAATTTCATTCTTTTACATGTAGCTGTCCAGTTTTCCCAGCACCACTTATTTATTTATTTTTTTTTCAGTACGGGGTCCTCTCACTGTTGTGGCCTCTCCCGTTGAGGAGCACAGGCTCCGGACGCGCAGGCTCAGCAGCCATGGCTCATGGGCCCAGCCGCTCCGTGGCATGTGGGATCCTCCTGGATGGGGGCACGAACCCACGTGCCCTGCATTGGCAGGTGGACTCCCAACCACTGCACCACCAGGGAAGCCCCCATCACCACTTATTGAAGAGGCTGTCTTTTCTCCACTGTATATTCTTGCCTCCTTTATCAAAGATAAGGTGACCTTATGTGCATGGGTTTATCTCTGGGCTTTCTATCCTGTTCCATGAATCTATATTTCTGTTTTTGTGCCAGTACCATACTGTCTTGATTACTGTTGCTTTGTAGTATAGTCTGAAGTCAGGGAGCCTGAGCCCTCCAGCTCTGTTTTTCTTTCTCAAGATTGCTTTGCCTATTCGGAGTCTTTTGTATTTTCATACAAATTGTGAAATTTTTTGTTCTAGTTCTGTGAAAAATGCCAGTGGTAGTTTGATAGGGATTACATTGAATCTGTAGATTGCTTTGGGTAGTATAGTCATTTTCACAATGTTGATTCTTCCAATCCAAGAACATGGTATATCTCTCCATCTATTTGTACACTACCAAATATAAAATAGGTAGCTAGTGGGAAGCAGCTGCATAGCACAGGGAGATCAGCTTGGTGCTTTGTGACCACCTAGAGAGGTGGGATAGGGAGGATGGGAGGGAGGGAGACACAAGACGGAGGAGATATGGGAACATATGTATACGTATAACTGATTCACTTTGTTTTAAAGCAGAAACTAACACACCATTGTAAAGCAATTATACTCCAATAAACATGGTAAAAAAAATAAAAAGAAGAAGAATGTGGTTACAAGAGTTTGGGAACGTGTGGGTGGAAAGCGATTGATGTGGCTGAGAAGGGCAGGTGAGAGGTGAAACAGCCGTTTGTGTGGGAAACAAATTTAGGGAGAGTTTCTTGAAGATAAGGGAGACCAGAAATTGGAAGTTTTATTCTCACCACCACTAAGTGTTATCTAGAATTTCAGAATAATCAAACTTTGTTTATTAACTGACTTCTTCGGATCTTAAATGATTATTAAAAGTTTGCAGTGTTGTATGTGAAAATATGACACCTTAGGTCATGGATTAGAAAATACGATGGGGGTCTAAAATCTTTAAAGCTTTATACCATTTAAGAATACTCTTATCAATTTTATTCTCCTTTGCGTAACTTACAGATGATTACAGTAACTTCAGAGACGCTGGTAAATCGAGCTGTATACATTTGAACAATCATAATTTTAACTTTAAAATGCATACAACATCAAAACCGCCAAGTTGTAACTAAGTATGGATGAGCAAGAGAGTTTGGAGAAGAGCCTGTATCCACTTCCCCGGACTCTCATAAGAACCCTTGAATATTTACTCAAGGGAATGTCATAGTTTGATTTTGTCCAGGAATATTTAGTTCTACTCACTGAGTTCATTAAACCCAGCTGTTTTTCTCAAAGAACTAGCTGAAGGAAATGGCAGAAGTGGTGACAGAGAAGCAGAAATAGAAGACCAGAAAACGTGAGAAAGCAAGTGTAAAACAGGAGGGGTGATCACAGTTTCACACTGCTTATATCATTTGTTTACTCTCAAATTCTCCGAGTAGGTGATTTATTAAATAAGGCCCTTTGTAACCACACCACCAATGTCTTCACTAAAAATAGGATGGGGCTGGTTTGAACTTTCTGGAAATCTCATAAAAATTAGCCTCAGATGCCTCTGCTGTCCTCTGACTGTGTGAGGTTTTGGACTCCCTGGATCTGTCCATTCCAACTGAGGCTCTTTGGCTGCAGGGCCACTGACACCCACTTCTCATCAGCCTGGCAGAGCCCAATGGGGCACGGTCTCTGGTGGGTTGGTGAGGACCCTGGTCTGGGGACAAACAAAGCCAGGTGCCACAGGGACTCACCAGCATGCCACGTGGTGGCCAAATGTCGTGAGATGGAAAGTTGCTTGTGGTAGTCTGCTGTCTGCTAGGATGAGGTTAATTAGGGAACAGGAAAAACATACACGTTGCTTTCGGATAAGTGGAGGACAGCCAATTGAGGCCAGGCTTTTAGCCTGTCTCATGGCAATCACTTACTCCGAGGGCCCGTGTGTTTACACACACTCACATGTGCTTATGAAAACTTGACTCCACCAAATGGAGCCAGCAGACAGTATGGAAGGCAAAGACACAGCAAAACTCCTTTTCTCAAACCCTCAAACTCTATTACACCATCTAAAGAAATGGATTCTATTATAACCTGTGCTTAAAAGTTGAATAGCAGTAAGTAGAAGTGGCAAATGTGTTTCTATTGAGGATGTTGACTGGAGAAATTATTTAAATTTTCCACATGGAAAAATAGATGCAGAACATGTATGAATTTTTTCAAGGTTATTCGACAGTGGTGCTACTGTGTCTTGGTGGGGCGCATGGCTATTTTTAAGTCTGATGAAAACTATAGATAGTTTTCCCAGAAAAATGAATGCATACTTACACATACACACACACACGATGGAGAGGGAACTTTGGATGCTATTTCAAAGGGACTGTTTTTTCTCTGTAGCTCATTTATGAACCCATTTATGGGTTCAGGATAAGAAATTCTGGCATAGCGTATTATGAAAAAATATCATGTGGGTGAGGAAAATCTGAAAACTTAATAAAGGTTCCCTATGTTTCAAGAATTTGACTAGGTACTGGATAGACATTGTTTCTAATTTTTGTAACCATACTGAGCAATAGGGACATTACCTCTCTTTTATAGAGGAGAAAGTTGAGGCTAAGAGAGAGAAACTCACTTGGCAGGAAAAATATTTCCTAGTGATTAGGAGGCTAGACTCTGGGGGCAGATTGCTTGGGTTCAGATCATGTTCCCCCCACCCACCCACTTATCAGTTAGAAAATTCTGAGTGAGTTTCTCATCCCTTGGTGTCTTGGTTTCCTCAGTCATCAGTGAGCATAATGATGGAATTTCACTTCATAAACTCTTATGAAGATTCAGTAATACAAGACATGCCAAGTGCTTAGAACATTGACTGGCACATGGTGAGCACTAAATAAATATTTGTTGTAATATTATGGTTAAAGACCACAAAACTATTAAGTAAGTAGAGGATCCAAGAATCAAACCAAGTTCTGTCTGGCTGGAGCCAGACTCCTTCTGCCACCATGCATATTTCCAAACTTGTTTTACATTTGTCCTTTGACAAATCATATAATGTTTCCAAATTTTAGTTTCTGTATCCATAAGATACAGATGATGATAGTAACAATAAAAACACCTCCTCCCTTTTTGGGGAGGATTATATAAGACACCAGTAAGTACAGTTTAGTAAATTGTCAGGCACTGTAACAATATTCATTGCTGTTTTCATCAGTGATTAAAGAATCAATTTGACTCAAAGCAAAGAACCCTGTGCTTCCCCTTCTACATTTCTCATCATGGAACTAAATTTGTATTACATGCACTCACCTCCAAATCTATCTCAGAAGACACAAGTCATTGGAGGTGGTCACAGTTCTGAAACGAACACTCCATCGTCTTAATGACTCTCAAAGTGGGATATAAAGGAGAGTTTAAGCACCCCCTGGACCTTCAATAACATTTTCCTAAGGTAGGCAGAAAAAACACCAAGTGTTTTTATTAAAACAAATGTTTGGGAACCACATTTATGTTTATTCCAAAATTGAGAGAACATAGTAGTAGCCAACGACTTCACTATGTTGGCACAGAAACTTATATTTTTGTTAAACATCAGGTTCGTTGTCCTCAGCTGGAATGCATGATTTCAGTTACTCTTCAAAAGGTCAGTTTATTTCTGGGAGTAATATTTCTGCAATGCTAAGAATCAGAGGCCAAAAGGGGAAAGAGGACACGGCCTATGGAATAGATTACATCCCTTTCTGGAGTCCCTGAGGGAAGCTTAGAAATGAGAGCTTAGCTGTCCTAAAGTGGAGACTTCTACTTTGGAATGGAATTATGATGTTGCAAGAGACTCATTTAATCAAATTTAGTTCCATCTTGCTCACAGAGTCTAATTCCCTAGATGTCAATTCAGGTCATTTTTCTGCCAATTCATGTCCCTCAGCCCCTTCGAAAAATAATTTGCAGTATCCCATTTGTTGGTCAGGCATATACTGAGTGCCTAATATGTATGAGGTATGTACTAGTCCAAGAGGAAGGACATGGTTTCTTTACCAAGCTGTTCAGCCTGGTGGAGGACAGCATCCTGCCCAGACCCATCTTAGGACCTACAGTGTGGTAGGGGTCCAATACATCTCTGTTGGAGGATTGAATTCATGCCAATAAAAGTATAAAGTGGGGCTTCCCCAGTGGTGCAGTGGTTGAGAGTCCGCCTGCCAGTGCAGGCGACACGGGTTCGTGCCCCGGTCCGGGAAGATCCCACATGCCGCGGAGCGGCTGGGCCCGTGAGCCATGGCCGCTGAGCCTGCGCGTCCGGAGCCTGTGCTCCTCAACGCGAGAGGCCACAACAGTGAGAGGCCCGCGTACCGCACAAAAAAAAACAACCAAAAAAAAAAAAGTATAAAGTGATAGAGGAGAAATGTTCCTGGGAAATGAGCTGTTCCTTTGGCTGGTGGTGGTCAGGGAAGAATTCCCAAGGGGAGTGACATGTGCACAGTGTTGGTAGAAATGTAGGAATTTGCTGGATGGGCAGGGAGTAGGAGTTGGAGGGGAAGAGCGCCGAGGTGTGAACCTGCGCTTGGGATAAAAGCCCATCAAGCAGCAAGAGATATGCGGGCAAACTGTCACTGCTTTAATATTCTCAATAAAAGGAAGTCCGAGTTTATTCTGTGTTTCTGAGGAGTCCCACGAAGTTTCACACAACTCATCTCTCTCTTCCATTTGTCCTTTTAGCACTTCATACCCAAAGAAAATTACTGACATTCTGTCCACGTGAGCAGAGTTTTGTACTAAGTCTGAGTCAGGCATTAAAAGCCGATCCTCACGCTGCCCCAAGGGTCGAGTCCACACCCTTCATTTCACCACTTACAGGTTCTTCACTGCTGTGCTGGCTTCTTCCATGGGTGACTCAGGGCTGGGAGGTCAAGTGGCTGAGACTGGTGGTGTCACAGAGCTGGGGCTGGTGGAGCAGCAGGATATAAGGTTATGCTAGCACTTGCCTGAACTGTGGAGAGGTGGATGCTGGAAACAGCATCTTCAAGGAGTGACAGGTGAGAACCACAGTGGCTGGTCTGCAGCCAGAATACATGACCACGGAGTGGATGAAAGAAGGGGTCCAAGATGCAAAACTAAGCCATCAGGAAGATCAAGGTAGCTATAGGAGAGGATGGCAAGTCTGGAGGAATTTCCTGGGCTGGTTTCAGATACTTGTGATGCTTTTGAAGAATTGCCTGTGGCCAATGGTTAGAACTCTTTTTATGTGCTTCCATGCCATGGCACTCTGTGTGTGCCTCTCAAGTTTGTAATGATTTCTTAAAGCCTGTATTCCTAACTGGATTGTAACTTCCACAACAGCGGGAATTGTGACTGCTGCTCCTTTGATGTTATAGTCAGTACTTAGCTTAGTAGGTGCTCAATCAATAGTATTGAACAATTCATGGGATGGATGTGTGGCTCTCCTGACTCTCCCTTCTGGCCCTGCAGGTATGTAATTGGTGGTTGTGTTGAGATGGAAACGATGGGTGAGATCTTGATTAAAACTTGAATCCACTAGAGCTCTTCCCCCGAGGAAAAGAATATGATGGACGTTCTCTCTGGAAGGAAGCCGCTGCCTTTTGAAGTTGTACCTGAGGGACCTGAAGAGAACCTTGCCATTAATTCTTCTACCAGAGAACACCATCCTTCCCTGAGCTTCCTTTCTACCACAGGCCAAGACTGTTTTCTTTTGTGTGTGTGTAGCAGACACTCAGGAAATGCCTGTTGATTTGACTTTTCAATGTGCCATACAAGAAAACAAAAGGCAGGACATTTGAGATGTCTCTGAAATGAAGGAAACAATTTGGATAAAGGTCATGAGAAGGAAGAGGGCTTCTTTACAAGAACAAATTTAGATTTGGAAGTTAGCCCTACCCTCATTTTACATGCAGGGATCCTGAGACTCAGTGGGTGAAATGCTTCGCTCATCCACGCAAACACATAATGTTTACGTGTCCGTGCAACACTTCAATTTTGGTTTTTATTTGCAAACTCAAACTTGAACCCAGCGCTTTGACCTCCTCTCACACTCAGGCTTTCACCTTTCTCAGGAAGAAGGTAAGCACACCTGGTCTATGACTGAAGGTGGTGGAGGCAGTTGGATAAGGAGACCAGAATATGCACCTTATTAGCCTTGATTTCCTCTTAACTTTGAAGTTCTCTCCAAGGCTTTGAGAGTTTTCTTTTATTCATCCACACGCAGTTCTGTACCTCCAGACAGCTCTCCATCTCCACACACATACGTATCTATGATTCTACAGACAGCTTTGATGGATATCTGTGAGACCACATGTTCCTCCATTCATGCTTTTCCTTTCTCTTAAATATTCATAAAGGTTCACAAGCAGAAATAAAAGTCCCTCAGATTAAGAGCCAACTAAAAATAGCACTTCCATTCCTTGCCAGGCAATCTGGCATCAATCAAGGCCATCAGAAAGATGCTAGGAAGGAAAGAAGAGGAGCTGATAACCTTTTTATCCAGTTTTTTTAGTTATCCCCCTCTGTTATTAATAAGTTAGCAAGACAGACAGCTTGAGATGCAACCCAGATGTTTCTGGGTTCCCGCTGCTGAAGATAGTTGCTGCTTCATGGATTCTCTGATAAAATGTGTCCATGTGGAGAGAGGGCTTTGAACTAGCTAACTGCCAGGGAAGTCTAGTTGTTGGGCAAAGGAAAGGATGGGTGGAATCTTCAGGGTGGGGTGGGGACTACATGAAATCTCTAGATAACTGCCACTTCTGTTCGTTGGGTTTAGGCTTGCTTTGGGCCCTGTATATGGAGCTGTCATTGACTGACAATAATGGCTAATTTATAGCTCACGTGTCAATAGTGGGTTTCTTTTTAAGTCTTGCAGCTCCCCAGGGCTATACCATTGGAAAGCTAGGCAGTCATTCCGTCTGCTCTGGATTGTCCCGTCATTACCTCTAGCAGATGGACTTGAAGTTTCCCCTGGGGATTCTGGTCTCTTCATCTCTCCTTGGACGTTTTTGCAAATTGTGAAGTTCTTTATTAGAGAGGTACTGAAATTCCAGTCACATTTCTCTGATTCATCTCTTCTTACCCGTGGTCAGATTTTATCTTCCTTTGAGTGGGAAAATTGTTATTAGATCATGATGTACTCTTTTCTATTTTTTTCTCCTGCCTCTCAAAACGTTGGTTTATGTGTTCAAAAGCTTTGACTTTCGATACTTTTATCACTGATAGGGATTTTCAGGGCAGATTTTCAAATTTAAGGCTGTGAATTTGACCCTTGGATTTGGGCTGAATCAACTGCTTTCTGCAGAATAATGTATAAAATTATGGCTACTGGTAGATGATAGTAAAAAAAAAGCGGAAAGTGCATAAGGTGATGAGTACAAGACAGAACAATGGAAAACAACCCTAGGTAATAGCTCAAGGTTTTATCCTGTTATATGATCCACAGCACCTTTCTCTTATCTATTTATTCCTTTTAACCTGGGTATAGTCATTGGGAAGGAGAAAGGAGAAAAATAATTTTTGACAAATGGATTTTCAGTGGGAAAAATAAGAAAGTTTTAAATGAATTCAAATCTGAACCAGGTAAGTGACTTTATTAATAATCTACATTCTCCATATTGTGTGTATTGGTTTTTCCCTCAGGAACATTTTATTCCTTTGGCTTCAGCTGAATTGGCTGAAGCAAAGAAGAGGTGTTTGCAATTTTTTTCTGTATTCAACTTGCCCCAAATATTTTTTTGTTCAGAAGATGAATGCCTTTTACTGCCAAAAATAAATCAAAAGTGGAATAGACAAGAGGCTCCAAATTATGCCCACTGCCCATTTTCTATTACATGAACTGTTTTAAGCCAGAGAGCACTTGGTTGAGATCTTATTTTTATGATATTTTTTATTTGTTTCCCCACATCAGAACAAGTTACTTAAGGTATGAGATTGTTCTCATTTAAAGGAAGAAGTGGATGTGAAAGTGCATCAAAAGCCCAAAAGAACTATTTCCATGGAGGGAAAATAGTGTGATTATTATTATTATTATTATTATTATTATTATTTTTTTTTGCGGTACATGGGCCTCTCACTGTTGTGGCCTCTCCCGTTGCGGAGCACAGGCTCCGGACATGCAGGCCCAGTGGCCATGGCTCACGGGCCCAGCCTCTCCACAGCACGTGGGATCTTCCCGCACCGGGACATGAACCTGTGTCCCCTGCATCAGCAGGCAGACTCTCAACCACTGCGCCACCGGGGAAGCCCTTTTTACCACTCTTGTTTTTTTTTTTTTAGTTGCATGCTTAAACATATTGGAACATCCCCCAGTGTCACCCACTGTTCCCTAACTGATGGATTCCAGCTCACACCACTCCACAATGTGTTGGGGTTATTTCACAACATTAATATACATTAGTTTTGCTTCTGTGCAAAGATAGGCTTCTGTTGTCTCCTTGATGTAGATGGGAAGACCTGGTTATTGGTTTCACACAGGCAACATTATGTGCCGAAGACATAAAATTTCTACCTTTTTCTCTGTCCCTCCCTCAGATTCCTGAACAAATGACATCAGTTTCTTCATGCACCTTTAGGACCCACGAGCATGTTCCTTTCACTTTCCCAGTTTTATTGACAAATAATTGACATGCATCACTGTATAAGTTTAAGGTGTGCAACCTAATGGTTTGATTTACATGTATTGTAAAATGATTACTATAGGTTTAGTTAACCTCCATCATCTCGTGTAGATACAATTAAAAAAAGAAGAAGAAAAAGTTCTCCTTGTAATGAGAACTCTTAGAGTCTACTCTCTAAACAACTTTCCTCCATATCATACAGCAAGTTAACTATAGTCATCATGTTGTACATTATATCCCTAGTATTTATTTATCTTATAACTGGAAGTTTGTACCTTTTGACCACCTCCCTCCAGTTCCCCTTCTCCCTCCATGTAACCTTTTGATTATGGGAGCAGTGGATACTTTCTCCTGCTGTGGACACCCATTCACTCGGTATTCCACTACTTAACACTTAAGGTGTTCCAGGCACATGTAAGTATCAAAGGAGATTAAAAGATGCTTAAAATGAAATTCTTGTGTTCACTTTTTTTTTTTTCAAATCTAATGAGGACAAACATACATGAAAACAGCTAAATCCATCATAAGATATAACAGAGTGTGCTCTGATAACAGTGTGCAGTATCTGGGGCTGTTTCTCTAATAGCCAGAATTCACCAGTCTGGGAACTGAGGGTTGAAATGGGAGGGACACCATGTACTGTTATCCTTAGTGACCCACTAGCCAAATTTTAGTTTCTTGTTCTTATGACTTTATGCCCTGCTGGCCTAGAGGTCTTAGTTCCAGAGAGGAATGCTTTCACCAGGAGACACAACAGTGATTCCATTGAACTAGAAGTTAAGACGCAAGCCCCCCCGGCCACTTTGGGTTCCTCATCCTTCTGAATCAACAGACAAAGGAAGGAGTTGGCTTGGGTGATTGATCCAGACTACTGGGGGAAATTGGACAGCTACTCACAATGGGGGTAAGGAAGAGTATGCCTGTAATAATCCATAGGGCTCACCAAGCCCTGTGACTAAGGCCAATGAAAAACTGCAACAACCCAATCCAGGCAGGACTACTAATGGCCCACACCCTTCAGGAATGAAGGTCTGGGTCACCCCACCAGGTAAAGAACCATGACCAGCTGAAGTTCTTGTTAAAGGCAAAAGGCAATACAGAATGGGTAGAAGAAGAAGAGAGTTATAAATACAAGTTAGGAGCATGAGACCAATTACACAAATGAAGATTATAATTGTCATGAGTATTTCCTCTTATTTTGTTATCAATGTATTTGTGTGTGTATATATACACACACACATATATTACGCAAATGTATTTGTTTTCTTTCCTCTCATTTTTTATCATGTAACATAAGATGACTTTATATTAGTATTTAAATGCTGTTAATTTTACACCGTAATACTTAAGTTTTGAGATATTAAGGAAAAGTAAATGTCATTCAAGTAGTTGGCCTCTTCTGGGGAAGAGATCCGTGTGCTTTTAGTTGTGTACAGGATAGTTGCCTCATGTTAGGCAGAATTGTGACCTTGTTACTGTCTTTATTTGGCAAGTAAGTATGGTTTAAGGAGATAAGTATTGATGCCAAGCTGACAAGGTGTGGGTCTGTAGTAGTTCCTTTCATGTACCAACTTGACTGGGCTTAGAAATGCCCGGGTAGCTGGTAAAACATTATTTCTGGATGTGTCTGTGAGGGTGATTCCAGAAGAGATTACTATTTAAGTTGGAAGACTGAGTAAAGAAGGTCACATTCATCAATGCAGATGGACATGATTGGTGTATTTCTATGGTAATGGGAAGCCACTCGAAGATTTATAAAGACACACCTAGATGAAAAAAACCCCCGATTTTCTGATGATGGTGAGGATGGATGGAAATGGAGAAAGAACACCAATTTATGAGGTTATTATAAGTAGATTCTATTAAAGGTTAACAAACATCTAATTCAAGTGATAAGTATGATAAAGCGTATAAAGTTTCTTCTCAACAGTTAAAATGTACAATCCCTTCTCAGAGTTTCCTTGTATCAGTCAGGATCTCAGCAGGA
>NW_006790311.1:3474050-3488327 GCF_000442215.2 Lipotes vexillifer | reverse complement strand
CAGCAGGAAACCAAAGGAGTACTTGAATTGGGCAGCTGGAGTTGAGCAGAAAGACAGCTCATAGAGATGTAGGCAGAGTGTGGGGAAAGCAAAAGAAATGTTATAATACTTTCAGCTTCATGAGAGTAGGTTTTTGACCTCCCCAAAGAGATGAGGGGTGGGAGTGTGTTCTGGAACCCAGACACACATAGCTGAAGTGGAGAATGGTAGAATCTCAGCCCCACTCCTGTTGATGCCACAGAAGTAAAAAAAGAATCGTTCTCTTGACCTCACTCTCCTCTCTTGCAGGTGCTCCCTATCGGTCAGACACAAGAAGAAGCCACAGGACAGGTGAGCATTTGAGGCAGTGTGCATGGTTCAGCCTTCCAGGGCTGGAGAAGGGTAAAGGGTGAAGGGGAAAAACAATGAAGGAAAAAAAATCCAGTTTTCATTATGGCCGAAGACGAGGTTTACTGGCCTTGAAAAGTACTTTGGCAGAGATATTTACAGCTTCCAGAAAACACATGTGCTCCCCAAATATCTCAACCCCCTTTTGCCAGGTGAGGTCATGTGACTAGTTCTGAAAAATGGGCTGTGAGCGGAAGTTGCATATGTGACCTCTGGGTTGAAGCACTTAAGGGACAGCACTTGACCCTGTGGCTTTCTCTTTCTTTGCTCTGGCAACCTGGAGGTCATGTGTGCTGTAGAAGTTGGAGAAATAGGTTGGAGCCTGAACTACCCCCTGGGGGAGAGTTGCCCTGGAGGGACGCTGGACCTGCAGCAGACTTCGCACAGTTAGAAATAAAACTTTGTGGTTGGGCTACTGAGATTTTGAGGGTTAATTTCTTCCCACAGCATAACTTAATCATCCTGACTAACACAGCTAGGAAACTTCTAGCCTCAAGCACTGAACTCTTGAAAATGTGATTGGTTGGTACCATTTTGCTGAAGAAGAGTTTGCCAGTATAGGAGGCTGTGTGATACATTTAAGAAAAGATACTGACCACTGCTAGCTGGATAGCTTCTTTCTACAAGACTGCGGTAAGGATTTACTTAATCCTTGAGTTCTCATCACCCAACTTGTTTGATTATCCTATTTCTGAAGGTCCTTCTTTCCCAGATTTCACCTCTTCACACTTCCAATCCAGGTGTAACATAGTTAGGTACCTCTTCAGATCACTGCCTCTTTTTTTTGAGGTTAACAGTTATTCTTTTCCTTTTTTTAAATTTATTTGATTGAGGTAAAGTTGACTTACAATGTTGTGTTAATTTCTGCTGTATGGCAAAGTGATTCAGTTATACATGTATATTCTTTTCCATTATGGTTTATCACAGGATATTGAATATAGTTCCCTGTGCTATACAGCAGGACCTTGTTGTTTATTCATCCTATATGTAATAGTTTGCATCTGCTAATCCCAAGTTCCCAGTTCATCCCTCCCCCTCCCTCTTCCCCTTGACAACCACAGGTCTGTTCTCTATATCTGTAGAATCATTGCCTCTTGAAGGATAGCTGTCAAACGAATTGCTCAATTTGGAATCATAGAATCTCCTTACAAATTCTGGGAAGAGCTTGGATTTTGCAGCCAGACCTTCCTGTGTTTGAGTTTTATTCCAGTCAGTTATTAACTCTGTGACCTTGTGCATATTGATTAACTGAACCTCGATTTTTTTTCTCACCTGTCAAATGATAAAACCTACTTTGCAGGGTTATCGTAGGCATTCAAAAAAGATATATGTTAAGACATAGAAAACAAACTTATGGTTACAAAAGGGGGAAGGGTGGGGAGGGATAAATTAAGAGGTTGGGATTAACACATACACACTACTACATATAAAATAGGTGACCAAGAAGGTCCTACTGGAACAGGGACCTATACTCAATATTTTGTAACAACCTATAAGGGCAAAGAATCTGAAAAAAGTAGACATATGTATGTATAACTGTGTCACTTTGCTCATACCTGAAACTAATGCAGCATTGTAAATCGACTATAATTCAATTTTTTAAAAAAGAGAAAATAGCACAGTGGCTGCCTGACATATTTTAGAAACTAAATGATTGATAGTCTTCATTTTCAGCCTGTGGGAATTCATCTGAGTTTGGGGCTGACAGTAGCTGAGTTTTTTACCATAACACCGTCTCAAGTCTTTACCTCAGGTTTGGTCGTGTTGGTTGAGCCATATCATAGAGCTTTGTGGGGTTTTTGTGAAGATAAAATAGATATTTTCAACTTCTGTGCTAATAAAATCTGCTGAATTTCTAAGAGCATCATTCTTGTTGGCAAGTTGACTGCAAAGTTATAGCTCCTGACTCATACTCTCCATTGAGAGTTTTTGGAGGGTATTCTGTATTGAATAATGTTCAGTTAAAAGTACAAAATATTTTTCTGTTGAGGGTGTTTGGAATATTGGATCAGGAATTAATCCAAGAGACAAAAGATGTGGTTACTGTCCCCATCTCTCATAGTTTTTAGACATATAATCATTGCTAAATCATTTAATCTCACCAGTTCCTAGTAATATTCTCATTATTAAAGTGGGAATAGGCATGTCTGACTTGCCTACACTCGTGAGGTTATTATGAGAACAAGGAAAATACCATATATGCCAGGCTTTGGAGAATTTTTAGCTGGGTACAAAATATCTAGCACAGTGCCTTGCATTTGACTAAATATTTGCTGAATGGAGATGGTTGAATAAATAAAAACAGAATAAAAAAATGGAAAAGACTTGGATTACAGTCAGTTTCTCTTGAGGATGGAGAAGCAAACATAGGAGTCCACTAGCCTAGAATATTGTAGCATTACTAGCATGGCTGGACTTAGTGACTTAGAGCTACAAAATTCCACACCAGAAAGAATTTTGAAAGTTGACAAATTCAATCCTCTCTATCCATAGGAAAGTGAGTACAGAAGGGGAAAATGGCTTGTGGATAGTGGTAAAGTGGGAGTCCCAACCTTTGTCTTCTAAGTTTAAGATGAGTGCTGTTTGCACACTACCATGCAGCATCATTCCTGGCTTGGTGATGGCCCCTTCAGCTCTGAGACTTTGCAGATTCTAGGGAAATGCGTCTGAGCCTCATTAGCACACACATGGATGAGATCTGATTCATGGGCTTTGCTTTAGATCCACAAACAATACAGTCATTAACTTGCACACATTTTGTCCCATAAGCCCTGAGGGCATTTATAGTTGTATTCTGAGAATTCAAAAGTGACAGGTAGATTTTACCATTCTCTCAGGCTCTGCCCACTCTTCCAAGGTCCTGAGGCTCTTCAAATGAACAGAGGCCTTCACATGTTGACAAAAGCCTGTTCCGTGTGCCCTGGTGTTTCCAGGCATAGAGGTTCAGGTGCAGGGGTGATGTCACATTCTCTTACAGCTCTGTCATAAATGTACTTTCCATGGTGAACTGCTCTTGCGTTAAGGATCCTGAGACAATGACAGGGCTTGCTTCTGTCTCAGACCAACCCATGGCCTGTAAGGCTAAAACTTCTGTACCAATAAAAGCTGCTAAGTTTCTGAGAGCGTCATTCTTGCTGGCAAGTTGGCTGCTAAGTTATAGCTCCTGACTCACCACTCTCAGTTGACAGTGTGAAAGTACACGTGGGTGTGGACACAAGACCATTTGCGCCACACCTGGAAATGGGCTATGAATTGGGTAGTGCTCTTTCTTGCTATTGGTGGTTCCTCCCCATAAATCGGAAGCAGCCCAACACTGGATTTCAGTGTAACTCTGGAATATTTACTATGTAGGAAACATAAGTTATGCTGTGTGGGTTCTTTACATTCATCAGTCCTGAAGAACAAGGAGAAAATTCAAATTTTTCTTTTCCTTGGGTAGGATTCTTGGTTGTCAGTTCAAATGAGATTCCACAACTTGATTACGGGGGTCTTCACCCCAAAGTGTGGATTGAACCTGTGTCTCCAATGCAAAATGCAAGTCGAAAGAATTTCAAACATCTTCGTGGAAAAATAGGTTCACTTTTCATTTACTCATAGGCGTGGGTGTCTGTAATGAAAACGTCAAGTTGAAAACATACAAACTGTTATTCTTTATTATGTAATTGTAACAACACTCTAAATATATAAAATACCCTTTCTCTGGGTCAAAATTCCTCTTTGGTGTCCATAGTTTTGACATGATAGATGGATAGGGTGTGTGTGTGTGTGTGTGTGTGTGTGTGTGTGTGTGTGTGTGTTTGAGGGAAGTAAACTTAAAACCGAACATGGGAACATTGGGTGAAAAAATTGATGAGATACAAAGGACACGGAAAGGGGGCAGGGTACTCAGGCCGACTCCATACTTCTGGTTTGTGTGTTTCTCATGCCTGGTAGAGAAGACGAAAAATGGGCTGGTAGAAGTGTGGACATTTTGGTTAAATTGGACTCAGGGTAGGCTACTGGACCAACCCTTTTTCCTCTCCCCATCTAAATATTATGAAAACACAATAAACCCAATTCCACTTTCACACTTTAACCTTGTTTAACAAATTCTTCTCATTATAATTATTTCTAACCTTTTAAGCTAGTGACTTACTGGAGTTGAGGATAATGAGGTGGTGATCTTTCATTTTCCCAGATTTTGTGTTCGTAGGATACAGTAGCTATGAATTATATTTCCTGCCACATCTCCCCAATTGCTGGGTGATCTAGTTAAGGCTTTTGATCTCCCTTTGGGTCTGAAGAAGAAAACCAATGAAACTAATCTGCATCTGAAACGTTAGGTCCACCAAAATAGCAGATTTCAACATTTCCCCTGGCAGATAAGGCTGAGGTGAGGCAACTTCATCATCTACTCTGCAGGGCAACAGGAAATGTAAAGACAAGAACAGAAAGAGACAAAATGGTGCAATGAGGTGGTGAATTAAATCTTTTTTTAATTTTAAATTTTCGGAAGTTTGATTTGAGAATTAGGTGAGCATGCATGTCAGTGCCTTTGGTAGGGACCAGTGAGAGAAAAAGAACCAGTGTGCGGTGAGTATCTTTCTGATGAGAAAAAACAAATTCAGGTATCTGTGGTAACACTTGTTTGTCTCCTTGTTTATCTCCTGAAACATCCCTCGATCTACAAAGAACCACCAGAGAGAAACCACTGCACAGTCATCATGTTGCCCCAGATATATCTTAGAGAGCTGACCTGAAAATTAAGACAGAAATTCCTTGACTGGAGCTATGCATTGCTTACAGTGTAATCTTGGCCACCGTTGAATACCCACCCATCTCAAATGTACACACAATCTTCCTACTGAATTTTCTTTGATTTGGGAAACCTGGCTGGTGCTCTGATTAAGAATCCACCCTCTTTAATCTGTAAACCAGGCCAAGCAACTCTTAGGAACGATTCCTGAGATAAAATGGATTATACAAAATATCAAATACATTATCTAATGATTACTCTGTCATCGAGAACGATATCTAAAATTCTCTGCCAGGAGTCTGAAAAGATGTTCCTTTGCCAGGTTGAAGCTGGGAATTCTGTCCCCACTTTATAGATGGGATGTGGAACGCTGATGTTTTAGAGCTGAAAATCACTAAGGGCTTAAGAGGAGAAAAAAACACATGAAGCATGTTGATTTTCAGTTCTGTGGTTGTGTGGACTGGAAACTCCCATGACTCTGAATTCTGATGCTATCCCCATAAGGGGAGATTCTAGATCTAATATGAATTCTCCTAATACTTTTTCTGAAAAAAACAAAACAAAACAAAACACACACATCAGCTTAGTTTTACTACTAGTATGTTGTACAGGGCAGAATTTAAAGTTTTTGCAGCTGTCTAAATAGATTATTCTTCTAATTTGCCCTGAGTCTACAAAGCCTTATTCCTTCCACAAATATCTATTTTGTGCCTGTTTCCTACCAAGCTGTGATCTAAGGCATTGGGTACACAACAGGGAAATGTGAGGCTTTCAGGGAGCTTAGATCCGACATTATTTTCCTTTCTATGATAAAAAAAAAAACTACTGCAATTTTTGTACCCTTTTCCAGGTCAGTTTCACCTTTGTCTCCCATCATAACTGCCACCATTATGTGGATGACGCTTTAGTCTCTTTCAGGACATTTGAAATCTCTCCTAAGCTGTGGTCTAAGATTTTCAACTTTCTGCTTTTCATACTTACATGTATCTCGAGCTTAAACTCTCTGAGACTATGCACATATATCTTCCTCTCTCCTCCACCAACCAGATCATCTTTATAACTTTTCTCATTCTCTTAATAGCACAGTATTCCCCAGCTCCCTAGTTGGGTACCGTCCCCCTCCGTGGGCCCGTACGTGCAACATGTCAACAGGTCCTTTAATTCAACCTCCCCTGTGTGTTCCCCATCACGTCTTCTCCACTCCTATCACCATCTCATTCTGGGTTGACTTATCTCCTGCCAGCTCTGTGATAGTCACTCAATTGGTGCCCCATTTTTTTCTCTCTATTTCATCTCAATCATCATGCCCACTGCATATTACTCTTTCCAAAGCACAATTTTGTTGAATCATTCTTTTGCTCAAATACCTTTACTGGCTTCCTTTTGGCTACAAATAAACCCTAAACTAAGTAATATTCATTGTTTGGCCATAACCTATCAATTTTGTCCTTATCATTCACGGTTCCATTCATACGTATGGCACATGTATCAGTCTAGAAAGTTGCTCTCTACAAACATGCATAATGCTGTGCTATGCTTGAACATGTTCCTGTCAGAAATGCTTTCTCCTTTGGCTTTATTTTCCTCAAGTCTCAGCATAAGTGTTGGGTTCTTCACAAGGCCTATAACAGA
The DNA here is from genome assembly GCF_000442215.2 of Lipotes vexillifer. NCBI lineage: Eukaryota > Metazoa > Chordata > Mammalia > Artiodactyla > Lipotidae > Lipotes > Lipotes vexillifer. The sequence goes on along the minus strand of NW_006790311.1, from coordinate 3,481,573 downwards.
TCTCCTGTGACAGCCATTCCTTGTGACGTGGGTCTCACCTGTCCTCACCATGTCCTGATTTGGGCATATATCACATGCCCTTGCAGAGTGTAAGGATCTTGAGTACATGCTTCAGATTGTGCCATGTCCATCTTCTGTTCTCACATGGTGTCTAGCCAATATCTTGCCATGTTGGATATTCCAGAATATTTGGTGAATTAAAAAATAAAAGAGAGAATGCTTTAGTCAATTAATTAACAGGAGATAGTAAGTGAAGTGGGTAGATCAAGGCTCTGTAGTCAGACATCTGGGTTCAAATCCAGACATATACTAGCTGCGTGACCTTTAGATATGTTATTTAATCTCTCCGTACCTCGGAATCAAGACCCATAAAAGGAGGATAGTATTGGGGCTTCCCTGGTGGCGCAGTGGTTGAGAGTCCGCCTGCCGATGCAGGGGACACGGGTTCGTGCCCTGGTCCGGGAAGATCCCACGTGCCACGGAGCGGCTGGGCCTGTGACCCATGGCCGTTGAGCCTGCATGTCCGGAGCCTGTGCTCTGCCACGGGAGAGGCCACAGCAGTGAGAGCCCCGCGTACCGCAAAAAAAAAAAAAAAGGAGGATAGTATTAATATTTATCTCTTGAGGTTGTTGGGAGGCGTAGTTATATTCATTTATGTGGAATATTTAGAATAATGCCTGGTGTAGAGTGGATACTCAGGAAGCTTTAGTTAGCAATTTCTACTACTATTGTTTTAAATGATGTTGAAATTCAGAAAAAAGCGAGTTCTGTGTGAACCGGAGTAACAGGAAGAAGCTTCCTGCAGAAGGTAGAACAGGAGTTTGGATCCTGAATAATGGACACCAGGAGAAGGCATATTTTACTTCGTTTTCCCCAAGCTCTCAGAGCCAGTCATCAAAATGGTGCAGTCCGTTGTCAACCGTAAAGGTGGTATTTCATTTCAATCTCCAAGTCTTTTTATTCAGCAAAGCAACAACAGCCTTTCAGGGCATGTTTTGTCTCCCCTGCACCTGGCCTGCATGTTCAGTGAAGACCACCAGGCCGCAGAGTTCAGGGTTGCCTCCTGTTGCCGACACCTCTGCTTTCAGTCTCGCTGGGGCTCAGCGCAGGAAACATCTGCAAGGGCAGCTTCTCAGTGACACGTTCTCGGCATCAGACGGCCTGGCCGAGAGCAGCCTGCTGGGCTCACCTCCTCCAGACGGTGGTAGAGAGGCCGAGGAAAGGCTGGGCTTGTCACCTGGGCGCAGAGGGGCTCCGATGACCTGATCCTATTGTCTGAAGAACAGCTGTCTGGTGTTTTGTTCTTTTTTGTAAAATAAATAAAGCCTCCCATTTCTATGGTAATGCCTGAGCTGCCAGCCCCAAACATGGCCTGACGGTCCCACCTGGACACATCGCCTGGACTCTCAGCCTGGGAGGGTTACAAGCAAGTGGGAGACATTATTTGCACAGCTCCAGCCTAATGAATAGCTTTGGAGGGAACTTCCTGGAGTGGGCAGGGGATGCTCCACCCAGGCAGCTTGATTGCAGAGGCTATTTTGAAGTTGATTTTTTGACCCTCAGAGGGAGTGCCACCTGATGGATGTAGATTTTCCTTAGAGGCTGTGCACGGCTCACTCACCTTCCACCTCAACACGCAGCCGCTGTGCCGATGCTTCCACCACCCATCAGTGCGTTCTTCCAAAGGGAGCCGTGTTCAGAAGAGGCTGTCTAAGTGGTGTTCTCAGTGGCCTGGTTTCTTGCATCTAGCCTGTTTCCTGCTTCTTTTCCAACTTTTGCCATTCTTGCTGTGAATGGGTTCAGCTCCAGTTGGAGGGGAGGAAAGGTTTCAGAAGATTTCTGTGTTCAGAAAAGAGATTCTTTCTTTGTTTCCAACATCCCAAGCGTGTAAACAGCAGAGGGAAGATCTTTCTCTTCCTGGCGGCCTCGGAAGCCACTAGTTTTCCTTTAGAGACCTGAAAGGTAGAATAGAGCTGTGTTTTCTGAGATGTTTTACTTTAGCTCTGCTCATGGACTGTGCCCAGCAGTCCTGAAATGTATTTCCTAAAGGGGATGAGTGACAGTGCAAGGGTGGGATGGCTTGATGGGTTGGTCAATAGATGATTTGTAATCGCGGATGAGAAAAATGCAGTCTGAGCTTCTCGAGCCTAGAGTTATTTGTAAATGTGTGACCAGGAGTCCCCCATCATTCTCTTCCCAGCGTAGCTCCTCTCTCGCTGAGGACCCCAGCAGTCTGTGTGTTTCCTTTTGAAATGCAAATGCGCACATGGATCCAGGCTGGAGGCCCTGCAGCCCGGGGAATCCACAGCTCCAGGAGGAGTCTCAGGTTGAAAGTAGGAGAGCAGAATTCATCTGGTCTCTGGTTCCACTTCCTTCCTTTACACTTCGTCTGAAGTTTTGTTTCTCTTCTGGTGTTCTCTTTCCCAGCTCACATTCTTTCCAGTGCTTAGGGAAATCTCTTTCCATTTTCAAAAGCAAATAAACCAAGCGACAGAACAGGCTTGCCCTGCTCCTAAAAATACACGGGGGGCAGTGGGGGGGCGGAGGTAGGGGGGTAAAATGTATAAATCTTAAAACGAAAGTGTGATTTGGGAGATGGGTGCGCTAGGCTCTGCCCATGAATAATTCAGAGCGATAGGGCGATTCTGTCTGCTTTCCGAATGGCTTTAGATGAACTAAAAGAACACACTGGATGAGGTTTCAGGCAACAGAGCCAAGGCGAGGAAACTCAAGCAAGACAATTACCAGGGACTTGCCTCAGCATTTCCTCCCAGTATGAGATATCCTACCTCTGAATTCTGCGGCTTTTAAATAATGGAGCTAAAGGTTGTTTTTCAAAGTACAGTATTCATTTTGGGAGACGATGTACTTATTCCAACTATGGGATTCTAAACTTTTCTGGGGCCACTCCTTGGGAAAAACTACAGAGAAGGTATCACAGTTATAGTATCCCTGTAGTCTACAAGTTTTTTAAGGCCCTAAAAGATAATATTTAAGGCTAGAAAAAAATTCCTGGTCCCCAAATGAAAAAATAAAAGTATAAGTAAAAATAATAAATGGATTAATTATTATGCCAAATAATGTATAGCGACTCAACACAGAGATGATCTATAAGCCCTAGTTATGTAAGATGTAGGTACACTATCATATGTTTGACGTATTATGATGTGGGGCCTCCAGTAGTTAGAAAGCTTAATTTGTAGGAAGGTTAAACGATGGCCCTGCTGCAGGCCTACGTGATGAGACATCATTTTAAAATCTTGAATTGCAGAGGAATAGAACAGCATAAAGGTAAAGAACTCAGGTCCTGGATTCACACTTACTTATGATTCAGAATTTTTATATGACCTAGGGCAAGTTCTTAACCTCTCAAGCTTCTTTTTCTCATTAATAAGGTAGAAGTCAAAGTAATTATATTTCTTTCACAGAATTTTTTGAAGGAGAAAAGTCATTTTGTATGGTACCTGGAACACAGAAAGCACTCAGCAAAATTTTAATTGCAATTCTTGTTTTTCTGTTGAACAAAAATTGTTAGCCCTGCATTATTGCTATTAGTATTCTTCACCCTGGGCTCTAACTGAGATTTATGCTGTCTCCAGAAATCAAATTCATACCTAAAAGGATAAAAATGAACGAATATTAAGGAGATTTAGAAAAATGTGCTTCAGGCTTTGAAGCCTGTTTTTTTTTTTTTTTTTTTTTTTTTTTTTTCCAGTTTTCAGGTTCTCTTTTTGTTGTTGTTGTTGTTGTTTTGTTTGTTGTTGTTTTTTTTTGCGGTACGCGGGCCTCTCACTGTTCTGGCCTCTCCCGTTGAGGAGCACAGGCTCCGGACGCGCAGGCTCAGAGGCCATGGCTCACGGGCCCAGCCGCTCCGCGGCATGTGGTATCCTCCCGGACCGGGGCATGAACCCGTGTACCCTGCACTGGCAGGCGGACTCTCAACCACTGTGCCACCAGGGAAGCCCCCTGAAGCCTATTTAATGTGGGCACCCCTGAATGACATACCCTGAAGCATGTTTCTTGGAGCAGAGTCCTCTCATTTGGCTGCTTTATTCTGGCACTTTTTGCTTCAAGAACAAAACTCCATATAAGTAAGCTGCATTTCTTGTTGCTTAGAAATATCGTTTGGAATGATAGCTATTTCCATAGAGTCTAGGTGTCTTCCTGAAGTTTCCCAGATCCACCATACTTTCTCATACTTTTCTCTTTACACATGTCATAGCCTTCCTGGACTCTTCTTGGACTGATTGCCTTCTTTCTCTGTCTCACGTATTCCTCTTCATGCTTCCAAACCCTGTTCACATCTCCAAAGAAGCATTCCCTGACTCCACCGATTGGCACTAGAAACAGTGGTCTTCAGCTTCCTGTGATAGCATTCAATTTCTCTTATGTCAGACTGCATCTGAGCTGAGTTGAATCAAATTTAATAAATGCTTAATTAAATATCTACAAAGTGTTACATTATTTAAATCTAGTCTACTGCAACTTAATTCATATAACTCTGTATGTACTACATTCAATGTATGATTTAGGGGTATTTTAGTACGAAACATAAGAAAGGGTCTATGAAAATAAAAGCCCCCAAGGCCTGTGAGGATCTTGAAAGACAAAGCTATTTAAAGTTCAAGCCCTTGAGAGTTCTCATGAAGGGTAGCATAGAATAGGGAATATCTCTGTGAGCTTAGGAATTAAACTGTCTGGGTGTAGGTCAGTTTTTTACTGGTTAGTAATTGTGTGAATTAGGCAAGTCATTTAACTTCTCTAAGCCTCGATTTCCCCATGAGGAAAATTGGAAAAATAATAGTAACCAACATTGTGGTTTCTTTTGAGCCTGAGTACAAGTACCACATTACATGTAATGTACTCATCTGATGTATGGTGAGTTCTCAAGAAGTGCTCTGTCAGGAAGACTCCGTGACTCTAGTTGACCACTGTGTCCACAGTGCCTGGAACAGGGCCTGGGAACTTGGAGCTTCTCATTAGTATTTGTTGACAGCAATGCTGGTACCGGTCAAGCATTCAGCAAATGAAAGTGCTCATCTGGACTGTTCCACAGCCTCCTTGCTGCCTGTCTCACCTCACTTCATTTTTCGCTTGAGACCTGGAATATTTGTTCATTGCAAACTTAACCCTAGGGTTCCCTTTACTCGATTATTTAATGGAGTTCCAGTACCTCGAGGGTAACGTGCATGCTCTTTGGCATGGCATTCGAGGCCTCTTGGGATCTGGGCTCCACCTAGAGAGCCACCCTCCTCTCCTGCTCCTCTTATGCTGCACTTGCATGGCTCTCTGAGCAGCTTGAGACCCCTCTTTCCTCTGCTCCTTTGACAGGCAATGCCTTTGTCTGCTGTGCCTCCCAGATCTCAGCCCACACCCCCAGAGTTTGCCATTATTCAAAACTCATTCTAGTATTATCTCCTCTATGAAGATATTTTTGACGTTCTCCTCATCCATCCCAGGCAATTTTAGGCTCTTTTCATACATCGCTATTTTATGTACGTGTGTGTGTGAATTTATCTATATATTCACACCAGGGTGTACTGTTTTCAATGAGTCTATTACCCCCACCAAACTGTAGGCTCCAATGTATTATTCCTCAGAAGAATTACCCTGCCACTTAGTAGAGTGTCTGGCATAAAGTGAATTATACATAAATGTAGACTGAACCATAGTATGTCTCTCTGTTGAGTGAAGGATTGAAGGAATTACTGACTCTTTGATTGGATGAATCAATGAACATCTTATATGTCAGGGACCGTACGTTCTAGCTTGAGTTGAGTGGTTTTGGTGTGACTACACAGGTAGGTACATATTTGTGGGTTTCACGAGCATTATTTGGTGATGGTGTTGTTGTCTTTTTTGTGTGTTCTTTTCCTCTTTCTAGTATTTATTGACGGCTCTATGACTTTAGCTTTATATGGAATAGATTAGAGTGACGGGAAGGGTAGAGAGGAAACTGGTCCCCAGGACTGGTGATTGTGGTCTGCCTTGTCTCCCCTACCTGCAAGTAAGGATGTGTCGGTTGGGGTGGGGAGCTCATTTCCAGCAGTTCATTCTTTTTATTCTTTTGAAGCTAAGTGAGAAGTAGGGAGAGCCCCATATCTGTAGCTCATACTTCCAACCTCTCCCTCCTGCCCACGGAGACCTTTTCCAGACACGGCAACATAATGTAGTTGAAGAGGTCACTGGGGTGGACAGGAGGGTTGGGTGCAGATTCCAGCAGGCCACTTGAGCCCTCTGGACCTCCTTTCCCTCATGTATTAAAGAAGGGTTTACTGCACCCCCTCTAGCTTTGACACTCTAGTGTTTTATGATGACTACGGTGCTGATAAGGACATCACATAGTGGCAGTAGCCTTAGGAGAGGGTCAGTGATGGGTTCAGGTCCTCCAGGCAAGCTCTTGCCCTTGTGGCATAAAATCAAAGCGGGCACATTTTGTTAATGTGCTTTATCTTTTGCCCATCAGCTCTGGGAACTAATTCCACTGGGTGATCACAGTGAGCGGGCCTCCTCATCTACGGAGATGCAATCCCAGGAGCGGCTGCCCTCTGACCCTGTGCATTACTCACTCTGTCACCAGTCCCGAGACTGGCCCACTGCCTGTCGGGAGCTGCACAGTCTGGAGCAGCAGCTGGGCCAGGAATGAAACAGGATGCTTGCTGGGAGAGGGGGCAGGGTGGAGACGGTCCGACTGGAGAATGATGCAGCCGGGACCAAACACACATACGTGCTCAGCTTGAGGGCTTGAGGAAATGTGAATGCATCGTGATCTGGGACAAAGACAGTGGCCAGATGGGCCCCTGGGAGAAAAGTGTCTGGCTGTTGGTACCCAGACACGAGGAAAAGATCATAGCCTTGCCAAACCAAACAGTCAAGGCATGAGGGGCAGCCTTGGCTGATATGTTGGTGGCTCCAGTCACCATTGCCTGTGTTTCTCTTTTAATGCAGAGCTCTGACTGCAATAATAAACAACAGGGGAGCAGCCCAGGTCTCAGTTCCTGACGGGCTCCATGGTGGGAGAGATCAAACATTACAAAAAGCCAGCCCAGGTTAGGACTTCATTTAACAAGGAGCTATAGCTCATCCCAGTGGATGGAGTCTTGAAAGCTCTTCCTCAGCAGCTGAGGGCCTAGAGGGCTCAATGATAAATCCTTCCAAGAGGAGGTCATGTACTTTGGTGGACATTACCTCAGGTATCCTATCCTGGTCCTGGAGGGTAAATGAATGGTGAGAGGAGGCGATGGGGAGATGGTAGAGACGCAGAGGGAAGAAGGGATTTTGGGCAAGATTAAGAACTAGTCAATGACCAAAGCGATAAACCATCGTGTTTCTAGGTTGGACCCGGGCTTTGCAACTGTCTTGTGACCTAGTGCAAGTTTGTTAATCACACTGACTGAGCTTTGGTTCTCATCTTGCTTGTGGGAAACGGAAGGAAATCCCCATCGAATTAAGTTTGAAAACAGACAATGAACTGAAAAGTTTCAAACATGGTAGTCACAGATACACAAAGTCAGCTCTTTCCC
>NW_006790311.1:3451407-3473985 GCF_000442215.2 Lipotes vexillifer | reverse complement strand
TTTCCCTTCACCAACTTGTGTGATCAAATTCAATCATCCTGCATTGGAGACGATTCTTCTATGGAGGGCAAGTCTGGGATTAAAAGGAAACAAAGACAAATCCTAGAAAACAGAGAAATGCCATATTTCTGTAAAGGACATGTTTGCCATCCCTGATGTTTATCCACAAGAGAAGGGTTTTTTGTTGGAGTTTATGATGGTTCTGGCAGTACATACCATCAGACATTAAACTGCAAAGGACCCAAAGAGTAAAATGGAGATTGCAATGGTCACCAGTTTCATATACTAAGAAACAGAAGGAAATAGTCTGTGTGTGTATCTCTCCAAGCACAACGTCTTTGATTTTGATTCGGGACTTTAGCAACTTAATCCAGAGACTGAAACACCTTTCAAGGTTCCAGCCTACAACACGGAAGCCCTTCGCTCTTTGGGCTGGTTTAGTGTAGGCGCTCTGCTAGACTGATTGCAGTCCAGGTGGGGATAAATCAGTGCCGGTGGACTCTGCTGGAGGAGTGACCAGAGCGATGCTTGCAGAATGCAGTAAACAGGACATGGCGGAAATTAGGAGCTGGACTCGGGCTGTTACCGAGCACCCCCCCGCCACCCCCCCCCGCCTCATTGTCAGGAAATGTGGGGAGCTGAGGGCCACCGAACACACAATGATGCAGCGGGAAGTGGCCTTTATAAATACCCAGGGGTCAGGGCCAGACCCTGCGAACAATAGGGGAAATGATGATGGAGGGCAATGGGGCTGGGGGTGGGGAAGCCAGGATGACTCCATCAATGACAATAGCTGAGCAGGCAGCTGGGGGGTGATGCGGGTGCAGAGGGAGGCCTGGGGGTTGTGAACCAAACAATACAAATTGCCCAGCAACTCTGTAGCCACAACACAGGGCAGCGGATTCTGTAAATAGTCCACGGTGTATCCCATTGTTCCTTCGAGAACTTCTCCCTGGCCCCTACGTGTCAAAGATCTCTGTTTTGCTCTGTTTACCGGAAGCTACTCCTGATTCATAGGATGCTATTCCTCACCAGCCGTGAGTGTGGGCTATTTGGCCACATTTTCTGCCTTGGGTTCATCCTTTTAAGCAAATAGGCACCAAAGGAAGCTTGAGAAGCCCACTGTGGAAGGGATAGAGTGTAACAGGCAATGCTTCTCTACCTGCTCATTGATTTAATCTCCCTCGATCCATTTGGTGAGGTGGATGGGGACGGATAGATGAGAATATCACCCTCGTTTGCCACACAGGGAGATGCAGCTACAGACTATAACCTTGCAAATGAATCCAAACAGGTGAAGGGCTATGGGAAAGGCAATAAACCAAAGTAGGAGTCTTTTTGTTTGTTTGTTTGAACTCAGATCACATGATACTTTAATCGTCGAACAAAGAGACAGTTAATAGCAGTTATACAATTGACATGTCGTGATCCAGCATCAAGGTCATAAACCATATTGCCGATATGAACTCCAGAATACAATTACACTGTTATCCCTAGTAAAACTTGTTCCGTTTATCAGTGTTTTAGAAGAACAGGTGATAAAGCATTTTGACTCGCTGGTCTAAATGTTAATCACTCAGAGGTGGTTTTATTCTCCAAAAAATAAGTGGCGCACGGGCTCAAGGCGCACTGGCTTCAGTAGTTGTGGCTTGCAGGCTCAGTAATTGTGGCCCACTGGCTTAGTTGCTCTTTGGCACGTCACTCGTCCGGCATGAATTATGACTTGCTGGTCTAACAGGTGAGTGAGTGGCTATTTGTAATGCTGCCCTAAGGACCTAGATTATTTGTTTCATTGGATATTTCCTAGTTCTTACCATGATAAGCTATGACTGGGGTAGAAAATTTGGGGGACTTTAATTCTCCCTCGCTACGTGGGCTATGTTATCGAGGGTCATGATGCTATACTTATGGAAAGAAAAGTATTTTAGATACCCCCTTGTTTTTTCCATCTTTGCTCAGGCAATCTATGTTGAGCATTGGAAGTTCATCTTTTGTCCTGACATGTAGACTGTGTTAAGGAGGCTAACACACATTCCATTTGTTCTTGGAGCCTGTGTGATTGCATGAAACTCAAAGAGGGATAAAGGAGAGGAGTTGTCATCAAACGGCATTTTTAATCTTACCAGGTGTTTATAAGTAAAAAGGTAATTTCCATGTACAAAGATAGGTGTGACATGTGACATGCGACAAGTAGACATTGTAAACTCACCAGATTGAAAGTTCTGTCTCTCCATTATTATTCTGTTTCCCCGCACTTCATTGTAAATATGATTAAACGTTTAATTGGATACTCAATTATTTAACAGTCATCCCTTTCTCTGAGATGTAAGTTTTTCGAAGGCAGGTGCTAGGTTTCTCCTGTTGATGTGGTTTCCCCATGGCTCAGCACAGTTTCTCCCATGAAATTGGCCCTGAGTTAATATTCATTGAGTGACTAGGGGAAGAATGCTTTTTTTGCTGGTGGGTTCCCTCCCTGTACAGCCTCCTGGTCGAGGAGCCTGCTGGACCCTGTGATCCGAGCTGTGCTAATCACAGGGCCCTCAGCACAGTGGTCCAGATCCAGGAAGGCTCAACCATGGGCATGTCTTCAGAGTGCCCCCCAGGACCACAGAGTTGACTGTGCCAGCAGAGGACCTGGTCCTTAAATATCTCATGACATATATAATTAATTAAAGCATTGTGCAAATTGGGGTGAAATAAAAGGTATATGAAATTCAAATGGAGATTAAGCCACTTTATATCTATTTTAATAATTGTTTAAAACATACATTAAAGAAACCATAGGCTTTGCCTTTCAATAAGAAGATACTAAACAAAATGTAAATTTAAAGCTTGCTAAGAGTATCCTAACTCTAAGCTGAACCTTCATATTCTGCTGGTGACAGTGTAAACAGGCATAGACTTTCTAGCAAACCATTTTGTATAAGGTATATCAAAAGCCTTAAAATATTCATCTTCTTCGACTCAGCAGTTTTATCCTGGGACTCTTTCATAAAAATGCAGACAAAAATCATAACCAAAGACGTTTATTATAGGTTTACAGTAATAATTTAAAAAGTAGGAAATAACTTTTCTAATAATGGGATATTTAATTAAAATACCAGTGTAGGGCTTCCCTGGTGGCGCAGTGGTTGAGAGTCCGCCTGCCGATGCAGGGGACACGGGTTCGTGCCCCGGTCCGGGAAGATCCCGCGGCTGGGCCCGTGAGCCATGGCCGCTGAGCCTGCGCATCGGGAGACTGTGCTCCGCAACGGGAGAGGCCACAACAGTGAGAGGCCCGCGTACCGCAAAAACAAACAAACAAACAAACAAAAAACAGTGTAAAAAAGAGTAGAATATTAGGGTGCCATTGAATCAAATTAATTAAATTAACGGTATCATTAAGACTTTTACACATAGTTTGGATCAGTGAAAATTATTTGACAAAATGGGAAAATGCAGGCTGCAAAATATATACAGAATATATTCTCAAGTATGAAAAAACACATATAAATCCAAAAATGACTGTAAACAGTATTATAACCTATTAGCGGTGATGCTTTCAGGATGTTAGAAAGGTAGTTTACTATTTTTTTCTTGGTATTTTTTTCTGCTTTTTCCAAAAGTATAACTGTATTTATAAACATATATTTTATAATCAGTTTTTAAAAGCTTTGCTTTGGTAAGTTTACTTTTAAAATTCCAAATTTACGTTTCTCTGTGAATCTCTGGAAGGAATGACGATGTAGGAGTGAGTCTCTTCAAAAAGAAAAAGGGAAGGAGAACGAGAGGAGAAGAGAGGCTCAGTTGTTGAAGGAAATATTCTTTTGGCTTTTGGGGAAAGATCATGAGGGAATCACAATTATACAACAGGAAGACATTCTAAGTGTCCACACTCGTTTTTCCCCTTGCTGCTGAGCCGTGAATGAAGAATGTCTTTAGCAGAGGCCACGGGACGTGGCAGCCACATGACAACTTGAAGTGAGGAACGTATGGTCACAGCTGCTAGGGGTTGTCATGGTCTTTGATATTAGAAGGCTTTCAGGTAGAGGTCTGTTTTGATGAAAGTGTGAGCTAAACAGACTACAAACAGACACCATAGGATGATGTTGGCGAACCAAGGCTAGGTCAAGAAATAAGAGCTAACATCGATTGTGCACCCACCACGTGCCAGACACTCTTCTGAGTGTTGGTATGTGTTAATTCCTTTAATCCTTGTGGCAAACCCATGAACTGGGTGATATCACGGTCCTCATTTTTGACAATAAATGGAGGCATAAAATGTTAATTAATTTGCCCAAGGTCATACGACTAGTGGATAAATCAGGAATTGAATCCAGGAAATCCAGCTGAGAGCCTTTGCTTTTTCATCATGATCTAACCCCTCGCTGATAAGAGTTCTGAACAATCGAAAGGTATTACATTAGTCCCAAGTGTTTGTACTCCCATAGCCTTGAGACTCATTCAACAGGACAAGAAACTGCACTTAAATAGAAAATAGTATTGTAAAAGGAAATAGCTAGAGTTCCCTTAAGACCTCAGGTCCCATTTAATACTCATTTGTTAAATAAATATTTATAGAGAGTAGGATGCCCTGGAAGGAGTGATAAAAGACTTACTCTAGAAAGACAGACAGACAGATAGGTAAGTAAATGGTGAAGGGCACTGAGAGCCCTTGGTGGACTTACACAGACTGATGTTATTACAGGGGTATTTTAGAGAAGACACTTTGACCTTCTGAACAGTGGATAGAAGCCTATAGGGAGACAGATGTGGAAGTAACATAGCAACCAGGTCAGATGTATTGAGGGCCTAAAATGCAGTCATCTGAGTTGGATGGAAAAGAGAGAATTGGTGACTATATAGTAGTTAGGGGTCCCATCAGGAAAGAGGTGGCACAGGCTAGCTCTGGCAATATAGGCATGATTTACAGAGTGTGTGAGTGGGGACTGAGCAGTGCCCTGAGGTTGGTAACATCACGGGGGGAGGAGGCTTTACTACCTCCAAGCCTGATGGGCAGCAGGAAGGGATGGTTATTAGAACCCAGAAAGAGCTGTGTGGAAAGGGAATTGTGATGGGATCTGGCCTTATGTCCAGGATATGGTCAGTCCATGGTGACCCCACAGGGGAGGGAGGAGGGAAATAAATAAAGTACCTTCACTCTCCTGCCTCTTTCCAATCTCTGGCCAGTCTTCACCAAAGGCCAAGCCCAACTGGCAGCCAGAGGTCAAGGGAGCTCTATTGTTTATGTTGCATAAGTCAGTCTCGGGCATATGCTTGGAAGTGGGGAGTGATTCTGGATGGAAGGGTTATCTGGAAGATGTCTGGCTCAGTAAGCACTCACATACGATAGTAATGCGGGGGTCAGGGGCAGGGAGTGGAATCTGCCATGAGCCTCAGGTTTTTCGGATGGGTCATTATTTGTAGGTCCCGAAATAGGGAATATAGGAAGAGGTACAGAATGAGGATGAACATGATATGTTCTGCTTGGAATGCATTTTTGAAGTGCATGTGACAAATTCATGTAAGACATCTAGTACGTAGTTACTGTATACTCAGCTAAGAAGAGAAGGTGAGGGATAGGGAAAACTGATAGTTACCATGAGTTATACAGGTGAGAGCTAAAACCATGGTGAGGTAGTTGGGGAGGATATGTAGAGTGATTTAAAGGGATGACTAAGGGCTGGGGGATCTCCAGTCTTTAAAGATACGATGGAAGCAAAGGCACCCAGAAGAAATTTCCAAAGACACACAGAAGCTTCCAAATCCATCTTAACCTGGCCTCTTCCTATATGCCTGGATCCTTGGGTTTGTACTTGTTTTATATGGACTCCTATGGTTCCAAGGGTAGAATGTAGAGTGACTGGGATTGTAAGCTGAGAAGTTAAAGACCTGAGCTTGTCTCCTGGGCCTTGGAATAGAACCTCAAATGCTGACCTTTCCTCTTAAAGCCTTCCTTACCTTTCTGAAAGAGCACTCTTTGACTACATCTTATCTCTTGGGGTGTTTTCAAGGATAAATGAGATAACGTCTGTAAGGCCCCTGGAGAGGAAGTACCAATGTAGATAAGCACATGGTCGTGTATTTTTAACCAAGAGCGTTGGGTGTTCAGGACGTGCCATTCAGCAATTCCTGGAGCCTTGAAAAGGAAAGAGAAAGGGGTGGGGAGACAGGGAATCAGAGGCATACAACAAATGTTTTTCGAGAAATCCCTCCCACCCCGAGTGTAAGAATCCACGTCAAAGGAAGCAAACACCATGTGTAGATAAAACAGGAAGGTGACAGGTTTGCTTGCTTGCAACCAAGACAGGGTGATGCCAAAGGGCTAGTCCTGGCAGCTCGTTTGCTCTAGGGGGCGGAGGTCCAATTGCCGGCTATCCCACTGATAATGAAAGCAAGGTTAAGTGACTCTCTGTCCTGTACAGAATGGCAGGAAACATCTTCATCACCCATGACTCTTGGAGAGAGTGGTGGGGAGTTGCAGGGGGTGCATTTCCTGCCAAGATTCCAGAAAGGGTGCTCACGCTTTATGGAGGTATGAGCCTGCTGACCCAACACAAGCAAGGCTGCAGAACAACTGTAGGGCTCGGCCCACCCCTTTCAGTCCATATCTGCTTCATAAGCACAAAGCCTTTGGAAAGTAATAACAGGAACCTTGGAAAGATAACTTACTTGGAGAAAGGTCTTAGAAGAGTTCACCCAACTGCCTCATCAGTGCTAAAGTGAGAATCTTTATTTCAAAATGCCATGCATTGGAGAAGACGAAGTCTGAGTACCTATTATGCCACAGGCTTTGCTGAGGAAAACACTTGATATACATCATGTCATTTAACTCTCTCTACAACACTGTAGTTTAGGTGTTATTGATGCATCTTTATAGGTAAGTAAGCTGAGGCAGACATTCAAGGTTGACTCCCAATAGCTAGATCTGGGTCCAAGTCCTGTCTCTACTATATATAAGCAGCATGGTATTTGGGAAGTTTAACCATTCCAAGCTCAGTTTCTTTATCTACAAATCGGAGGACACAACTTTCATCATAGGATTATTGTGAAAGTTAAATGAGATACGGCAGACAAATTTTGAATTTAGTATTATATTATGTCTATGTTTTTCCACGACTACCCTGTTAGACTCAGAAGCCAAAAATGACACCAAGTACAATTAGGATGTTTTTCTCAAGCTGCTTTGCCCTAAGCATTCAAATTTATTTCAGAGTAAAATGAATGGGAGAGTATAATTTTATTTTGAACATGGTCATCTTGTTAGTTTTTGTTTTCTTAACATGGAAAGAGTATGCCTTCTGTAGACACCTTCAGAGATATCTAGACATGTGTTTTTTTTTTTTTTTACCATATTTATTGGAGTATAATTGCTTTACAATGGTGTGTTAGTTTCTGCTTTATAACAAAGTGAATCAGTTATACATATACATATATCCCCATATCTCTTCCCTCTTGCATCTCCCTCCCACCCTCCCTATCCCACCCCCTAGGTGGTCATAAAGCACCAAGCAGCTCTCCTTGTGCTATGCAGCTGCTTCCCACTAGCTATCTATTTTACATTTGTTAGTGTATATATGTCCATGCCACTCTCTCACTTCATCCCAGCTTACCCATCCCCCTCCCCATATCCTCAGTTCATTCTTTAGTAGGTCTGCGTCTTTATTCCGTAGACATCTGTTTTTCGATTGTGTAAGATTATCCCTTGGTTGGTGAAGGAGCGACAGACAGAACATATTGTGAGGGCTCTGGGGATGAAGCTCCCATCACATCCTCCAGATCTCACATGTGGAGTGGTTTAGTATCAAGGCAGCAATCACCTGCAAGATAAAGGACTGGAAGATACACAGTTTCTTTAGAAGATGGGAAGGTTTTAATCACATGAAACCATACAACTTTTGCGTTACCAAAGACCCAGTTCTCTTAATTACAGATGAAGGAATTAGGAGCCAAGTCAGGCCAGCTCAAATTCTAACAGCCAGCTGAGTGTAGAACCAGGACTGGAGCTCCTCAGCCCTAACGCAAGGCTGTTTCTACTTCATCATACTCTCCTTTTTGCATTTCATATCTCTTGCGTCTTCTCTTAGCTGTTCCCCCCCCCCCTTTTCTGGTTATTTTCCCCCTAAAACAATGGACGGGGTGTGTAGTAGTGCCTTCCCATGGGAAATGTTCATAAAATATTTGTTACAAGAATGAACAACAGCATACTTGTAGGCATTTTATTCAAATGGTTTCTCAAATCTCTGACCGGCTCTTCCTCTCTGGTTTGGGTTTGAATCAGTTAGTTCAGTTAGTGTAAACAGCAGTTCACTTGGAGTTAGAAAATGAAGAACAATTGCTCCTTTAGAAAAAAAAAACAAGCTCCATCCTTCCTATATTCTCAGGATTGACCCTTATTTGAGGAATATTAAATATTACAATTGTCATCAAGTGCAGGCAATGACACCCTCAATGACAAGTCTCTGGCAGCGAATGCTTCTCTCCAATGGAGAGTTAGATGAAGTGACAGGGTTAATTCCCAGTGGGACACAAGGCTTTGGTGATGTGAAGCTATTGCTGTTCTGGGAGACACATCAATTACTTGCCTGACAGTCTGAGTGGAGTGGAGGAAGGGTTTCATCTGTGCCTAGAATATTACTTCCTTTCAGCACTTATCAAGGCCTTTGATGTTCTTCACAATGTCAGTGGGAGGAAATCAAGGTGCTTTCTTCCAACCCGAATTTGGAAATTCCATTTGGGTGGAGTTTGCAACTGATTGGGTAGAAATGAGCTCCTAAGATGAAAAGGGAAGACAGGCATCAGCGTACCCCGTGTAACTTGAGTCTGTTCTTCTGGAAAACCTCACCAAGCTTCATCAGGCACAGAGGGAATTGTCAGCCTATAGAGTGGAAAGGTTAAATGAGTTTTATCGTCTTCTCACTAAAATGACAATTCTCCTGTCAAGTTTCATTTGGGTGATAAATGTCATGGTGGGAAGCCCACAGCCTTGCTTGTCAGCCTGCCCACGAGATGGCCAAGTGGAAGGATGAGGGGGAGAGTGGGGAGAGAATGGCAAATACCTCTCCGGGTTCTAGAAGAAGTCACCTGACGGTAACTGAGAGGTCACTGAGCTCCAGACGTAGCTGTGTTGAGTTCCAGACCAACCTCTGCCATATTAATGTATGTCCATATACAATCTATGTCACCCACCACAGAGAAACCATTGACAAAGACAACAAGGGATCCAGAGGTCTGGATACTGCCATTGCCATCTTGGTTGACTTCCTTTCACAGATTCTCTATTTACACCAGATATAAAATGGTTACCCAGATTTCAAACAACTGTAATCTGTGAAATATCTAGTTGGTGAACATGTTTTTTTTCAGTAAGGAAGGGCTGGTTAATGTTTAATATGAGCCAACTTCATAGGTAAATTTATGTAAATTTATACAGAATGAAAGAAGCTAATTGAACCTAATGTTGTAGACTTTTGATTCCTTCCTTTAAGACCTTGCTACTCAAAATGTGGTCCCCAGATCACCAGCAACCTCATTATCTGTGCAATTGTTACCAAAAATGCCAAATCTCAGGGCTCATTCCAAACCAACTGAATCAGTATCTGCATTTTAGCAAAGTCCTCAGATGACTGGTATGTACATTAAAGTTTGAGAAGCTCAGCTCTAAGACACTGTGCCCATGAGTTGGATGATTTCCACCAGGTCAATGGTGGTGCCTTTTACATCTTTTAATCTTTTGTTTTTGCGGTACGCGGGCCTCTCACTGTTGCAGCCTCTCCCGTTGCGGAGACGCGCAGGCTCAGCGACCATGGCTCACGGGCCCAGCCGCTCCGCGGCATGTGGGATCCTCCCGGACTGGAGCATGAACCCGTGTCCCCTGCATCGGCAGGCGGACTCTCAACCACTGTGCCACCAGGGAAGCCCCTATGTCTTTTAATCTTAATGATAAAGAATCTCCCAGACCTAGATAACTGAAAGAAGCTAGTATCTCTATAACACAAAGCCCACTTGCATTCTTTTCTAGAAAAAAAATAGTATAGTTTCTAAAATAACTTAATGATAAATCTCTCACTCCTCCTTTCAAATATTATTATTCTTTATGTATCAACATGCCTTAGTCCCTTAAAAAGGTTTTGAGCTCCTGGAAAGTAAGGATCATATTTCAGTCATTTCTATAGATCTCTGCAGTTTACACATAATAACAGGTTTTAAAATACTTGTGTAATAGACTCAAACCTCTAGGTAAAAATAGATATTCTCTCTCATTGCACTACACACTCTCTCCTCGAAACACTAATCACCATTTGTAACTATGTATTTCAGCGTCTACTTCTTTAGTGTCTTTACCCCCTACTAGATACAAAAAAACTGTATAAGGCAAGGTTTGTCTCATTCACTTTGCTGCTATGTGGGCCACATAGATGAATGCACAAAGGTAACAAGCCTACATTTAGATGTTTCAAAGGCCAATCAAGTCATGATTTGCCTTTCTACTTCGAGAAACAAAAAACTTCTGTATATACAATCTTTATGGAAAAATCTTATTTACACAAGCATAATTGTAAGCATGATCAACCCCGGTCAGTTTCCACCCACTCGACTACTTAGCAGATTGAAAATATCCATCGCCTCCTTGAAGGCCCGAATTTGGACTTTTCTTTCTCCTTCGAACTTCATCTTCAGAAAGAAATCATTTTCATTTCTCTGAAGCAGAAACTCTCAGTTTCAAGTCCTGAGAACTGTCGGTTTTCTTTTCCTCTCAGAACTACCCTCCTCAAAGAAAACCCTCCTGCATCCCCGATCTGCAGTGGAACCTCAGTCCCCCAACTCCTCTGCTGTCCAGCCAGCCCTTCGTCTCCATTTTTGGCTTTTCTATCGGCCCATGAACCCTCCCTCTGGTGTTCTGAGACTCTGGGGTTCTGAGTTCTGAGACTTTGTTTTGGTGTGTGTGTGTGTACGTTGCCCTGTGTTTTGTGTTTTCTTTTTAGCCTTTACCATCTGTGGGTGTTTTCTCAACCTGCAATGGAACCACTGACTGTCAGCAGCTGCTGTTGTTTGTGCATTTCTCTGCAAAAATGGCTTCAAGCGTTACCTTGCCTGCTCCAGTTTGGGGTAACCACAGTGATGAACGGCACGAACCCCTTGACACATGTACTTCACCTCCCCGTTGGGGCTGATAAGATCAAGCATGAAGGCGGTGAGCGGTCTGGCATCCTCAGTGTGCTCTGCACAGAGGTGATGCTGAGCCCCATACACACATTTCCAGGGCTGTTGGTGCTACCAGTCTCCCCCAGCGCCCCACACATTCCCGCAGCTGGTAAGAGGCACGCCTGAGTTTCCAGGGGGGGCCTGAGGGTGCATTTCAGACCCAGAAAAGGGCCTACAAAAACTGATATCTTGTCACTTTCGTTGTTGATGTCCATCCTTGGCTATTTCTCCTCCTCTGCTAATAACAGTAATCAGTACAAATTTCCCACGTGGTGAGTGTTTATCCTGAACCAGGTTCTGGGCTGAGGCGTTTATAAATATTCCCTGCAAACCACATCTCTGTCTCTGAGCTCGCAGGCAGAGTCACATACACATCAGCATCTAAACCAGAGCGAGGAGGGCCTGCCGCCCCTGCAGCCCATTTGGGGGCTGGTGCAGCTGGTGGCATTTCTGATAGAATATTCAAGCTTTTATTTTTCTTCTAATAAGGATTCCGTCTCACTCCAAAGAGACAAGTAACCCTTGATTGAGGCAGGATTAGATAGTAATCGTGTTGTGGGCAGGAATCATTTGGATCTAATCTTTATGACAAAAAAGACATACTCAGTAAACTCTTAACTGACATGGCCTGATGGTGCAACACTCGATATTAGGAAGCTGACAACCCTGGACACAGGAGCCCGTGGAAATCACTTGCACTTAGGAGAGGACATGGGATCCAGGGCTGGGTGTGGTGGACGCCTCAGGAACTTTTGTTCAGTTGAACTGAGGATAGTAGGTGGCGGGGATTTTTTTTCACAGATGAGAAAATCAAGGCAAAGAGCAGAAAGTTGACTGGATCAGGGATACGCAGTGAATCAGAGACATAACCAGTCATGAAAGAAAATTGTCATGGCAAGGGAATTGTTTTTGCCCTAACTCTATAAAAGGAGTCTATCCATGAGATGAAGTTATTCATTTTAATTTTTTTTCAGAAAGATGCTGAAAAACAAAATTATCAAAGGTCACACAGAAGCACAGAGAAATGCCTTTATTGAACATCTACAATGTTCCAGGTTCCTTAACTTTGAATTGAGATATTTTGCATTTTGTTTCATAGATGGAGAATTTAAAGCTTGAAGAGGGTAAGAACTCGTCCAAGGTCACTAGACAATAAGTAGTGGGATTGCGATGAGGATGCTGCTGTGTGTGACTGTCACTCACGCTGCCTTCCCACGTCTGAAATGCAAAACAGACAGACAAGGCTCTAACTTAGCCTGATGAGAGCTCGCAACCCATAGTAAGGCCTCTGGTCATCCGTGTCCCAGCCTGTGAGCTGGGCCCTCTTTCCTGGGCATCTTCTAGGGCTGGGAAGCTGCAGCCATTCCCACAGGAGTGTACTGAGGCCTTTCATCCATTGGCTACAGCCACCTGCTTCTTTCCAGGCTGAGCCACTCTCTTCAGGCACAGACGGTCGGTCCAGTGTGCATGTTTTCACCTTTGGTCCCCAGAGTCAGAGAAATACCATGCTCCTGATATGACCCTGTTTGTAACTGTGAAAGCATCCCCTGCCCATCCTCCAAAGCCCAAAGATATCCACCAACCATTGCAGCAGCCTCAGTAACAGCAAGAATGAAATCAGGGGTCCATAAACCAGGCAGAATAATCTTCCAGTTCTAAAAGAGAACCAAGGAAGGAGGAGGAGCGGTGGGCAGAATTCTGGAAGCCATATGGTACTGCTCTACCCCAGAGCCCAGGAAGGGTAATTTGGAGATACTTAAGGAAGTTGCTATGCCTCTATCACTGGGCTCACCCTGTGAAGGGCAACTCTAGCAAAGGGGGGGCCTCGTCCTGAGATTGTTGCATTGATTTCTTGTCCCTTTCTCCTTTGGCCTGTGGGTCACTTGGCCATTGGCCTATTTCTCTCTTTCTAGGCTGCCTCCAAATCTCAGAAACCCAGATTCCAAAGTTGCAAAGATGGATCACCTTAA
Source organism: Lipotes vexillifer (assembly GCF_000442215.2). Classification (NCBI taxonomy): domain Eukaryota; kingdom Metazoa; phylum Chordata; class Mammalia; order Artiodactyla; family Lipotidae; genus Lipotes; species Lipotes vexillifer. The sequence continues at coordinate 3,460,831 of NW_006790311.1, read as the reverse complement.
TCAAAGTCATGAGATTCTCCAAAGGAGTTTTTGTTTGCAAAAAGGGTCAGAAATTACTGGTTAGGAGAAAAGCGGGGAGAGAGCACAGGGACATCAGCCACCCCACCTCCACCATTTTCTCTGAACACCCAACTTGTTCTGGTCACAGTTTCCTTTGCTTCAAGCATAATAAGAAATAGGATAAGAGCCATTCACACACACATGAAAGAGGAGTCAGTTCTGACTGTCCCTCAAATGCCACTTTCCTCTTTCCTCTCAACACTCCTCCTTTTCAGAGGAGTGGAAAAGTTGAGTAAGTTATATCATTTCCTGGCTTTCAGAAGTTTAGTTTGAGTCATCCTAGGGCCAGACCTTTATTCAAAAATTTGAGCTGCAAAAAATGCAAGTCTCACCCCCAAGGAGGGTGGCCATTCAAATATTTTAGGTCAGGATGCTCTTGTTTTATTCAGTCACAGAGTTTCAAAGCTGGAGAAGCCCTTAGAGTCTGTCTCTTCTAATTCTGTCTCTTGACAAATGGTAAACAGAGGTGCAGAGAGGGAAGTGACAGGGATTTTGTTGTGGGGGAACGGCCTGCTCTCTGGCCTCAGAGCTCCCAGCCTCACATGCCCAGGACCATTAGGGAAGCCTCTTTCTTTCTCGTTATGGAGTGTAGCATCCAAACAGGAAGGCTTTACAGCAGCCCGGCAGGACTGTATGTCCTCGTCCCCCTCTCCTGCTTGTTGTTCTTATATTTGGTTACAAATCTGGCTCTGACCCTTGTTGAAAAGGGTCATTGAAAGTGGGTAAGGAAAAAGAGAGCTATCGGCTTGGTCATGACCCAATCAGTCCATGGTTACTAAGTTTCTCAGGACTGGAGCCTTTTTTTACAAGGTCAAGAAGTAGAAGTGGAGGGAAAGTAGAAAGGATCCAGGGAAGGGGTAGACAGCTGGCCACACCATTAGTTCCAGGGTTACACACAACCCCAGGGGCCTGTGTTAAGCTCACAGCCAAACCCGAGCATGGTGGCAAAGCAATACCCACAGAAGAACTTGGTTGCCGAGGAATTCCAGTGTAGATTTTATTCTGCCACTGACTAAAAGGGACAGGAAGAAAGAAGATAATTTGAAAAAAAGTTGTTAGGAATGTCCTAAAATAGTTGTTCTTAAATTTTAGAAGTTATTAAAAATGAGGCTTTTTTATACCCCTATACCTCCACTCCAGATATTCTGATACAGTTAAGTGTGGAGGCCAGAAATATCTTTTTCTTGTTATTGGTGGTGATGGTGTTCATCCAATCACCCAATAATTTTCTTATGGTTATTTTTTTCAATAAACATTTAGCGGGAATAATTTTAGATTTACAAAAATGTTGCAGATATAGCATCAGGAATTCTGTATACCCTTCATTCCATTTCCCCTAACGTTAATTTCTTTTTTTTTAAGTTTTGGTAAAATACATATAACATACAATTTACCACTTAACCACTTTTAAGCATCCAATTCAGTGGCATTGAATACATTCTTATGGTTGTACAAGCATCACCACCATCCATCTCCAGAGCACTTTGATCTTCCCCATCTGAAACTCTGTACCCATTAATAAGCAACTCTCCACTCTCTACTTGCCACCCCCTGCCCTGCCCCAACTAGCCCTTTGACACACCACCATTCTACTTTCTGTCTGTATGAATTTGACCATTCTAGTATCTTCCCCATCTGAAACTCTGTACCCATTAATAAGCAACTCTCCACTCTCTACTTGCCACCCCCTGCCCTGCCCCAACTAGCCCTTTGACACACCACCATTCTACTTTCTGTCTGTATGAATTTGACCATTCTAGGGACCTCACATAAGTGGAAATCATAATATGTGCTTAGCTCAATTTCGTTTCTTTTTATGGCTGAGTAATATTCCATTGTATATATGTGCCACATCTTCTTTATCCATTCATCCGACGACGGGCACTTAGGTTGTTTCCATCTCCGGGCTATTGTAAATAGAGCTGCAATGAACATTTTGGTACATGACTCTTTCTGAATTCTGGTTTCCTCAGGGTATATACCTAGTAGTGGGATTGCTGGGTCATATGGTAGTTCTATTTGTAGTTTTTTAAGGAACCTCCATACTGTTCTCCATAGTGGCTGAACCAATTCACATTCCCACCAGCAGTGCAAGAGTGTTCCCTTTTCTCCACACCCTCTCCAGCATTTATTGTTTCTAGATTTTTTGATGATGGCCATTCTGACTGGTGTGAGATGATATCTCATTGTAGTTTTGATTTGCATTTCTCTAATGATTAATGATGTTGAGCATTCTTTCATGTGTTTGTTGGCAGTCTGTATATCTTCTTTGGAGAAATGTCTATTTAGGTCTTCTGCCCATTTTTGGATTGGGTTGTTTATTTTTTTGTTATTGAGCTGCATGAGCTGCCTGTAAATTTTAGAGATTAATCCTTTGTCAGTTGATTCATTTGCAAATATTTTCTCCCATTCTGAGGGCTGTCTTTTGGTCTTGTTTATGGTTTCCTTTGCTGTGCAAAAGCTTTGAAGTTTCATTAGGTCCCATTTGTTTATTTTTGTTTTTATCTCCATTACTCTAGGAGATGGGTCAAGAAGGATCTTGCTGTGATTTATGTCATAGAGTGTTCTGCCTATGTTTTCCTCTAAGAGTTTGATAGTTTCTGGCCTTACATTTAGGTCTTTAATCCATTTTGAGCTTATTTTTGTGTATGGTGTTAGGGAGTGATCTAATCTCATACTTTTACATGTACCTGTCCAGTTTTCCCAGCACCACTTATTGAAGGGGCTGTCCTTTCTCCACTGTATATTCCTGCCACCTTTATCAAAGATAAGGTGACCATATGTGCATGGGTTTATCTCTGGGCTTTCTATCCTATTCCATTGATCTATCTTTCTGTTTTTGTGCCAGTACCATACTGTCTTGATTACTGTAGCTTTGTAGTATAGTCTGAAGTCAGGCAGCCTGATTCCTCCAGCTCCATTTTTTGTTCTCAAGATTGCTTTGGCTATTCGGGGTCTTTTGTGTTTCCATACAAATTGTGAAATTTTTTGTTCTAGTTCTGTGAAAAATGCCAGTGGTAGTTTGATAGGGATTGCATTGAATCTATAGATTGCTTTGGGAAGTAGAGTCATTTTCACAATGTTGATTCTTCCAATCCAAGAACATGGTATATCTCTCCATCTGTTTGTATCATCTTTAATTTCTTTCATCAGTGTCTTATAATTTTCTGCATACAGGTCTTTTGTCTCCTTAGGTAGGTTTATTCCTAGATATTTTATTCTTTTTGTTGCAATGGTAAATGGGAGTGTTTTCTTGATTTCACTTTCAGATTTTTCATCGTTAGTATATAGGAATGCCAGAGATTTCTGTGCATTAATTTTGTATCCTGCTACTTTACCAAATTCATTGATTAGCTCTAGTAGTTTTCTGGTAGCATCTTTAGGATTCTCTATGTATAGTATCATGTCATCTGCAAACAGTGACAGCTTTACTTCTTCTTTTCCGATTTGGATTCCTTTTATTTCCTTTTCTTCTCTGATTGCTGTGGCTAAAACTTCCAAAACTATGTTGAATAAGAGTGGTGAGAGTGGGCAACCTTGTCTTGTTCCTGACCTTAGTGGAAATGCTTTCAGTTTTTCGCCATTGAGGATGATGTTGGCTGTGGGCTTGTCATATACGGCCTTTATTATATTGAAGAAAGTTCCCTCTACACCTACTTTCTGCAGGGTTTTTATCATAAATGGGTGTTGAATTTTGTCAAAAGCTTTCTCTGCATCTATTGAGATGTGCTGTTTTTGTGACTGATTTATTTCTTCCTTTTTAAGACTGAATAATAATCCATTACACACACACACACACACACACACACACACACACACACAAACACACCACATGTTGTTTATCAATCCTTCCATCAATGGACACTTGGGTGGCTTCCACCTTTTGGCGATTGTAAATAGTGCTGCTATGAACGTGGTGTACAAATATCCGTTTGAGTCTCTGCTTTCAATTACTAATTATTTTGGGTATGTATGCAGAAGCCTAATGTTAATTTGTTACATAACCATGGCACGTTACTATTCACTAACCTACAGACTTTCTTCAGATTTCACTGATTTTTATGCTAAAATGCAATCTTATAATAAGCAGCCCAGGAGACTCTGGTTCACTGGGCCAAGGTTTTAGAAATAGTGATTTTTTTAAAATGACGGATTTAGTCCAGGAAACAGTGCTGGCTGTTGGAGAGAAAGTTGGCCTTACACTGAGGGTTTGTATGCTGAATCTTGTCTTGATTCACTGCCTTTCACTGGGCCTAATGTTCCCCAACTTTCAAAGAAGAATGATAGAATAGACGTCTTGGAGTTATCTGGAGCATTCTAGAGAGAAGCTCTCAGATGTAAAGTTGTTCTCCAGGTAGACAGCAGCTGACAAAGGAGAAATTGGTCAGAGTTTCTGAAATCTTAGAAGCAGATTCAATAACAGAGAAAAGCTTTGAAAAGAATATGAAGGTGGGGGGTGAGGTTCTCGACCTCTTGTTTGTCTGGTATTGTCAGAACACAGGGTCCATTCAGACAGGTGACATCTGCCTTCTGTCATCACAGAGGACAGAAACAGAAGAAATGCACTTTGGCTGCTGTGCTTTGTACTTTAGACTTAAAGCATTTCTTGATATAACTGTGGGTGACCCAAATCTTTAGTGCCCTGATTTTGCTTTCCCAGGTGAATGAATCTGCTGTAGTTTCCCAAGTAACTAATGCTAATTTTATTTCTTCATTTACCCAACACACATTTATTAAGAACTAAACCTGTACCTGAGCTTTACTAGGCAATGAGGATGCAGAGCTTGCTTACAAGAACCTCTGCCCTTCAAACACATACAGGCCAGGGGAAAAATAAGGACACCTCTAAGCACACTGGAGAGCAGTGGTTATTTCAAATTGCAAATGATTTTTGCATGAATTAAGTGTGGTTTTGACTAAATGTCAAGAGTTCTAGGATCCTTTGACGGCAACATTGGCTACTTACAAAGCAGCATGGGAGTATTTTCTGTAGGAACCAGCCCAACATAGCCCTATAGAATGGAGCCTCTAAATATGAACATTGAGACTAAGTATAGTGGGGAAGAGTATAAAGGTCTATAAATGTGTGAAGCAGCTTCATTAGGACTGCACCAGGCATGTGCTATTCTTCAAGCATCATTTCAACTCAGTCTTCTCATGAAAAAGATGTTGGAGAAAATGTAAAATGAACCCATGGTCGGGGGACTTCTTTGCGATGTTGCCCTGGATGTAGTATAGGAATATGCCTTTCATGATGGAAGCACAGGAAGCCAAAAACGGGCAACCCAAGAGACTTCAAGGATGTATTGAAACAGGAAAGCAGGGGATTTCAGCAAGAGATGAGGACCTGGGCTGAAATCTGGTTTGGATTCTATTAATATCAATGGCTTGGGAAAAGCCCTAGAGGGCCCTTAACAAAGGGAGAGGCGGTCATGACCTCAGCACTAACATCTTTACATCTTTTCAGAGAGGTGTCAATTCCTGGGGACCCTCTGTGGCAGCCCTGACTCAGAAGGAAACTCACCAGCTACTACATCACATCATCTCAGACCACTTCCTGAAGGGCTTTGGGTTTTCCCTAGAAGGCTCTTGTTCATGTACAGATCCTGCCAGGAACAGACAGCGGATCAAGTGCCAGGCGGGCCAATTGGAAATTGAGGCCTTCTGTGTAATAAATACACACAACACAGTGCATAAATAAAACATAGCTATAGAGATAAGAAAAAAAAGGACAGAAGTCATACCTTCCTGTATGTGCATGTGTGTTCATATATACACACATACACATGTAGACACACCCACACTCACAACTTATTTAGCATCTGTGCCTTATAATATACATGTAAAATGTAGATTCAGAAGTAGAAAAATAATACCTCTAGAAGGGGGAGAGAAAAAAGTCATTCCATGACCTAGGTCAGGCTTTCCCAACTTTCTGTGCTTCAGGATAATTATGCAAAGGCTGAATTCTGTAATCAAATAAATTTAGGAAGTGTTGGATAAAACAAATGCAAACATTGATTGCTGGACCTCTTAGGATGGTTAATATGCTAATGGAACTGTAAATCTCTTTTCTCACACTTGTTGCCATTAGACGTGTTTTGTGAAAAGCATCTTCAGTAGTGATCTACAGGGCATCTCTTTGGGAAATGCTGACCTAGTCTGATGCAATTCCTTTATTAGAACATTAGCTCTGCCTGGGATCCCTGGCAGGCAAGGCACTTAAAAGAAACATGATGGGTTATAGTTTTTTCATCAAATAGAAACCTAGTTTTTTCATATTCTAAATTAAAATGATTTTTTGGATGTAAGAAGGCTGTTGAACTACGTAATGAATTATCTATTTGACAATGGCTTAATGGAAAATGTAGAATAATAATATATTATTAATTATAGTAATAACATTACTACTATTATTATATTTTAGCTATATTAAATGTTGGACATAAGCCAAGGACATAGCCTGAAAACTTAACTTAAGAAATGACATTTTGCGTGGGGGGAAGGAGAGTAGGCCTGTTGCTTTCTGATAATCCTATTTGAAAAAATAATATATTAAATTTAGAATACCTTGAACTCCTTTTCCTTGAACACTCATTCATTTATCTATGATTTGGATAGGAGTTGAGATTCAACAATTTACATTTCAAATCTGTAGCTGGGTCCAGAGCTGCTTCTGGGCTGAAGGAATAATTTCCACAAGCTTTTGATACTGGACATGCAGATGACAAAGTTTGGGCATTCTATTAGGCTTTTGAGAAAGTGGCCTCTTCTTTCACCAAATAAAAGGACTTCCAACCCCTCCAAGGATGAGCCCTGGGGAATCCTGCAGGCAAGACCAAGACTCTCTCAAGAGCCATCTTAGATTTTTTTCAAATGCTCAGAGAGGTGCTTGAGTGGATGTACAGACTGACAGGGATGCTTGGCTGAGTAACCATAACACTATGGCATCAGAGTTAAGGAAGAAAGACAGCTTCCCTTTTTGGATGGCAGAGTTTCGTAGAAAGTAAAAAAAAAAAAATGCAGAGTATCTTCATCACAGCTGTCTTATCCCCTTGATCTCATTACTCCTTATTAGCACAAACCATTCAGGACAGTTAGGGTGAAAGTCCTGATAAGGCGGAAGTCATCACTTTCAAACTAATCTAGCACATCTGTCTTGAGATGGGGATAAACAAAGAAGGTCTAGTTATTAAGTAATCAATAACATTGATCTGTAATTGGAGATACAGCACTAGTTCCTCCCTGACTACCCCTCCCACCACCACTACCACACACACACACACACACACACACACAAACACACACACACACACACACACACACACACACACACACACACACACACACACACACACACACACACACACACACACACACACACACACACACACACACACACACACTCAGGCCTTAACCGAGCAGGGTCTGGTTCTTTTTTTTTTGGTGTACCCATTGTACCCTGTGTTTCTCTTTATCAGAGAATTTACCACATGACGTTGAAATGAACTGTTTATGTGTTCACTAAACACAAAAGGTTGCCCTCTTCAAAGATAGGCTTAATATATTATCATTTTAAAACTCTACTGACCAGTGGAAAAAGTACTTACAAATGTGTTGAGTACATTATCTCTAGACAAATTCCTTGGACACTCATTTATGCCATACTTACTGATGAACTTGACAGGTGTTTTCTTTTTTGATTTAATCCACTCTTTTTAGATGAGTAGCCCATGAGAAAAGAAGTTTCTTAGTCCAGATTATAAAATGGAGATAACACCTCTAAAGAACCCACATGCATGTTTTAGGGGGAATATAATTCTGAAACATAACAAGAATAATAAAGAATTAAGACAAACTAGGTCAGTCTCGTTTGTGAATTCAGTGATTATGTGTCAGATAATGGACAAATAAGTAATCCTTTTACCATTATCTGACTGCCAAGTCCACTCTATGTTCGACCAAAATTCCTTTGTTTCATATCTGGGAAAGAAAGAGATTAAAGCTCCATGTAAAAGTGAATTCATTTTCTAAAAACCTTCCTTCCTTACCTGCAAATAATATGAACTCCTTCAAAGAGGATTAAGAGATTGGGCTCTTTACGTTTTGATTTGAATCCTTAAATTGGCCCCCCTAAAAAATATTTTTAGGCATTGGAATATTATATTCAAGGACAGCACTCTCCAATACAAATATAATTGACCCACATATGTAATTTAAAATTTTCTAGTAGGCTTATTTAAAAAGTAAGAAAAAACTTTAAGAATGTATTTGGTTTAACTCAGTACATCCAAAATGTTATCATTTTAACATGCAATTAATATAAAATTATATTATTCTATTATTATATTACTGTATTATAAATTATTATATTATTATAAAATTATATTTGTATTCTTATTTCTGTACGAATTCTTCGAAATCCAGTGTATACTTTATATTTTTAAGCACATCTCAATTTGGACGGGTCACATTTCAGAGTTCAACAGCCACATGTGCAGGTGGTTACTATTTTGGACAGTAGCATTCTGTAAAACCCATCACATCAGAGAAAGCTATCTGTTTTTTTATGGTATCTATGGTTTTGTTGAGAAGGTATTAGTACCTGAATTGGTGGGTCTAATTGTGCTGAGTTGAAATATAGTATCTGATAACAAATATTTATTGAGCTCTTAATGTGTTCTAAGCTTTGTTCTAGGCACCGAGAATGCAGTTGTGAACAAAAAGGTCAAAATTTCCTCCCTCATGGAGTTAACATTCTATCAGTAGGAGACAGACAATAAAATAGACAAACTTATTTAAATGTTAATAAATGGTAAGGAAAAAAATTAAAGTGGGTGAAGAGGAAGAGAGAGTATTGAGGCAGGAATTTAAGGTTTAGGAGTAGCTGCCAGGCAAAGTCTCACCGAGAAGGTAATGTTGGGTTAAAGACTCGCACACTGGCAAGATTTTAGGAACATCATAGTCTTGGGTAACTTTCAATTTTATTTTAGTAAAGAAGATTGATGATGAAATGTATAAATTAATCTGATTTAACTTTTTTAATTAAAAAGTTTTATATATCTATAAAACTGAATCAGGACAAAAATTATTTCATTCAGTAAATAGCTTGTGAAGGATAACCACATGCTAAGTTTTGGGGATGCAATAATGAGTAAGACAAATAGTCTCTTCTCTCCTGGGGTTTGTATCCTAGAGAGAGTATTAATGTATTTAATTAAAGACTTGTGCTGATAAATATGTAATTAAACATTGAGATTGGTGCCATGAATTCATACCACAAAGGTCCCAAACCAGACCTGATGGAAAGAACACGGATGTCCAAGTTCCCTGAGCCAGGACTAAAGGGGGCAGTGGAAAGAGT
>NW_006790311.1:3441906-3451331 GCF_000442215.2 Lipotes vexillifer | reverse complement strand
AAAGAGTGTTCCAGGAGGGAGGAACAAGATGTGTCAGTGCTCTTGGCAGTGAAGTTAAGAGTCGAAACTATAGCTTGTCTGGCCAGGGTGAGGGGACAGTTCTACCAAAATGAATCTGAGATTTAGGCTGGGATCCATAGGGATTTGTAGACCATGTTAAAAATTTGGTTTTCATCCTAAGAACAGTGGGATTCCACGGAAGATGATTCATGCCTTTTAAACATTTGAGGTCTTATAGAAGGTAACCCGATACTATTTTTGTTTTGAAACAGTCACGATGGCTGCAGTAGGGGGAATGGACTGGAGGGTTTGCCAGAGACCTGTGGGTGGGCGCCTGGCCTTGTCCCCAGGTCAGAACCAGAACACACACCTCATGAGCTCAGACAACCAATTCCTTGGGAGGAAAGAACCCATGGACTTTTAGACACCTTGACCCTTCAGGTGGTGTTGATGACGGACAGTCTAAAGATCTGAGCCCTTGAAAAGCAGCTGTTAGATGACTCTGTAGGACAGAGCTGTTTTGTAAATGGAAATGTTAGTGAGACACAGATGGGACAGAGTTCTAATCAGAGGAAGTGTCAAGATAACGTAAAGGGAGTGTTGGCTGCTCTGGATCATATTATACTGGGCAACTTAGAATCTTATATATACGGCACCTTATAGATTGTAGAAGGCATCCCTAGCCTTACATATAGATTAACTTGTTTTGCAGGTTTCAATTCTGCTTACGATGGCTTCCTATTTTTTTTTTTTTTTATTAACGAAAGTGAGTACAGTACAGAAGACAGTCATTAACTGTATCCCCATTTTTAAACTGATTCCTTTGGGCCCACTATTATAAAAATGTAAAGCTGTTAAGATTCTTGGAAAGTTATGGTTGATCAATGCACTTTTTATATTATGCTTGTGCAGGTTACATTCAGTGGCAAAACCTAATCATTCTTAAAACTTATAAGAGATAATCTAATGTTTTCCTACAGCCTAATAGGACAGAGGACAGGGATTAAGAAGACTGTTATATTAAAATATTTCTCTTCAAGCTTTCCATTGATTGAAAATAAGCTGAAAATGATGCCATAGAGTTCTGAGTAACTTGATAATAGAACATTTCTTATACAAGAAATCTTATTGGGGAAATTAGCAATGATAGCTAAGATTCATTGAATACTAACTATGGCTAAGCTCTCCTCTATGTCTTCATATATAACCTTCACAATAAACTTACAGTGAAGTCACTGTTATCTTTACAAGAGAAGCAGACTAAGACATACAATATCAGGTAACTTGCCTCAAATCATGAGCATTATACAAGCTGGGCATTGTACAGAGTTGGGATTTAGAACTTGACTGTGTGATACAGGAGCTCATGGGCTGCTGGTGCCCTCTCTCCCAGATTAGTGTGTTCCCCCTTTAGACTCGTGAGCATAACGTGAGTTACCCCACCGAGGCTCACAAGAGAGTGTGTGTTTCGAACTAAGATGGTGTTGAATTGATGACCTGCATAACTGTAGACCCAAAAATAGTTGTGGAGTGTCTTTAAAGTTCTACTTTCCAGGGTGTCCTTGAACCAAGCAAGCTCACTGCATTTTCTTGTTCATTGGCTCCTTTTGGTGATACCCAGTCCCAAACCTCACCTATTATAAAAATAGCACATGCTGGGAGCAGGTGTGCTTAGGATGCATACCTGAGCTCTCCCAGGCTTTCTTCAATGTGCAAAGACAAATACCCTTATATAGAGCATTCCTTGTTAAGAGCCCTAAACCCTTTTTTTTCATCTGCTTGCTAGTTTTCCTAAGCTAAATGCATACACTGTACCTATAGGATATTTTCTAATTAAAATAATTCCAGGCTATCTGTTTTATTTGAAAACGTAGGCTTATATGGTGCTTATATCAGTGTACAGAAAGGAAGAATTTCTCTGAAAGTCCTGTAGGGGTATGTGGTGATGGGGTGAAAAACACTGGGCTTAGTCAACTAGAACAATTCACTAAGAAAGAGTTTCAGGCAGAAAGAGACCCTCTACAAGTTAAAATGCACAAGACTATCAAGGACCTCATTTTGCCCCTCTTCTTCCCTTGGGAGGGACTTTAATTAAAAATTCCATGTAACTGAATTTTGATTAAAAATGCTTAAGTTATAGGAAAATCCCCAAAGAGTAAGCAAGCCAAGACAGGCAAAGTTACAGCCCCTTTAATTGCACCATGATAAGAGAGGCTAGAGACCAATGAAATGAAAACAAGGGGAGGTACCGACCTTACCAGATAGCATGGATTGAATTTCTAGCCTCAGTCTGTCCAGAAGATGAAAGTGTCAGCAGCTGTTCAGGGCCAGAGCCAAGAGCGAGACCTGAGTCCAAAGAGGGATGGAGCCAGTTTCTGCTGGGGCTGCTACCTCCTTTTTCTAAACATTCATTAAACATAGTCATTCCGTTAATGGTTCATCCATCACTCTAGAGACAGCGAGATGAGGCAAACGCTGGTGGAGAAGTGGTTCTTTGTCACAGGGCTGCCCATTTATGCTCTCTTCCTCCCTTCTCACCACCCTGCCTTGTGCCACTTTTCCTCATGGGCTTCCCTGATTAGTTTCTCATACAGTAAGTCCCCTACATACGAACCTTCAGGGTGTGAACTTTCAAAGATGCGAACGTGCGTTCACACGTCCAATTGTGTAAGTTAGTTCACGCGTCTAGAGTACATTGTCGTGTGCATGAATCCCCTAAAAGTGGTTGTGCTTTTATGTACTTTACTGTACCGTACTGTGTAGGGTACAGTAGTACAGTATCTTTATTTCAAGCCCAGGATGTCTGGAAACAAGCATAAAAGCAGTGGTGATGTAGCTGGTACTACTGTATTTTCAAGGTACTGTACTGTAAGATTAAAAATATTTTCTTTATTTTTTGTGTTTGTTTGTCTTTTATGTATTATTTGTGTGAAAAGTATTGTAAACCTATTACAGTAAAGTACTCTATAGCCAACTCTTGTTAGTTGGGTACCTAGGCTAACTTTGTTGGACTCACAAACAAATTGGACTTACAAGTGCACTCTCAGAACAGAACTCATTTGTATGTAGAGGACTTGTTGTATTTGATTCTTGCCACTGACTGTGATGAGCAGGTCATCAGCACTTATTCCCTGTAGACAAAGGGCCCACAAACAGCGTTAACAGCAATCACATCCAGGGCTCCACTTCAAAGCTGCATCCACTGCCTTTGCCAGGTCTGTTGGCTAAGCAAGGGGAGGCCCCTGGGGTGGGAGACCTGAGGCCACAGCTATTTTCCATGTTCACATCGTCACTGTTACCCTTCTGTCCCCTCCCATCTAGGTCTTCATTTCATTTCTATTTTATCTTCTTGTCCCTTGCTGGGAATTGTTCTGTGTAGTTGGGCAACATTTTGGTTTCTCCTAATGAAGGAGTAAAGGAATGTATAGGTGGAAAAAGGTGGAGGTGCTCAGGTGTTAGCTTCTAGGAAAGAGGAGAGACTATGGAACAAGACCTCTACTTCCATCACTGCCATTTTCTCCCACTTTAATTTCCCTGCCTGTTATGGAAAATTGTTTTTTGGAAGAACAGGGTCATTTGACTGTTTTGGGGTTTTTTTCACAAAATATTCACATTTTCATTCACAAAAAATCCATTTAAAAAAACCCCATTGACTGTGATGATGGCTAAAAGGCATTCTCAGTTCTAAGGGACCAAACTGAAAAAAGCTGAGGGCAATTTTCAAAGGGCCTCTGGACAGTATAAGACCTGCTGAGGCAAAAGGAAGGAAAGAAAAAAACTGTTTACATAAAGAGTGTGGCAGGACTTCCCTGGTGACACAGTGGTTAAGAATCTGCCTGCCAATGCAGGGGACACGGGTTTGAGCCCTGGTCTGGGAATATCCCACATGCCATGGAGCAGCTAAGCCTGTGTACCACAACTACTGAGCCTGTGCACCACAACTACTGAGCCTGTGCTCTACAGCCCATAAGCCAAAACTACTGAGCCCATGTGCCGCAATTACTGAAGCCTGTGCACCTAGAGCCCATGTACCACAATGAAGAATAGTCCCTGCTTGAGAGGGCAGACAGCAGAAGCAAGAAGAACTACAATCCTGCAGCTTGTGGAACAAAAACCACATTCACAGAAAGATAGACAAGATGAAAAGGCAGAGGGCTATGTACCAGATGCAGGAAAAAGATAAAACCCGAGAAAAACAATTAAATGAAGTGGAGATAGGCAACCTTCCAGAAAAAGAATTCAGAATAACGATAGTGAAGATGATCCAGGACCTCAGAAAAAGAATGGAGGCAAAGATCGAGAAGATGCAAGACATGTTTAACAAAGACCTAGAAGAATTAAAGAACAAACAAACAGAGATGAACAATACAATAACTGAAATGAAAAACACACTAGAAGGAATCAATAGCAGAATAACTGAGGCAGAAGAACGGATAAGTGACCTGGAAGACAGAATGGGGGAATTCACTGCTGCGGAACAGAATAAAGAAAAAAGAATGAAAAGAAATGAAGACAGCCTAAGAGACCTCTGGGACAGTATTAAATGCAACAACATTTGCATTATAGGGGTCCCAGAAGGAGAAGAGAGAGAGAAAGTACCCAAGAAAATATTTGAAGAGATTATATTCATAAACTTCCCTAACATGGGAAAGGAAATAGCCACCCAGGTCCAGGAAGCACAGAGAGTCCCATACAGGATAAACCCAAGGAGAAACATGCTGAGACACATAGTAATCAAATTGGCAAAAATTAAAGACAAAGAAAAATTATTGAAAGCAGCAAGGGAAAAATGACAAATACATAAAAGGGAACTGCCAGATTACAATTTCCTCTCAAGGGTGCACAGAACATTCTCCAGGATAGTTCACATCTTGGGTCACAGATCAAACCTCAGTAAATTTAAGAAAATTGAAATCATATCAAGCAACTCTTCTGACCACAACACTATGAGATTAGAAATCAATTACAGGGGAAAAAAGTAAAAAACCCACAAACACATGGAGGCTAAACAATACATTACTAAATAGCCAAGAGATCACTGAAGAAATCAAAGAGGAAATAAAAAAATACCTAGAGCCAAATGACAATGGAAACATGATGATCCAAAACCTATGGGATGCAGCAAAAGCACTTTAAATAGGGAAGTTTATAGCAATACAAACCTACCTCAAGAAACAAGAAACATCTCAAATAAACAATCTAACTTTACACATAAAGGAACTAGAGAAAGAAGAAGAAACAAAACCCAGAGTTAGTTGAAGGAAAGAAATCATAAAGATCAGAGCAGAAATAAATGAAATAGAAACAAAGAAAACAATAACAAAGATCAATAAAACTAAAAGTTGGTTCTTTGAGAAGATAAACAAAATTGATAAACCTTTAGCCAGACTCATCAAGAAAAAAAGGGAGAAGACTCAAATCAACAGAATTTGAAATGAAAAAGGAGAAGTAACAACTGACACTGCAGCAATACAAAGGATCATGAGAGACTACTGCAAGCAATTATATGTCAATAAAATGGACAACCTGGAGAAGTGGACAAATTCTTAGAAAAGCACAACCTTCCGAGACTGAACCAGGAAGAAATAGAAAATATAAACAGACTGATCACAAGCACTGAAATTGAAACTGTGATAAAAAATCTTCCAACAAACAAAAGCCCATGACCAGATGGCTTCACAGGTGAATTCTGTCAAACATTTAGAGAAGAGCTAACATCCATCCTTCTCAAACTCTTCCAAAAAATTGCAGAGGAAGGAACACTCCCAAACTCATTCTATGGGGCCACCATCACCCTGATACCAAAACCAGACAAAGATACTACAAAAAAGGAAAATTACAGACCAATATAACTCATGAATATAGATGCAAAAATCCTCGACAAAATACTAGCAACAGAATCCAACAGCACATTAGAAGGATCATACACCACAATCAAGTGGGATTTATCCCAGGGATGCAAGGATTCTACAATATACACAAATCAATCAATGTGACACACCATATTAACAAATTGAAGAAGAAAAAACATGATCATCTCAATAGATGCAGAAAAATCTTTTGACAAAATTCAACACCAATTTATGATAAAAACTCTCCAGAAAGTGGGCATAGAGGGAAACTACCTCAACGTAATAAAGGCCATATATGACAAACCCACAGCAAATATCATTCCAAATGGTGAAAAACTGAAAGCATTTCCTCTAAGATCAGGAACAAGACAAGGATGTCCATTCTCATCACTATTATTCAACATAGTTTTGGAAGTCCTAGCCATAGCAATCAGAGAAGAAAAAGAAATAAAAGGAATACAAATTGGAAAAGAACAAGTAAAACTGTCACTGTTTGCAGATGACATGATACTATACATAGAGAATCCTAAAGATGCCACCAGCAAACTATTAGAGCTAATCAATGAATTTGGTAAAGTTGCAGGATACAAAAGTAATGCACAGAAATCTCTTGCATTCCTATACACTAATGATGAAAACGCTGAAAGAGAAATTAAGGAAACACTCCCATTTACCACTGCAACAAAAAGAATAAAATACCTAGGAATAAACCTATCTCCTACCTAGGGAGACCAAAGACCTGTATGCGGAAAACTGTAAGACACTGATGAAAGAAATTAAAGATGATACAAACAGATAGAGAGATATACCATGTTCTTGGATTGGAAGAATCAATATTGTGAAAATGACTATACTACCCAAAGCAATCTACAGATTCAATACCAATGGCCTTTTTTACAGAACTAGAGAAAAAATCTTAAAATTTGTATGGAGACACAAAAGACTCCGAACAGCCAAAGCAGTCTTGAGGGAAAAAAAATGGAGCTGGAGGAATCAGCCTCCCTGACTTCAGGCTATACTACAAAGCTACAGTAATCAAGACAATATGGTACTGGTACACAAAACAGAAATATAGATCAATGGAACAGAATAGAAAGCCCAGAGATAAACCCACTCACCTACGTTCAACTAATCTATGACAAAGGAGGCAAGGATATACAATGGAGAAAAGACAGTCTCTTCAATAAGTGATGCTGGAAAATATAGGAAGAACACTCTTTGACATAAATCACAGCAAGATATTTTTGATCCACCCCCTAGAGTAATGGAAATAAAAACAAAAATAAATGGGACCTAGTGAAACTTAAAAGTTTTTGCACAGCAAAGGAATACAAATAAGACGAAAAGACAACCCTGAGAATGGGAGAAAATATTTGCAAATGGATCAATGGACAAAGGATTAATCCCCAAAATATATAAACAGCTCATGCAGCTCAATATTAAAAAAACAAACAACCCAATCCAAAAATGGGCAGAAGACCTAAATAGACATTTCTCCAAAGAAGACATACAGATGGCCAAGAAGCACATGAAAAGCTGCTCAACATCACTAATTATTAGAGAAATGCAAATCAAAACTACAATGAGATATCACCTCACACCAGTTAGAATGGGCATCATGATATAATCTACAAACAACAAATGCTGGAGAAGGTGTGGAGAAAAGGGAACCCTCTTGCACTGTTGGTGGGAATGTAAATTGATACAGTCACTATGGAGAACATTATGGAGGTTCCTTAAGAAACTAAAAACAGAATTACCATATGACCCAGCAATACCACTGCTGTGCTTATACCCAGAAAAAGCCATAATTCAAAAGGACACATGCACCCTAGTGTTCATTGCAGCACTATTTACAATAATCAGGACATGGAAGCAACCTAAATGCCCTTCGACAGATGAATGGATAAAGAAGAAGTGGTATATATATACAAGGAAATATTACTCAGCCATAAAAAGGAATGAAATTGGGTCATTTGTAGAGATGTGGATGGATCTAGAGACTTTCATACAGAGTGAAGTAAGTCAGAAAGAGAAAAACAAATATCGTATATTAATGCATATATGTGGAACCTAGAAAAATGGTACAGATGAACCGGTTTGCAGGGCAGAAATTGAGACACAGACGTAGAGAACAAACACATGGACACCAAGGGGGGAAAGTGACGGGGTGGTGGTGGTGGTGGTGGGATGACTTGGGAGATTGGGATTGACATGTAGACACTCATATGTATAAAATGGATAGCAAATAAGAACCTGCTGTATAAAATAATAAAATTAAAAAATTAAAAAAAAAAAAGAGTATCCCCCTCCCGACGCAACTAGAGATAGCCTGAGTGCAGCAACGAAGACCCAGGACAGCTGAAAATAGAAATAAATTAATTAATTAAGAAAAAAAAAAGAGTGTGGCAATTAGTTGCTTTGGGACTTCATTTGAAGCCCAAATTTAGTCTAACGTACTTCACTCTGTCAGTTCCCTGTCTGCAGACTTTTCTTCTATCAGCCAATGGCTTGGTCCATCCAGTGGCTCTCAGTCCTGAGGTGGGGCAGGTGCTGGAGGTTATACCGCAAAGACCAGGGGAGAGAGCAGGTTGCTTAACAGAGATAAGGATGGGGTGCTGGAAGTGCAGGGGAATTTCTAGAAATAATCCCCAATTCCTTTACTCATTCTCATTTTCATGGGATTCTTAAGCCAGGCCCATAAGAACTTTTATAGGATGTTGGTAATAGAAAGGGCCCTAAGCTTCCCCTCCTGCTCAGATCATCAGACACAAGCTGTGTCTGTGATTTAAAGCCCCCCATCTCTGGACCTGAGTTTCTTTGGCTCCCTAGGCAGTGATCATAGCTCACTTTTGGGTGTTTAATATTGCATCCAGAGAGGTAGCCAGATCTGCCTATTAATGTCCCTGACCTGAGGTGTAATTCCTTATTGACCCCTTTATCTCTATATTCATTCACTAATTCATCTATTCATTCAACAACTGTTTACTGATGGCCTGCTCTGTGGCTGGCACTACTTTGGGTCCTACTATTAGAGTGAGACACGGTCCTGTCTCTCAAGGAGCATTCATTTTGTTACCACACCTGACATTCCTAGGGCAACGTTCATCTAGATTTGACCATATGCACGTGGATGCAGTTGGCAGAACAGTTTAATCCGACCACCAGCAATTCCTCCCTCACGTCGAGAACTCTTTGTGGAGTGTCCAAATCTTCCTTGGGTCCCCTGTGTGTCAAACACACCTCTTCAGCCTGCTTTCGTTATTCCTCCAACCTGTGCTTTCATAAACTGCCCCTTCATTCTGCTAAACAATTCTTCCTCTTGTGCCTTTGTTCCTGCTCTTGATTTGTGCTTATAATTAATTTATTCTTCTCATGCCCCCTTATGGATAACATCCAGTCTGCCCAGTTGCCCTGCAAACTTTCTGCACGCGGGGTCTAAGTCTTTTCATGCTTATCTATTATTGTTGAGCAGCTAGCTCAGTAGTTTTATTTATTTATTAACATTTCTGGATTTTTTTTTTTTTTTTAATTTTTTTTTTTTTTTTCCTTGGGTTATGCGGGCCTCTCACT
>NW_006790311.1:3436881-3441828 GCF_000442215.2 Lipotes vexillifer | reverse complement strand
TTTTTTTTTTTTTTTTTCTTGGGTTATGCGGGCCTCTCACTGTTGTGGCCTCTCCCATTTGCGGAGCACAGGCTCCGGATGCGCAGGCTCAGTGGCCATGGCTCACGGGCCCGGCCGCTCCGCGGCATGTGGGATCCTCCCGAAACGGGGCACGAACCCGCGTCTCCTGCATCGGCAGGCGGACTCTCAAGCACTGCGCCACCAGGGAAGCCCCATTTCTGGATTTTTTAAAAGATTTTTTTTGATGTGGACCATTTTTAAAGATTTATTGAATTTGTTACAATACTGCTTCTGTTTTATGTTTTGGTTTTTTGGCCAAGGGGCATGTGGGATCTTAGCTCCCTGAGTAGGGATCAAACCTACACCCCCTGCATTGGAAGGCGAAGTCTTAACCACCAGATCACCAAGGAAGTCCCATAGCCCAGTAGTTTTATTATACAGGTAGACACCAACCTTCATGCTTTGCATGATGTTATTTTGCAGTCTGCCTTCTGCCCAAAGAGCAGCTGAACTTCACTTGCTATTCTGTTTGCTTGTTTGATACTTTCTATTGATCATGCTTGAACATCTGAAGTTTTCACCACTGTCTCCCTTGCATGTAGCAGAGTGCCAGGTACAATAATAGGAATTTAATACATATTTCTTGATTACCGATAAACTGATTGACTGGCTGAGACAGAAGTATCAATCCACACAGTCTGCAGTGTGGCCTGTCGTCAGGATCACTGTGCCATTTACAGGATTTCTGGGACCTGCCTTCAGAGTTCTGAAAATGCCTAGTGACCTGCCCAGAGAAGCTGTGATGGAGAAAACCTGCTACCGAAGTACAGAATGATGCTGAACATGAGAGAGTCAGGGGTCATCTCTTGCCCTCCAGAATGATTATATTCTGGCAGGAGGGCACAGACTGTATGTTTTTCCCATTTGGTTCATAAAAGGGAGGTAGGTTGGGGTGAGAATGAGATTGAAAGATGTTAAACTGCTGGATTTGAAGATGAAAGAAAAGGCCACTAACCGAGGGATGCAGGTAACTTCTGGAATCTGAAGAAGGAAAGGAATTAGATTCTCCCCTAGATTCTCCCCAGTGGGATGCAGCCTTGCCAACACATTGACTTTAGGACCGCTGACCTCCAGGACTATGAGATATGAGATTTGTTTTGTTTTAACCACTAATTTTTGTCAATTTGTGACAGCAGCAATGAAAAATGAATACACAGTGGCAGGACCCGATGAAGCCAGTGCTGTGACAACCTTAGTGTCTGGCAATGCATATATACCATCCAAAAGGTCACACAGTGATAGTTCTGAAACCCTAGGGTGGAAGACCTGGATTATTTGAGAAGCGGAGGGATTCCTATTATTTGAGGCACAAATCAAGGTGCTGATTTTTCTAAACATCCGTAGAAAAAAATGTTCGTCTTGAAGCAGAAGAACGGAGTTAAAGAGCTTGAAACTCCATGATAATTTTGAGTACAGAAACCTGGTCTTAAAAAGCCAAAAAGCACTTATGGGTACGGAGGACCCAATGGGCACACAATTTATACCCAAAATGAGGATAGAAAGTGGATAGAAATTAATCTATGAACAATTTTCTATGGGATGAGATGTGATATGTTCTTATAGTCTCATTTGCTCCTAAAATCTTCCTTGTTTGGTTGTCATGGTATCTGGGTTCCAGGACTGTCCCCAGTCTCCTTAGTTTTCATATCATTTACAGAGAATATCCCTACTAGAAAAGAATTTGTTTAAACACACTCAAAGTATAAAGACATCCATTAAATGAGGGAGAGTGATTTTCTTTATAAAAGACACCACGTGTTTCCTACCAATAGGTTTTGAAAGTGTCATTTGGTTGGTGCAATACTGAGTGTACACGTGCTCCAGTAGGGGCTGCTCCATCCCAAGCCCAGTGGGAGGCCCCCGACCCTCACTTAAAAGTGATGCTGAAGCTGATTCGAGAGTCAACAAGCTTTGTTTAACTGTTCTGTTGTAGCTCAACATTCATCCTATTTGCAGCTCACTCTCCTATCTTCTCATGGGAGGTGTTCCCTAGGGAGGATGCTTGGGGACCTGTTGCGATGTTACGCAGGATACTTACGCAATAGGATCAGGTGTTATGTTACTTCTAAACTCCTTCTAACATTATAATTCCTTGACCTTAGTCATTCAAATTGCATGCTCAGAGAAGTTCTACCCAGCCAGGCCTTTGGCTGTAAATGATACCAAAGCACACAGGACCCAATACGATCTTCCTCAAGATCTTCTCACCAAACTCATCTCTTTCAATTCTCCCTGTCCTACTGTGTCCAGTCATGCTGGAAAACTCACCGTGCCTGTCACGTAATCTGATCTTGCTTACCTTTAGGATGGACTCACTGCCAAGAATCAAACCTTTGGTCTGTCTTCACGGGAGGCCCTTCTTGGCTTCTTCCAGGATTTAACATAGATACCACATTGTATATGAAGCTTTTTCTGACCTTGTTAGACTATTCTAGGCGACCCTGCTCTAAGTTTCTATTGTACCCAGAGTTTATCAAGACTGCATCTTAATCTGCTGTTTCTGCGTGTCTACCCAGTAGACTGTAAGCTTCTGGAGGACAGGGCTATGCCTCGTTATCTCTATATCCCCAGAGACCAGAATATTGCCTAGCATAAGGTAGACATTCAATAAACATTGGTTAAATTCATGCTTAACAGAAATTTAATTAGCAAATGATTGAATGCCCAAATGCATTCAATTTAGTACTCAATTTAAGCCCAGGTTTCAGTTGTCATGTTCATACAGCAGTAATGTTGGAAGTGTTTAATAGATACGGGGGTGGGGGGATGGAGACAGAGAGAGAGAGGCATGAAATTGGGAGCAGTTGTGTACCAAGATCTTACTTTCTACTTTTGTTCATAAAGACCTGGTTACCTCGTCTTCAGTTTAGTCTCACGTTTCCACAGGCTCGAGATGTAGGGTGAAAGTGTCAGCACAGTGACCCCTTTTCCTTTGACTGAACAACCACGCCAGGAAATTGTAACGGCGTGAGAGTATATCCTCTTCCACAGCACGGAATCCGTGCCAGGGCCAGGTGGGCAGC
This sequence comes from Lipotes vexillifer, assembly GCF_000442215.2. NCBI lineage: Eukaryota > Metazoa > Chordata > Mammalia > Artiodactyla > Lipotidae > Lipotes > Lipotes vexillifer. Next base: position 3,438,745 of record NW_006790311.1, on the reverse strand, counting down.
TGTCTGTATGGTATGATTCTACAGGGGCTTAGAGTTTTGTCTACAACTAATCTTTTCTGCCAGCTTGCCATTATGTGTGACATTTCTGCAACTAAAATCATTCCTTTCACATAAGATGGTATCTTCAGAAGTTCACTTGTTACACACAAAGCAGGTGCCTGAGATGGATATTGCAATCGAAGTTAATAGACATGGATGGCTTGGCAGAATTGGTTCCTAGGGCTAGAGGATTGTGCCCTGGGAGAATGGGCCTCTGGCAGGTTCTTTGTGAAGGATCCAACGTCAGGAAATTTGGGCCTAAAGTACTGAAGAAAGCAGGTGGAGATGGGAGGCCCTGGTGTGAAGCTGAGTTCTGTGCAGTAGCTCAAAGGCTCAGACGTCCATTTGGAAAAAGGGGGAAAGTGGATCAGGATAGACCAGCTTCTCCATGTCATCACGGCATGGTCCTGTTCACTCTTAAGTGGGGTGTTCAAGGTTAGGACACATTTTTCTTGATTTGTACAAGCTATCCCAAAACCTCTTGTTTTCTCTGTTTTCTTGTGAAGGTGTAAAGCTTGCTCTCTCCAGGGTGTGTCTCGGTTGCCACAATTAAGAAGTGTAATATTTGACTCCACCTTTGATAACAGAATGTAGCTTTGTGGCTATTTATCTTCTATGATTGTGCAGAAAGAAAACAAAACAGACAGACTCAATGTCATGCAGAAAAGGTCTGAATCAAGCAACAAAGTATTTATTAGAAGAGATTATTAACGTGGCAGGGTCACAGAGTTTCATTGCCACAAGCATGTGAGGAGCTTTGCTGAATTCTGTCTTGTGAAATGTTTTACCTTTTCTACCGCTTGACACTGGAGGGACTCTCTGTGAATATTTTCCCCTTAGAGTGTAGACATACTGATGAGATGTCCAGTATCATTAATAACCACAAAGAACTGAAACATGGGACTGGATACTTAGAATCTCTATTCCCTATAAATTTCCAGGTTTATCACCTGAATTGTTAGCCTTTGTGCTTTATAACACCCAATAGTTCATGCTCATTGTCTATTTGCTTATCTATGCCAACCTGGAGTTGGGAGTTTGTGGAAGACCTAATTTTCCAGATGCTCACCTCATGTTTTTTTCAAGTGTAGACTCCAAATGATGGTTCTCAGAAATCATTTGTCTTTCTACAGAACTTATTGGAAGACCAAGAAGTGTTTCTGCTAAGGCAAAATAAATAAATAAATAATAAATAAATAAATAAATGCCTAATGCAAGGAGTGAAAAATGAGCTTTTCATATTTTACACTGACCGCAACACACAGTTGAGAAAATTTGAATAGCTTAATTTTGAAAGGTGCTTCAAAGCATATAAAGCACTTTCCTAAGTATTTTTCTCATTCAATTCTTCTAAACTTGTAAAATTGTGCTTACCCTATTTCAGAGTTGAGAGAATGGGGCTCAGAAGAGTGAAGCAGCATGTACAAGGCCACACAGCGCACGAGGGACTGAGCTGACACCGAAACTTGACTGTAGATTGTGTACTTTCAACTCTCACCAACAAGAGAGACAAAGGTGGCTTGGCCACCCAAGTATTTATTTCGATGCATTTTGGAACTCCAGGCCAACAAGCAAGCAAACAAAACCCCCCACCAAACACCAAAACATCCCCAAACGCAAACAACCAAAAATGGAAATTAATTTTTCCTTAGAGGAGGCAAACAGAGGTGGGCATCTGACTGATTTCACACAGTATTAACAACACTCAGCTCTAACTGGCCTCCTGGTCTCCTCGACCTTCCTCAACAAAGGCTCTGAAGCACTAATTAATCAGACCGAAAGTCTGGGAATTTATCTCTCCTCCATCACTATTCCTGCTGGCTAC
>NW_006790311.1:3424041-3436795 GCF_000442215.2 Lipotes vexillifer | reverse complement strand
TGCTGGCTACTGATTTAAAGATGTGAATCTACTCTTTTTTTATCTAGCCGTTAGGGAGAAGTGAATCCAAATTTCACTGAAATGGAGATGAGAACCCAGGGCAATACCCAAGACTATGACTGGCAATTAATTAGACAGATAGCATCTTACATTTGGAAAGGAACTTAGAGATCTAATCCAATCTCCCTCCTAGGAAGGAAGCCTGACAAATAGCCATCAGGCATTTGCTCCAGGGATGGGAATTTCATGTTTCTCCGCTATTGTTAGGTGGGCCCTTGTTAGAAAGTCTTGTCTACATGGAATTAAATTCTATCCCCTTGTAAACTCTAAGTCTACGTTCTGATCTTCTGCCTTCTGGCACTTCAACGAATATGTTTACTTATCCATTTGTATGTGGTTTTCCCAATATTTGGTGTCAGCTCTCTTGGCTTTCTTAAAATATCTCTTCTCCAGCAAAACATTCTCAGCTTCGCCAATTCTTCGTATTTACTGATTTTCATGACTCTCTCCAGATGGTCCCTTATTTGGATATATATATATATATATTTTTTTTCTCTCTCTCTCTCTTTTTTAGTGAAATGTCCGTAGCTGATTAGGGTCTGTTTTTCTTGCTTTATCTGACCCAGTATTAACGTACTTTCAATGCTTTTACTGGTCATAAGCTCCGTACCAGTGGGGCTATGCATATGGTGGTCAGCGATAGTATCAGCTCCCCCATCTCTGTAATGCACTGGAGATTACCAAATGAGAACTGAACTGGTTTTCTTCATGTAATTTACCTCAGAAGCCACACCACCAGCAAGTGGAACAGAGCAAATTGTCACGTAGAGGCCACAACTCACACAAAATTATCCCTTAGAACCAGTTTTTGCTTCCATAAGCTTTTTTGTCTATCTAGTATTGCATCTCTCAAAATACAGAGAAAAAACAGGTAAGAGACTAGTTTACCCACAACTTGACAAATAGCCTCTGAGGAAGACTGAGTGACATTTGGAAAGTTGGTAAAAGCCGCCAGAGTCAAAGCAACTTCTGAAAAAAAAAAAAAAAAAAGATTGTGGCTATGCTATGCTCAACCAGGCCACACCTGTTTTCAGAAACCACCAAGTGTTCTGCTGATAAACAGAGATGTCGGCTCTGACAGTCTCTAAGGCAACAAGATACTGATCATCACTGTACACGGACGAGACAGAGACACTGCTAACAAACAGTGAGCCCCGTTTTCTCATCTACTCAACAGTGCAGCAGCAGTTGGAGTAAATTCTGCCTCAAGAGTTCATCCCACACCCAGTCTCAAACCCTAAACTAATAATAATGGAGAGAACCCTGCAGTTAGAAAAATACCTGAAGGATCTGGACCCCACTGCTTAAGCAATAATCCTGTGACTAATGTGAACTTGAAAATGAGCTTCTGGGGAAAGAAGACAAGATGCATCTCCTCTCTGTGTTCTCATTTCCTCACCTGCAAAATGATGTTTATGTGGCTAGAATTCCTGAGGGTCTACACTTGGTGATAAGCCAGTGAGTTTGGATGACACACAGCAATCGTTTATCTAGTCTGGCTCCCTTGTGGGCGGGTTGGAGTTTGTTAAGAAATCACCATCAAAATACAACCATGTCCCTGCTTTTTGGGTATTTATGTCTAGTAAAGATGTGGAATACTATACTTTCCCATTTTGTGATATTTCCAACTTGAGATATTTGAAAAAGAACAAAACAAATGAGCATTTTGTAAGAAGTTGGCAGAGATGCAGGATGTATCCAGGAGTTGGAATGGGTGCTTGTCTACTGCTTTTGAAATCATTGTACTGAGGTTAGTTATGCCTGTTTTTTATTTTTTGGTCCCTAGACTTTGAGCTGCTCTGTCTTGTCCATTGGTGTCATTCCCTCTCTTTCAGGTGGCAAGTTCTTCACCTTGTTGGTACTCAAGAAATAGTTGTTGAATTGAATCACTGTGTTGCTTTGAGGAGATATGGCTCAAAGACACTGCAGATAAACTGGAATCTCATGGTTCAGGACATTGGAAAACACACGGCAAAGATGGAATAATTAATGATTTAATGAAACTTGGAAAAATAACAGAACCATAAATGCCAATGACAAGTATAAGTTTAGGAAGCCTAACTGTAAACAGCAACAGAAGTAACTTAAATGATCAGCTGGTCAGATAGCAGCCATCTTTATTAAAAGGTCTGGCCAGGATAAGAATTGTTAAGTAGAGATGTGTGAGAGGCAAAATATGTAGAACTAAGTATGATGATAAATGTAGCCAGTTTTATATTGACACCAAGATGTACAGTAGAGGGCTTCCCTGGTGGCGCAGTGGTTGAGAATCTGCCTGCCAATGCAGGGGACACAGGTTCGAGCCCTGGTCTGGGAGGATCCCACATGCCGCGGAGCAACTAGTCCTGGGAGCCACAATTACTGAGCCTGCGCGTCTGGAGCCTGTGCTCTGCAACGAGAGGCCGCGATAGTGAGAGGTCGGCGCACAGCGATGAAGAATGGCCCCCCGCTTGCCGCAACTAGAGAAAGTCCTCACACAGAAATGAAGAGCCAACACAGCCATAAATAAATAAATAAATAAAATTAAAAAAAAAAAAAAGATGTAGAGTAGACATCAAAATAAAATTCTAAATATCACCCTGTCTGTATTTATTTTATAGTTTATTGTCAAAAACTTATAATATATAAACAAGCAAATAGACAAAATTAAAAATCACACAAAGCCCTACCAGCAAGAAATAAAATAGCTGTTTTAGTATTATACATGCATATATTTTTTGTTTGTTTTTCTCTACAAATATCACAATACATATCACACATTCGTACACACACATACATATTTTTTGTTTTTTAAAAGTGAGTTGGTATTATACATTTCGTTTTGGAATTACTATGTCACTTAACAGTATGGCAGGGCATGTTTCCACGTTATTTAAATATTCACTACTTTTCGTGGTTATATATTATTTCATCATATTTATGTATCATACATACATATAATGTATCATACACATACATTTAATGGACATTTAGACTGACCTCAAGGGTTTTTTTGCCTCATTGTTTTTTGGTTATGCCTGTTGTCAAAGCTCCTGTAAATATTGTCTTCTGGAAAGTTCATGAATTTTATTTTCCTTCTAGCAGCATATACTGGGCCTTTTATCTTCTAATTTAAGAGGAAGTGTGGCTATAGCTTAAAATGACATGATACACATCCTCCTAATAATTGAAGAGATCTTGCTATTAAAAATGAGAAGAATTTAGGGAAAGTGACTTAGTCATTGGATTGATCTGCATTGATTAGGTCCCCAAAGTTGGTGGTTATAACACTGCCACATTGTTTTTTAACATAAGATTTCGAGTCAGGTCAAAATAATATTACCCCAGGATATTTTTGCATCATCAAGAGTTAAATGAATATTATCACCTATGAGGGGAAAAAAAATTCTCAAAGTGATGTATTCTCTTTTTTTTTTTTTTTTTGCGGTACGCGGGCCTCTCACTGTTGTGGCCTCTCCCGTTGCGGAGCACAGGCTCCGGACGCGCAGGCTCAGCGGCCATGGCTCACGGGCCCAGATGCTCCGTGGCATGTGAGATCTTCCCGGACCGGGGCACAAACCCGTGTCCCCTGCATTGGCAGGCGGACTCTCAACCACTGCGCCACCAGGGAAGCCCCGTGATGTATTCTTATATTTTAAAAAGTGATCAAAGAGAATCGGGGTGAAAATACTGAAATGTAGGACAGTCTTCAGAGAGCAGCTTCTGCCTGGTGATGGACTCTCCATGCGGTTTTACCTCTGCTGTTTTTCTCCAAATACTTCCCATAAGCATCCTGCTCGTGTTCCATACCCCAGAGACTCCACTGGTTACCATCTCAAAATTTCCCTTTTCCTCTTCTCCTGTGAAAGCCAGGGTGATGGCTCAGCTGGTGAGAACACAGAATTAGTGAGCTCAAAGCTGCCTCATTCAGGTTATTTAGCTTTGAGCAGGACAAAATAAAATACTCCTCCATAGACCCAGACCGTCTGTCTCTCACCCCCCTCAACGGGTCCACAGGGAAGAAAAGATGTGTGTTGGATGGCTCAGGACAACTTGTCACCACAGATAGAAAAATTACTTGTTATTGAAGCCTGACTTGCACTGGGTCAGGAATGTCATCATGTGCAGAACACAGCAGCTTTCTCCCCCTACAGCTTCCCCGCAGGTCTTTCCACGCAAATCCTTTGAAATATGATAATCCAGCCAAAGGCTTATGGCTGGCAACCATATTGAGATAGAAACAGAGCATAATTCTTACGTTAAAATGTCCCCATTTGTAAAGGGGAGAGACTTTATTCATATGTCATGAGTGTTTCATTTCATAACTAGTGATGTTAGGCTTAGTGTGAAATAATAACTCTTAACTGTCCTTTTTCCATTCTTGGTTTCCAGAAAAGAGGTAGAGCTTAGAGATGCTGAGGTCTGACTGCACAGGCCTGAGTCCTAGCCCCACCACTTACTAGCTTTGTGGCCTTGGCAAGTCTCTTACCTTCTCTGTGCCTCAATTCCCCCATTTATCAAAAGCGGGTGACGAGAGCACTTACCTCCTGGTATCACTGTGAAGATGCAATCAGCAAATGCACGGAGAGTGCTTAGACCAGCGCCTGCCATGTGCTAGATGTTCCTTAAACGTTAGGGGGTCCTCCATTCTGACCAGTGTGTGGACACACGGCTTTGTCAAGGATTGCCATGGCAGACTTTGTGCCGTTTCACCACAGCTTCTGTGAGTGTGAGTCTATTACTGAGAGAGCTGTAATTCTAAACCCTGAAGGGCCCAAGGCATGAGGGAAGACTGTGGGAAACGTGTAGAGGGCTTTCACTTAAACGGCTATTGTTTCACCAGCCTTTTCGCACCCATCGGCGCTAGACAAATCCACAGAATAATAAGAAACAGGCCTGACAGTTGGGTCAGAGTAGAACAGAATGCAGCCGCAGACTGGCCCATGCTGTTCAGCCTGTTAATACCCTGAGTTGTCAACCCTTTCCTCTTTCCTCCTGTGACTACACGAGCAGGCCACGAGCTTGTGAACACACGTGCACACACGATTCCCACAGCCCTGTTCTTGATCTGGGGGAGTAGCTTCCTTGGGTCAGAAGGGGTGATTTTCCTGGTCCCAGGCTCTGGGGCGAGGGGTGAAGGGAGAGGCTCCAGGGCAGGGTCTGGAGCAAGGTCTTGCCTGGAACATGTAAAACACCACCCACCGCACTCCTCTCCCTCAGTTTCCCAGCACAGGGAAGCCAGGGTATCACAAGGGTTGCTTAAGTCGGTCCTGTCCCCACCTAGATGAGTATCATTTCCTTCTGAGCCACAAGCCATCTATTGCATTAACGTACAATTTCCCTGGAGGCCATTCCAAATCTGTTTAAGAACATATTGTTCCTGGATTTATGGTGACCGGAGCCAATCAGCTGGAAAGAATCCCATTACATTAGATAACACAGTTGGGAATTCAAATCTTTTTCCTTAAACATTTGTCAGGCAGTGTCTCTTCTCACTTAGGTCTGACTTCCTTTTTGATAGTAAATAAGCCAGAATAATGCCAGATTTTCAGCCAGACTGATGGCCAGAGTGGCCAGAGCGTTGGCAGAGTGCTTGTGAAAGATCGGGCCTGACCTGGAACTGGCTTCTCCAGAAGGGTTAGAAACAACAGAACCTCAAGCCTAATCTTAGAGTTTATCAGAGCGTGACCACTCTGGATACCTCGTCCTCCCTGGGCCCAATTCCGAACTCCAAATTACAAAGGAGAAGATTCTTCAGAGACATTGGGCTTACAGAGCAGAAGTCCTGGGTTTGAGTTTTAGGTCTATGCCTGTGTAACTCTACTTGGACAAATCACAAACCTTTGAGATTGTCTGCTCATGTTTAAATTGGGATGCTGGGAGTAACTATCCACTGGGCTTGTGAGGATTAGATAACATAATGCATGTGAAAGCATTGTGTAGAGGTAAAGTGTAAAACAAATATTAAGAGTTCCTTTTTTTAATTTAATTTTTATTTTATATTGGAATATAGTTGATTTACAATGCTGTGTTAGTTTCAGGTGTACAGCAAAGTTGTTCAGTTATACATATACATATATACATTCTTTTTCAGATTCTTTTCTCATTTAGGTTACTACAAGAGTATTGAGTAGAGTTCCCTGTGCTATACAGTAGGTCCTTGTTGGTTATCTATTTTATACATAGTAGTGTGTATATGTGAATCCCAAACTCCTAATTTATCCCTCCCCACCACGTTTCTGCTTTGTTAACCATAAGTTTGCTTTTGAAGTCTGTGAGTCTGTTTCCATTTTGTAAGTTCATTTGTACCATTTTTTCCTTTAGATTCCACATATAAGTGATATCATATGATATTTGTCTTTCTCTGTCTAGCTTACTTCACTTAGTATGATAATCTCCAGGTCCGTCCATGTTGCTGCAAATGGCATTATTTCACTCTTTTTAAGGGCTGAGTAATATTCCATTGCATATACGTACTACATCTTCTTTATCCATTCCTCTGTTGATGACATTTAGGTTGCTTCCATGTCCTGGCTATTGGAAATAGTGCTGCAGTGAACACTGGGGTTAAGGGTTCTTAATGCTGATAGTTTTCATTAGGACACATGGATGCAAAACACTGAATCCTAGAATTGAACACTGTTATCTCTTCAGGGCAAGTTCTGAAGGTGAAACCAGATTATATATAAAACAGACTATGGACATTCTATTGCACTAAACACTGTAGTATTATTCGATGAAGACACAAAAGGCACATTAAAGAATTCATGCTTTTGTGAAAAGCTAAAATGCCCTCTTCCACAGCACTAAAAGCTTTAATATTCTCATTCTCCTTATGTGTCAGTGGAGAATAATTCCAGTTTCATGCCCTTTATCATCACAGTTGTGCCCAGGAGTACAAAGAATCTGGCAAATGTCTTTATCCTAGTACAAGCTCTAGGAAGCTTTTTTCTGTCCAAGGCCATTTTACCAATCTCAGAAAACTTCCCGTGTTCCCAAATTTCCAGTTGCCGATGGAAAATGTACTGGATTGTCTCCCTTTGATATTTTGGACTGCTTAAAATAATGAGGCATTATTTCAGTACCACCCTTCTGAACTCAGGATTCCACCAGGAGTTAATCTTCAATACTCTCTGGAGAGGCAAGCAAACTCCTAAGAATAGGGAAATGGAGACATGAATGTTTAAACAATTAGCACAGAGACTTATCCAAGGTCAGAGAGTGAGTAAGAGGAAAAAACTGAGCTCCTGGTGAGCTGATCTGGTCCTAAAGATGCCCCGGGGAAGAGCCATCTCTGCAGAAATACTTCATGGCCAACATTTGCATGAGCAGATGTTTTATCGAACTTACTGTACAGCAAAACCCACCCTTGCCTATCTATTCCTATCTGCTTTTATTATGCTTTGGGGCTCTAGCATGATAAGACCTCCCATATGGTACTTGTATTAACGTTAAATAATGACCATTGTGTTGTGTATACTATCACCATAGAAATATTTACTTAGTTGAACACAGACACTGGTTAGGCATGGTGATTGAAAACAAGCTAATCATAAAAACCATTCATGCTCACGTCTATTTATAAAATCTGTTTCTCTTGTGTCAGTTAAGTACAGGCTTTGTTCTAAACAAACACATGCAAACCTTCTGCACACCCAGGGACATGAAAGACGTCCTTCCCCACTCCCAACAGCCAGCCAGACCCTGGGGTGTGGCCTCGTGTGAAAGAGCAAGCGTGTTTCTGGGGCTCAGCTGGGCTCCTTGGAGGCTGGAGCTGGCCCTTGCCTTCTGGGTTCCTTTCTTTCCCTCCCGTGCTGACACACCCTGCCTGGGGTTCAGGTTCTCAAACCTGGGTGTGCTCAAAGCCGCTGGGGTGTCTGTCACAACTGCAGAGTTTCCAGCTCCACACCAGAGAGCCTTTTGGAGTTGCTGATGAGTGACATCTGGGAAGCGGATTTGTAGGAAACACTCTGGTGGTTCTGGTGTTGAGAGTCTGTTTTTTTCATTTGAGAAATGGTCCTCTCCCCCGGGCTGTCCGAGGACCCCCTGTCTGGTCTGCTGCCCTTCCTTGCCCACGGCAAACGCTTGGGGGGCTAGAGCCAACACTACTGAAGGCTGCTTTTTGATGCCCTTAAATTTTGTTTCAAGAGATGCCAGTGATTTCCATTCAAATGAACTCTTTAAGCTGCGTACAGCCAAGTGGGTGAGAATCTGGGCTTTCAAGTCAGTTTGCATCTGTCTCTGCAACTTGCTAACCATGTGGCAATGATGCAGCCCCTCCAGCCACCATTTTTTTTTAAACTTATAAAAGGAGGATAATGGTACCACCTGCCCCATTGAGTTGATGGGAGGGCAGTGGTCATCATGAGTGCCCGGCACACAGTCCCTGCCACGAGTACTTCTGTTCCAGAAATAAATTAGATTGACTTGGGCAGGCCTTTCAGATCAGGGTGTTTAGGAAGACGCCACCTAAGGGAATGTGGTGGAAAGGAAAGGGCAGAGATGTCCTCTGTTGATACCTGCCCCTGCCACCAAAGGGCTGAATGACTATGGGCAGGTCCGGGTCCTTCTCCAAGAGAATCCATAAAACGTTATCTGTGAAATGAGTGGATAGGTCTAGAGCAGTCATTTCCAAACATTCTGATGCCTTTTGAATGTCAAGAAAATAACAAAATATCTGCTTGTGTTTATACTTGCAGGGTTCATTGACACACAGTGACAAAAGGTTTCTAGATATTCTGTCATTTTAAAAACTGATTTATATTTATTAATCCCAGCCCTATTTACATGGATTACATGGATTTCGGGCTTGTTTGCATGGACAGATATTACTGATCAGACAACAGACAATGTTTGGGCAGTCTTATAATAACTACAGCCCAATTGATACAATCTCTCCAAGTGGGAGCCACTGGTCTGATGGGTGTTCTGTAATAGATCCCTCTTGATAATGAAGGTGGATCTGGAAGCCCAAATTGTGAAACACATGCCCTCAGAGCTACTTTACTTTCTCTTCCCTCACTTCTGATCTTTGGCCAGGAAAGACCCACAAAGCAGCTCTGTTTACTCAATAAATCGTTTCTGAGCACCAAGGGCAGGCAGGTGCTATACTAGAGGCTTAGGGTATGTCAGGGAAGCAAGCTTCATCCCTCCCAGTAAACACACGCCTCATTGGTCTCCCAAAAGGGGTCCGAAGTCTCTGAGGCTGGGACACCTGCGGGGACCTAGGAGAAAAAAGGGAGGCTTGCTTAGGTCACTCACTTCCCTCATTTGCCCCCTTACACTCCTTTTTCAGTTATTTCTTTCTCTACCTTACACTTTTTTTTATTTTACAAAATCAGGAGCTGATATTGTGACTAGACAAAGATCTTTCTCTTTCCAGACTTTAGTTTCCCCATTTATAAGAAGAGGGTTGGCTTCTAGGGCACGAAGCTCCCCTCTGGCTCTGTACTGAGTATGATTCACTCAGCAGAAATAATAACAGCCCATTTAGCTCAACCGTCTTGTCATTCTCTCCCCATTTGCCCCAATAAACACTTTGCAGTGCCTTAGAAACAAGCCAACACTGTTGGTATAACTTTTTTTTTGGCTGTGCTGTGCAGCTTGTGGAATCTTAGTTCCCTGACTAGGGATCAAACCTGGGCCCTAGTAGTGAAAGCTCCGAGTCAATCACCTGACAGCCAGGGAATTCCCAGTGCTGGCATAACTTTGAAGCTATGTTTGTTTGCAGAGTTGAGGACGACTTCTTTCTCTAAATGTCAATCTCTCAGTCCCAACAGTAGACACTCATGAACATCTTTTTCCTTGGGCTCAGCCAGGGGACTGATGGAGAGTGACAGCTCTGGAGGCCAAGGTTATGGCATCAAGAGTTTCTGAGACAGCTGAGTGTTAGATGCAAAAGAGGAAAGAAAAAATTGCTCCCCTACCCCCGGCCCCCGTCACACTGTCTTTTATTTCTCTCACTCGTGTGGCATCCATGTGCAGGTGGGGAATGCATCCCTGGCACACGGTAGGCACCCAGTTTGAAATATTTGTTGAATGAGTGAGCAGACTCTAGTCTGGATCATTTTTTCCACTTGGTTCTACCCACCCTTCATCAGCTGGCTCTGCTTTGGGAAAGAAAACACACGATGTTGGGTAGATTCATCTGCGCAAAATATGGAAGGTGGTTGAAGCCAGCCCTGTCTCTGTGTTGGTTACTCTACACTCTGCTTCCAGTTTGCTCCGTGCTCTTACACGTAAAGCTCAGCACCAGACAGGTCAGCTAAGGGTCCTCCAAGGGAACTAGAACTTTATTGAGGGCTGATGCCCTGGCCTCGTCCTCATGGGAACTCAGCTGCAAGAGGAACTTCAGACTGGTGGTAATTCACCCAATACACCCTTGTGTGACAAGTGGGGCGCTCTGGGCGGGCACAGGCCAAGCCCACGCTGACTTCCACCTGCCACCAGGAACAACATCTGATCCACTTCACGTGCCCTGTATCTGGCGTTTCCAGGGGAGCCCCCCTGAGATGCTCCTGCCCAGGAGAGGAATCTGATATATAAACGCTTGGAGCAGGCCTAGGGGATGCAAAGCGGTTACATTAAGGATTGGGGTTCTGTTTATTGACAAGGTCACGGCCTCTCCTAGTTATGACCCCCAAGGGACCCCGGCATGGAAACGGGATTTGTAACGTAACACTAACAATAACACACTAGAGACAGCCGTGACAGGGCCCGTCTCTCCTACACGCTGCAGCTGGCTCCCCGGGATGAGGACAGAGAGGGGAGCTGACGGGCAGGCACAGGGGCAGCAGACAAAGGAGCAGGGACCGAGTCGAAGTGGCTGGAGGTGCCGGGGCCAGGAGTCCGGCGGGGCTTCTGTGAGCCCTGCAGTTGGAGAGCTTGCCCCACTCGTGAGCCTTCGTGTGCCCGCTGCCCCCAGCCTCTGGGGGCAGCACTGCTGGCCCTGCATCCTCTCACCCAGCTCCCAGCTCTCCTCTCACCAGACAGACCTGCTCTCAGGTCGCCGCAGCCCCGCTCGCCATCCTTTGTTTCTGGATGTATTTTGTCTTCTGGGGGTTGGGGAGGTAACGGGATGGGGCACAAAGAGGAAGAGTGCATATTTGAAGCCCTAGGATTCTCTTGTGGATTTTTTAGGTCCACAGGCAGCCTGGACAAAACTGGAATAGACATTTTCTGCAGTTTCTGCACTTACCTCTTGCAGGGAGGATTTGGGGGACTGTGACATATTCGTGATGGGACATAAGGGGTCTCCGAAATCACACCATATTGGAAAATCTCTCCTCTGGTGTTTCATCAGTGGCTTCTCTTCCGGTCCATGTGAAATGAGAAATCCGTGTGACCTTGTGGGACCCGACCCAGGAGAATTTTCCAGTTAGCAGATGAGTGGAGGGGTTAGAGGAAGAGCCATGGACTCTGCTGCTTTTCCCATCAGGTCTGTACTTTACCTCTCACCCACCCAGCAGGCGAGAAGCACCAGTGAGTAGAGATTCTAGAAGAGCCTGGCATCCCTTCAGGGGTGATTTCCAGAGGAAACAGTTAAGAACATTTTTCTCCATCGTGCACTCTGGGATTGCCCATTTCCTTGAACTGAGGCATCACGGTCATTGTTGGCAGCCCCTCTGTGGTCTCAGACGAGGCCTTCCCTTCCTGAAATCCTCCAGTATCTCAAGTTTCCGACTAGTTTTCTTTTCTGATGCTAATGTTTAACCAAGCCTGGTGTCCCAGGAGTCCTCCCACGGCAGCCCTCCTTTTACCACGTGCTGTTGTCCTTTTGATGGAGAGGCCAACTAACTCAATGCTATATTTGAAGTATTTTTTAAAAACCTAGAGAGGGTGTCCTTGGAATTGCCTATACACATAGCATCACCATCACGTGGAGAGGTTGTAATAGTGACCTGACCCTTAGTCAATGGAGCTGGGCATAGCCAAGCTTCACAGACAACAGGGACCTTCATGCACAATCATTTTGCCATCTCACCAATTTTCCACCCTCAATGATTATAACTTAAACTGGAAAAGCTTTCTCTGGGCCTTTTCCTGGTTACTATGTAGAGATTTGGGCCACAGAGAGATACATTTTATGTCTTTGGTTGGCTAACGGTGAGATGAGGAAGGCGGACAACTAAATGTTTTTTTCATGATTCCTTTTTCAAAACACACCCGTCTGTATACATAAACTCACTCCTACTTCAGCACTCAATTCCCATCTTGCTGGTGAACACTTCCTAGACTGCCATGGCTCACAGATATGTTTTCCACCTCTGTGTACCTGACCTGTATAAAATCTAGCCCTGCGTCATCCCTTGCACTGTTGCATTGATAATTGTCCACCGTTTCATGTGCATTTCCTATCTCTCTCCCTGCAGGCAGAGGCTTTAGGAACGTGCTCATCCTACCCTGGCGTGATTCTCAGGTGGTTGGCCCATTCATGCTTCTCAGCACTCAGACAATTTCCATGGTCACGTGGAGGTGTCACGGTGGCTTGAATTCAGCGTTAGTTCAGAATGATAGCCAGGGATTGTCTGAAAGACAGTCAGAGAAAAAAGTCCAAGATGACACGTCATTTAGATAATATTTGCCTAATCTTTGCATGAAACCTACATGATGATAGTCTCATATGTGGATCAATTTTTATCTTCTCTTTGTCACTCTCTCTCTCATTCTCTTTTCCTCTTTGTCTCCCACCCCTTTCACACCTCTCCCTCTTTCC
>NW_006790311.1:3399899-3423126 GCF_000442215.2 Lipotes vexillifer | reverse complement strand
TCTTTCCCTTTCTGTAAAAGTAGAGACAAAAGTTAGCGGAAGTCTCAATTGTCAGACGTCAGAGTCTTTGCTAAACATTTGACATCTGAAGGCTTGTCCCCCTCCCCTGTGACCTCAGCCTCATCTCGCTTGCATGGGCACAAGCCTCACAGAGATAACCATATCAGGCAGAATAAATGAAGCTTGTTTCCTTCCAAATTTGCTTCCTCCTACACACGGTATGGCTCTGCACCCTGGGGCAGGCGGGCACTCTACCCCAGGCCTCTCCCTACTGACTCTTGGGTGGAGGCGCTGGGCTAGATGTGGTTGGAGATCTCCGTTCATCAGACAGAAGTTGTGGACCTTTTGAACCAGAAAAAGATCCCACAGAAAGTCTCATGGGACATTCTCATTTTAGAGATGGCAAAATGGAGGCTGAGAGGAGTTCGATGAATTGTCTGAAATCAGAGTTAGATCTGAACAGAGCAGGCACTGGAAACCAGAATGCTCTTATTACCCAGGCGGGTCTTCTATCTGCTTGAACCCAGAGACTCAGAGCCTGTACATTTCAGCAGTGACCCTGAAAGCTCAGAGAGTGGACTCCTCCAGTGTCCAAGTGGACTAAATGCTCCTGAGATTTCATCAGGATGACACAGAGAAGCCCTGCCCTCGGCAGCCTGCCTTGGAGGAGACCTGGGGACCCTACGTCCTACATGCCTTGGGGTCTGCGGAAGAGGGAAGCAGCTGGTACAGCGTGGTCTGTGCACTGGATTCTCTCACGTGCTCTGTGGTACCATCCAGGACCTGACTGCTGCCACCTGTCCCCACCCCACAGAAGGGCAGTTGGAGTTGACTCTCCAAAGGCAACACGGCGACAAGAGATGCGAAAGGGAAGCTGGAGCCGCTGCTTGGAGCGCTGGGTGTCTGAAGAGGAGAAGCACACAGCTCCCCACCGGGATACCTGGACTATTGCCCCCAATACCCTTCAGAGGGACAGAAAGTCCACTATTGAAGTTCTTTACTTTAGTTCTTCAGGGCATCTTAGAATGGAACCCATAGAAAAACACAAATGCCTCTCTAAAAATGGTAAGACTTTCCTAGGAATTGGAAGATTGGATAAATTGGGCAGGGAAAATGGAAAGAACCCCTAAAATCTTTACCTTCCCCTCTCGTCACCTTCTTGCATGTACATGTGGACACACACACACACACACACACACACACACACACTTTCCCCTGTGCTGTCTGGAAGACCAGCAGAGGTTGGCAAGTCCTCCTTCCTCTGCTGCCATCTGGTTAAAGCAAACCTCTTGCCCAGAGCCACCCCCTTTTGCCACCCGTGAGGGGCAACCCAGCCTCAAATTGCTTCCTCATTTCTGGGGGGCTCAGCACGGATGTTCACAGCGCCCAGCCGACCTTCTGCTTCTGTCAGGCTTGTTGGTGCTAGCCTGCCACCCTCCTCATGGGCACCTGCAGCCCTCGCATGTCAACTAGTTTTGTGCTTTTTTAGTGCTTTCTTGTCCTGCACTCCCAGCCTCCAGCCTCCCTCAGGGCAGCAGTACCTCCCACTCGTTCACCACTCTGCCTGCGTGCTTCCCAGCCTGCTAGGGCAATTTTTCAGAAAACTATTTTTAGAAATAGTAACCTCAGAATAAACACAGCATACCAGATGCTGGTGTTTTTCTGGGGCAACTGAGCTGAGAATCATTTGTTTAAAGAGAAAGGTAAAACAGCCAACCTTGCTGTTCTGGCAGGGCAATGGGCTGCAGATCGCTGGGTTTTACTCCCTCTTGTGGTAGGATTTTAGATGACATGATGCCACCTTGACCCCGACTAGTGACACTTTATTGTGGACAGAATTTTTACTTGACATTTAGGCTTCTAGTTTGATGAAAAGTAAGGATAGATTGCATCCTAATTTTAAGGGTACAAAATGTATTAAGGATATTAGGGCAATTTCTCTGCATCTTTTCCTTATTTCTGGAAGGACTGATCAACATATAGAACTATATTTTGAAAATGAGGCTATGGTAAAACTACTGGAGACCTTGGGTTAAATAAAATGTTTCCCTAAGCAGAATCTGCATGTAATAGGAAACTATTAGGGTATATTCTGTACTATATGCCTCTTTCCTAAGTAAGGGTCAGCAGTTCTGACAGCTCCTTAGAAAATGGGATAAAAAGGGACAAGTTAGAAGGGGGATTTGCCAGTCTAGCATTGGAGAGAAAACACAACAAAACAACAACAACAAAGCTTTCTGATTGTAAGACCAGGGAGACCAGAACCAGGGGTATCCCTTTCAGAAAGTTTTAACCACATTTCTTATAAGCATATTTCTTAGTGAATTTGGCACACTTTGCAGAAAGACATCAGAAGGAAATTGAAAGACTTTTGTAGACCTTCTGAATTCTAGGACTCTACCATTCTAAGATTCTTCTAACTGGAAGAAAGGTGTAAGTGAAAGGTCATCACTGGCCTAAAGACTTTAGTCCTCAGATCATAAATGCTTCTCAGTGTGGAAAATAGCCGATGAACAATTATCTAGTCACATTATAAATGGCAGGGCTTCTACAACTGGCTGTGGCTTACTAATGTCTGGGTGATGGAGTAAATCCAAATGGCTGTGGTTTGCAGGAGGGAAAATGTGCAGTAATTGATCAGTCAGATCGTGCTCCGTCTCTCAGCCCACTTTGAGTCAGACTTTGTGAATTATGGAACTGCATTCATTCATTCAACAGAAAGCATTCCATTCACAAATAGTTCAGCTGAACTGACAATTGATGCATTGAGTTATTTTGCTGAAGGGCTGTTGGGTTTCCAGAGTAACAGCCTCATCTTTGACTGCCCTCTTCTCTCTATTCACCTTCACCAGTTTTGTTCATAAGTTACCTAACTTCTAGCAACTCCTGGTGGGGAGACCAGCACTATCCATTCTCCCATGGCCAGGAGCATCAGATGACACCGTTTGTCCCCTAAAGTGGACAGTCACAAAGGAGTGTGCACTGTTGGTTTTCCTACGTACACGACTGAATTTCCCTTTGTTGCCAAGAAGGAAGAGACACGCACACCATCTAACCCTGGGAGCAAAGTCATCCCTAGCTGAGAACCACTGACCTAAGGAGAGCTGTTAGGAGAGATTTCATTTCTTCTTTTTTGGTCATTCATTCTTTTTTCCCATTTACATTTTTCAACAATGATAGAAGACATATAACCTGGAGTAGGCCTTAGAGATCAGTAGTGAACAAAAATAACATTTCTGGCCACAAGTGACTTATAATCTAGCATAAGTGTGGGAAGGAGACAGACAGTAAACACATAAACGAATACGTCAGAGGATCCACGATGGGGACAAACTAAGAAGAAAACAAAACAAGGTAGTGAGCTAGAGAGTGCCTAGTTTGGCTGGACAAGGAAATGTCAAGTGTGGGACCACAGAGTCTAAGGGCTGGACCTGGCATTTGGCTGGATCTTGAATCTCAGTAGATGACAGAGATCATCGTGATGCTGGCCGTTTGGGGGTGTTGAGAAGGAAAGAGACGCGACCAAGGCCAAGGTTTTAGAAGTTTCCTCTGACTGTGGTCTGTATGTAGGATATTTGGAAAAGAGCAAAGCCATAGAAACCAATAAATTGATTAGGAGTTTGCTGCAATTATCAAGAAAAAAGATAATAAAACCCTGAGCTAGGTGGTGAAATTGGGAATGGAAAGGAGGGATGGCAAATGAGGAATTTATAGCAGAACCTTCTCGAGTTTTAGATTTAATAGATGATTAAAAAATAAAGCTTTGCATGATTTTGCCACATGAGGATGTTAAAACAAATTAAGCACTACTATCAATTTTACTTTATGAAAACAGGACTCTTTTAACACATGAAGAGCATAATCTCAGAACAAAGGGCAGTCCTCTGGGTTGATGATTTTTAATTTTGTGTATAATCTTTTAATTTTGTGGACTGCTGTATTTTTCTCATTGCATCACAGACCAGAAACCACTATATGCTTGTTCTAAGAACCCACCCATAACGTGTTCATTCTGGGCTTAGCTGAAAATGTGATGAGCTATGAGGCTGGAAGAAAAAAATAATGTAAAAGATCACTCCAAATTTTTGTAGTTGGGTAAACAGTATTTGAGGGAATCAATAACAAAAAATAGAAAAGAGGAGGTAGGTTTGAATCAAAGGCAATGTCTGGATTGAAATCTGATCAATTTGAGATGTTGGAGGCACATCCCTGGTAAGATATTTGGTGAATTGTTGTAGGCACAGTATTGAGGTTAAGGTTAAGAGTTAGGACCACAAATACAGATCTTGGGATTGTTAACATGAAAATAATTGAAGCCATTAGGCACAGTCTCCAAGAGAGAAAGGAGGAAGGACAGTGGATAAACACAGCACTCTGGAGAAATTTAACAGGCAGAAATTAGCCAGAACTCAAAGGATAGAGGAATCCAAAATAGTCAAGAGGATTAACAAAGCAGAACAGCAGGTGTCAAAGAGTGAACTGGTTGTAAGGAAACTGAGGCCAAAACAATAGACTTCATCTTCCTGAATGTAAAATGAAGGACTGAAGATAGTTCATATGTTAGTAAGATACAGGGAAGATATTTTTTAGAAAGATGGAGACTTGGACATATTTATAGAGGGGGAGAAATTTATGATCCATGAGGAAAAAGTAATTGATGCAATAAAATGCCAAGGGAACCTTGGTGGGGATGTGGAGGGATAAAGTTTGAAGACAAAAGAAATCATCCTATTCCTTAGAAAGGGAGGGAGGATTTCATGGGTGAAGGCATTGAGATATCAAAGAACTAGAAGGGTACAGTCACAAATAAAGAGAAAAGGTGCAGAAGAAGCCCTCATAGATGACTCCAATCATATGCTGTGAGAGGTGAGGAAGGACTAGAATTTGTTCTAGCCCCTGTAGAAGTCTGGTAAGCAGCTAACAAGATAAGAGCTAAGAAAGCAGAACTAAGGAGTGAGGAGTCTGCTGGCTTGAGTTAGCATGTTGTAAACTTTTTGAGCTACTCTTGGCTGCTGGAGAGTAGAAGAGACAGCAGAGTCAGAAATTAGCACTAGAAGTAAATGGGAAGGTAAGGATAGGAGGGGTCTAGAGTTCCAGGGGGAGAAGTATTAGCAGGTCCATAGCAGCATCAGAAGCAGACAGGACGACTGGGAATTCGGCGTGTGTTGAGGGACCACAGGTCCCAGTGAGAGGGGTTTCAGTGTGGAGCCTTGCTGTAGCTTCACTGTAGTCAGGAGGGAGAGGCGTGGGGTTAAGGTGAATTTCACAGACGTGTTTTGCTCATTAATCATGTGCCTGACCACGACGGTTAATAAGACTGGCAGGGTCCCTGCCCTCGTGGAATTATATTCTAATAATGGGAGCAGAAGGCAGGGAGAGACAGACGATAAACAGCAAAAGAAGGAGAACATATCAGGTGGTGATGATGATTGACGTAGAAAGACATGACGGCAAGTCATCACCACACATTGAGTGGGGAAGGAAGGTCTCTGATTAAAGAACATTTAAGCCAAGATCTGAATGACTAGGTAGAGGTGGACGTGGGACAAGTGGTCCCATGGGTGTGGGGAGTCAAAGGAAGAGAGGCATCAAGGGTGACTCCTAGATGTTTGTTCAAGCAACAGGTGTCCTTTTTACTGAGGTGGGGAAAACTATAGAGGAGCAGGTGTTGAAGGGGGTCAGGACTGGCAGAAAATCAAGAATTCTCTTTTGCCACCTGGAGTTTAAGATGTCCAGGGGTGGCTGTGAAAGTGGAGAAGTTCTAAGCATGAAGAGAGCATCAGGGAAGGCCAAAGAGGTTGTGAAGATCAAAGAGTACACAGAATGAAGCTCCTCAGGTTGTAATGTGGGTCATAAATACCCTCCTTGTTCAGGATCCTTGAGGTTATTTCAGATGAGGGCAGGATTTTGGTTGAGGAAGAAAAATTTGAAGAAGGAACTGAAATGATAAGGAATATGGGCAAATTTTCTTTTTACTTCTTTTTATTTATTTTTAAAACAGCAGGTTCTTATTAGTTATCCATTTTATACGTATTAGCGTATATATGTCAATCCCAATCTCCCAATTCTTCACACCACTCCCGCTCCCTGCCCCTTTCCCCCCTTGGCGTCCATACATTTGTTCTCTATATCTGGGGACAAGTTTTCTTGACGGATTCCTAAAGACTAGTGGGTGGTGGAGATGATGGGGAAATATATCTGAAAAGCAGTTGAAAATGGTAATTGATGGAGACTAGGTATATTCTTGATAATGATTACAGTAATGTTTTAGCAATTGAGCAAAGATGCTCTTTAGCATAGACTGCATTAAAGAATAATTAAAATGTAGGAAGTGAGCAACCCTGCAATATATAACAGTATTATTGTCTCGTTAAGTATAGCAATCTCTTGAGACAGAGTATTAAGAGACATATCCAGATTATATTAGCAATAATAATAGCAGTGAGGGATCTCAGAAGATCCAATCCAACTTTGAGCATTTCTTACAAGTTCGACCTAAGATTTCTTCTTTTCTGCATCTACTTGTGTGTGTGTGTGTGTGTGTGTGTGTGTGTGTTTGTGTTTGTGTGTGTGTGTTCTCAGCATGGTTTTTGACTATTTCTCTAAGCAAACATGTGATTCTAATGAAATTTGCTGAATTTCAAGCAGCCACACGTGTATGAAAGCTGCCCAAGTTGGATATTTGTGGAATGCTGATTTTCCATACATATCAACATTTGGTAATTATCATCAGAACTATTCATACAAGTTTAAAAGTGGAAATAAAATTAAGAGAGATTCAACAGGGACCTCAGATGACCTACTGGGTAACCCTTAGAGGTAATCAGTCCTTTCAGTGAGGCCTATGTGACTAAGCACTCTTTCTAACTCAGCTTCTCCTGGAAATCTTAACAGAAACACCTGCTATTTCTTCTTTAAACCTCCACACGCTGAGTGGACTAGCGAACTACAAGCACATTATAATAAGTGTGCCTCAAAATTGTCATAAGTCGGTGTATGTATCCTTTCCTAATTTCATAAGTTTCTCAAGGCCTGCTCCTTCCTGTTTTGTTTTTTTGTTAATCTCTCTCAAAAGCTCAGCATATAGGTTTTAAATGATAGCACCACTGGTGAATTGCATTGGTTATTGATTGCTGCATAACAAAGCACTCCCAAACGTAGCTGCTGCAAACAACAAACATTTATTTTCTGTGGGTTTCTGTGGGTCAGGAATCTGGAAATGTCTTAGCTACATGGTTTATGACACAGGGTCTGTTAGAAAGCTGCAATCAAGGTGTTGGCAGGGCCTGCAGGCATCTCAGGGTTCAACTCCAAAAGGACCCAATTCCAGGAGTTCATGCATGGCTGTTGGTAGCCCCTAGTTCCTTGCCATGTGTGCCTGTCCACAGGACTGCCTCTCCACAGTAGCTGGTTTCTCCCAGAGTGAAATGATTCTGGAGAGATGAGAGGGAGAACCTGAGATGGAAGCCAAGTCCTGCTTATAACCCAAGCTTGGAAGTGAAGTCCCAACATGGCCACAGTTTTCTGTTCATTTAAAAGCAAAGCTTGATATTGACATGTACACACTACTATATTTAAAACAGATAACCAATAAGGACCTACTGTACAGGACAAGAAACTGCATTCAATATTCTTTAATAACCTAAATGGGAAATAAATTGAAAATGAATGGATACTTGTATGGGTATAACTGAATCATTTTGCTATACACCTGTAACTAACACATCACTGTTAATCAACTATACTCCAATATAACTTTTTTTTTTTTAAATCAAGTCAGTAACTGCAGCCAACACTGAAGGAAAGGATGTCAATATTAAAAGGTCGGGGCCACTGGAGACCGTCTTGCAGACTGCCAACCACACACCATGAGTTGTATTACTTCACATGGCACGCGGGGAAACTGATACTCTGTGAGGATTTTGATTTGTCCAAATCCATTCCTCTCACAAATGGAGAAAAAATGAATATAAAAATTTGCAAAAGACATCTGATAAAGGACTGTTACCCAAAATATACAAAGATCTCTTAAAACTCAATAATAAGAACAAAAAATTACTATTAAAAAGTGAGCCAAAGACCTTAACAGACACCTCAAAGAAGATATACAGATGACAAATAGGCATATGAAGAGATTCTCCACATCAGTGTCATCAGGGAAATGCAAATTAAAACAACCTACCTAAATAGGTACCTACCACTACATACCTATTAGAGTGGTCAAAATACAGATCACTGACAACATCAGTTGCCGACAAGGATGTGGAGCAACAGGAGCTCCCATTCATTGCTGGTGGGCATGTAGACTGGTACAAACAGCTTGTCAGTTTCATACAAAACCAAACACGCTCTTACTACAGAATCCAGCAATCATGCTCCTTGGTATTTACCCAAAGGAGCTAAAAACTTAGCTCTACTGAACAACCAGCAAGCTACAGTGCTGTACACCCTATGCCAAACAACTAGCAAGACAGGAACACAGCCCCACCCATTAGCAGAGAGGCTGCCTAAAATCATAATAAGGTCACAGGCACCCCAAAACACACATCTGGATGCAGTCCTGCACACCAGAAAGACAAGATTCAGACTCATCCACCAGAACACAGGCACCAGTCCCCTCTACCAGGAAGCCTACACAACCCACTGAACCAACCTTAGCCACTGGGGACAGACACCAAAAACAACGGGAATTACGAACCTGCAGCCTGCAAAAAGGAGACCCCAAACTCAGTAAGTTAAGCAAAATGAGAAGACAGAGAAACACACAGCAGATGAAGGAGCAAGGTAAAAACCCATCAGACCAAACAAATGAAGAGGAAATAGGCAGTCTACCTGAAAAAGAATTCAGAGTAATGATAGTAAAGATGATCCAAAATCTTGGAAATAGAATGGAGAAAATACAAGAAACATTTAACAAGGATCTAGAAGAACTAAAGCACAAACAAACAATGATGAACAACACAATAAATGAAATTAAAAATTCTCTAGAAGGAATCAATAGCAGAATAACTGAGGCAGAAGAACGGATAAGTGACCTGGAAGATAAAATAATGGAAATAACTACCACAGAGCAGAATAAAGAAAAAAGAATGAAAAGAATTGAAAACAGTCTCAGAGACCACTGGGACAACATTAAATGCACCAATATTTGAATTATAGGGGTTCCAGAAGAAGAAGAGAAAAAGAAAGGGACTGAGAAAATATTTGAAGAGACTATAGTTGAAAACTTTCCTAATATGGGAAAGGAAATAGTCAATGAAGTCCAGGAAGTGCAGAGAGTCCCGTACAGGAGAAATCTAAGGAGAAACACACCAAGACACATATTAATCAAACTATCAAAAATTAAATACAAAGAAAAAATATTTAAAGCAGCAAGGGAAAAACAACAAATAACATAAAAGGGAATCCCCATAATGTTAACAGCTGATCTTTCAGCAGAAACTCTGCAAGCCAGAAGGGAGTGGCAGGACATATTTAAAGTGATGAAAGGGAAAAACCTACAACCAAGATTACTCAGCAAGGACCTCATTCAGATTCAATGGAGAAATTAAAACGTTTACAGACAAGCAAAAGCTAAGAGAATTCTGCACCACCAAACCAGCCTTACAACAAATGCTAAAGGAACTTCTCCAGGCAGAAAACACAAGAGAAGGAAGAGACCTACACTAACAAACCCAAAACAACTAAGAAAATGGTAACAGGAAGATATCGATAACTACCTTAAATGTAAATGGATTAAATGCTCCAACCAAAAGACATAGACTGGCTGAATGGATATAAAAACAAGACCCATATATATGCTGTCTACAAGAGACCCACTTCTGACCTAGGGGCACATACAGACTGAAAGTGAGGGGATGGAAAAAGATATTCCATGCAAATGGAAATCAAAAGAAAGCTGGAGTAGCAATTCTTACACCAGACAAAATAGACTTTAAAATAAAGACTATTACAAGAAACAAATGATCATGGAATCAATCCAAATATGAAAAATCATGTATAACATAATATAATATAATATAAAATATAAAACACAATTTGAAAGGAAACTTTGACTCCCATTAATGCCCAAAATTCATAAAGGAATATTACACACAAGAGAAATAATAAATAAGTTTATAGACAATTTTTGCCTCCATGAAACTAAATAAATACACATATCATCTTGGAGC
Source organism: Lipotes vexillifer (assembly GCF_000442215.2). Lineage (NCBI taxonomy): Eukaryota > Metazoa > Chordata > Mammalia > Artiodactyla > Lipotidae > Lipotes > Lipotes vexillifer. The sequence goes on along the minus strand of NW_006790311.1, from coordinate 3,412,954 downwards.
TCCATTGTATATCTATTAAAATTTCCATGCAATTAAATCAGAATAATAATTCACAGTGCTGTCAAGATGATTATAAAATAGTGCTGATTTCAAAATAAGTCATTATCACTTTACAGTGTAATTTTGTAGTATATGTCTAGGTTCATACAGCGTTTATAAGTATTGATCTCTTGAGCCCATTTTGGGGAAGGGGTTCAAATCAACTCTTCTAAGAAACTGAGAAAAGCTATATATATTAAATCCTCATTTAAGAATGATTTATAAAGTCAAAAAGTGTTTAATAATAAATGAATGACTAAATTGTACACATGTATATGATAGAATATTATATATTCATTTAAATTTATCCTTGTGAAATCTAAGAAAAATTTTAAGAACACTCAATATTGATATAATGGGAAATTAAAGAAATACACTTAAAAATGTAGGCTTACTATCTGCAAATGCAAAAAAAGTATATCTTTGTGTAGGTGAGAATTGGGAAGCAATGAACAAAGGTGAAGGTACTTATTTTGTTAGGATAATAGGCTCATTAGCGTGTGGTATTTTTCTCTTTTAAAGTGTTTCTAGTACCGTAGATATTTACAGTCCTTATGAGAGAACAGGAACTCATGTGTAGCTTTGGCGTTGTGAGATTGATGTTAACTCTATTTTTGCAGAATTCCATTTTTTTTTCTTTTGAAAATAGAGTAAATCTGTATCACTAACCTTTCATGAACTTTCCAATTTTTTGTAGCTTTTACAAGATTACAGATTGCATTTTGACAATCACACCTCCAAAAGCTTCCTGTTTTCTGGGAAGAAATTATTCTAGACATGAATACTAAACATGGCTACAGGTTCCTCAATCCTTTTCTCTTTAATTTAAATTTCTTATCCCTTTTGCAGATTTTTAAAGTATCTTTTTCGGTTCAAGCACCATTTTTCCGGAAGCAAAATGTTATTTATGTAGTTTTGCCTTTTCTCCACCATCTGATAACATTATAACATTACTCCCAACTAGTTACCTTCTACATTCACCTTCCTGTTCCAAATATAGCTTGAAAGGCCCTTTTGGTTTCCTTTGGCCTAACCTTCCTGATTCTATTGTTATCAGTCTCTGGTCTCTGACGTGCTGCCGTCCATGGTTTTGCATCCCTCTGTTTCATTGTTGGTGTGCATACTTTTAAAACTTTGCTCAATGTTATGTGGCAGCCTGGTTGGGAGGGCAGTTTGGGGGAGAATGGACACGTATACGTATGGCTGAGTCCCTTTGCTGTGCACCTGAAATTATCATAACATTGTTAATTGTCTCTACTCCAATATAAAATAAAAAGTAAAAAAAAAAAAATAAATAAAATGTAAATTTCTTTTAAAGTGATGTGTACAGGCATGTTGAGTTTGTTCGGTATCTCTCCTCTTGTTAATTATCCCTAGATCGTTCCAGTAAAGGGAGCTTCCTAATATTCGTGACCTGTTTGTTTGTTTTTTTTAAATAAAATTTCAAGCAGTGATATCAGATCTGATTGCTAAAGTTTTCGGAAGGAGATCCAGTAGAGAAAGAAGAGAATGGGAAATATGACTACCTTTAATTCAAAACAGTTTCCTTAAAGACATGCCAGTGAGCACTAAAAAAAAATATGGCTTTACTTGTATAATAACAATAATTGAAAGAACAAAGACTTTTCTTACCAACTATTTTTTTACTACTCTGGGACAGAGCATTGCATGGGTGCACACATAGGTGACAGAAAACATTGCAGAGGAATAATGCCACCACAGAATTCTATGACCTTTTCTCAGGTCACTTGTTTCTCATTGCATTCTGACTCCTAAATGGTTTTCTAATGCAGGGAAACCTGTTTATTTTGTGGATGCTTGTCAACTTCTTCTCTAGCATGTGTCCACAAATCAGGCTGATTAAAAGCAAAATAATGATACAGTGACTATTCTTTTATTTAGAAATACTTGGTATTCTAAACAAAATAAAGCTTTTGTTACTGGGAATGTCCATTGTCTCAGGCTATTCAGAGAGCAACGGATGAAAAAGTTGGTTGTTGTTTTTTTTTCCTGTCTGTCTCCAACATCTTTGCCTTCCTTCAATAAGAGCTCAGTTTAAAACAGTAGACTTGTTTAAGTATGACAAATTTATTCGAATTTTGATGTTTGGAGAGCTTAGTCCTAAGGAATATTTTCCAACATTTTCTGCTTCTAATATAAATTCACTGAATTTAATACATGTAATGAAGTGCATTTCTGAATATGAAACATTATTTTTGGAGGATTTCATGATAAGGTTGATCACTCTATAGGGCATTGAATCTGTCATAACATCCAAAATTTAAATGTCACCTGAGTTCAACATAAAACCTAAAGTAGAATTTAGTGGGTTAGTGCTATATCTTCTAATGAAAAAGTAGTGACTCATGAAATAATTTCCACCCCTCTGCCAAGATTCCAGCCTAAATTCAGTTTCTTTGGTAATCAGATACATTATACATTTCCTCCTTTTAAGCTTGTATAAAAGGTGTGAGTATCTGGGTTACACTGTGTTAATAATTCAGAGAGCATTGAGATGTTTTATGTGAAAGTACAAGTCAATGGACCTAATAGCCAAAGAGTTGATGGATGATAGGTTGGCATTCTAAGGGTTAAACACAGATACACATAGACATACACTTGAAAGAAGAATATGTTGAATACAAACACACATACAGGAATATACATATTGAATATACACACACATATATATCTATGGATAGTTATATAGCTACAACTATAAAAATATTAATATAAACTTTTAATGTAAGGTCTGAATATCCTAGTGCTTAGATGATTCTTTTTTTTTTTTTTTTTTTTCGCGGTACGCGGAGCCTCTCACTGTTGCGGCCTCTCCCGTTGCGGAGCACAGGCTCCGGACGCGCAGGCGCAGCGGCCACGGCCCACGGGCCCAGCCGCTCCGCGGGCATGTGGGATCTTCCCGGACCGGGGCACGAACCCGCGTCCCCTGTATCGGCAGGCGGACTCTCAACCGCTGCGCCACCAGGGAAGCCCTAGATGATTCTTTTCATCCTTCTTAAAGCAACTGAGGAACAATCATCTCTAAGAATGCGTAAACCACCTGAGAATACTAATAGGCACTGCTTTTCATGGTGGTCCAAGGAAGAAAGGAGTAAAACTTCTTTGCTCTTTACCGAAGTGTTACCCAGAGTTTAGGTGTCACTGAGACACATCCAATAACCACCTCCTTTCCCCCACAACCCAAAGGAGGGAGAACTGAGTGAGAAGCCTCATGCCTGTGTCAAAAGAAGCAAGGGATAGAAGGGGGGGGGCACTGAGCTCACCTCTCCCCAGGGGCTGTCGGAGGCTTTACTAAGTGAGCAAGGCTTACGAAGGCTGCTGAAATACAGAGAGGAAAAAAGGCAATCAGAGAAGAGGAGCCGACCCCTTCACTCGCCTAGCTCAGTGCACATCAAATAACCTTCCTGTTGCAGTGTTGAATGATCTATTTATGGTCATATTGGCAACAAGCTGGCCCCGTAATGAATCATCAGGCTGACTCAAGGGGGTGATCCCCAATGTGTGGCAACTGTTGCTTCTAGATGATGGATTTTTCCTATAACATTTCTTAATCCGTTGAATGCTCCTAACCTCCAAAGCTGGGTTAATGCCACGTGATGCAGAGCTGACAATGCTTCGATTTTGTATTTCTTCTTCAAATGTCTACTCTTAATTTTTAGTCATTATTTTGCTTTGAGACATGTAGAGTTCTTAAATAGGTGCATACTGTCTTATTGGAAAATGAGACTTCAAGAACTGTTTACTTCAATTCAATCTTTTTAGAGATGAAGGGACCCTGTCCCAATCTGGCAAGCAACTTATCAAGACCTGGTTTAGCAGATCTGAAAAATAATTATATTGTGTTTATATTGCAGATGAGCTGCAAGATAATTGACTGTGTCTAACTGAGTATGACAGCTTAACAGCAAGAAGGGTAGAAAGTAGCAGGGTAGGTTTCACTGTAGACCTAGATACCATGCCCAGGAGACCAGACCTGAGTGTGGTACCACTTGTAGGGCATTTGGGGCAGCCAACCAAAAGTATGTGTAATCATCGTGAACCAAGTTTTCATAAAATAGGAAGGAACATAAAACACCTCTGCTCCAGCTCCACATATTTTAAATAATAAAATAATTAAATCCCAGAAAAATAATGTCTTGCTTATGATCACTCAGGTTGACAAGGCCAGGAGTAGAACTTAATTCTGCTGACACTCAGTCCAAATTTCTCTGTACAATGCCTCACTGCCTCCCTTCTCTCTATGGGATGCCCAGTGATCTAAATATTATTCTGTGTATCTCAGAAACACTGTTGACAGTGAACAATAACCAGAGTTATTATTTCCCTCTTTTGTCAAAATTCAAAGACCAACAGAGAATTGTACAACCATCATGGTGTTCTTTATGCCTCTAATCAACTTAGATCAGCTTAGAAACCAGAGTGACCTAGACAGGGGAAGGGAGCAGTGGAAAGTCCGTCTGTAGTGTCAGTTTCGTAGATAAAGATTTATGTTGAGTTTGAGCCGAGTTCATTCACATAGACTGGAAAATTTTCTGTCTGAACATGATGCTTTGATTCTTTTTTTGGGGAAATGGGCGTTTTTAGGGTGGCTGAAGAGCTGATTTGCACATGTTATGTAAGATGTCTGAACGTTATTTCGTTTGAACGAGAAAGGATAAACGGATGATATTAAAGTGCAGATACCTTGTTCTTGCATTTCCTATTGCTGGCACCAAAGCCAGTATTCACTACCCTTGGGGCATATATTCCATAATGAAAGATGTTATCATTTAAACCCAAATCACTGGGTTCTCATTTCCTGGGTATCTTACAGATTCTGTCCGTGAGAGTTATTGAGAGACAAGGGATCCTCCTGAAGTCTGTCACTTTGCAGGATGCTAAGAATGCCTTCTCATAACTTTACAGTATGATATTGCTACAGCTATCATAACAACTATTAGAAAAACTACAAAAATGAGACAATAAGAACCTGTTCTTAATTGTACTAAATATTATTTTTTTTAATTACAAAAGTGGTAAGTCAATTGTAGGAAGAAAAAACCCTACAACTAACAGAACAGAGGGTATAAAATGAAAAAGCAGTTCTATCTATACTCTCCCTAAACCCAATTTTATATATAAATGAGATTATACCATATATGTATTCCCACTAGCTTCCTCCCCCTGCCACACACACTTTTTAATACATTCTCATCATTTTTCTGTTTCAGTACATGTAGGTCTATCTTAATGCTAACAGCTCAATAGTTTCATTGTATATTTGTATCATAAATTTAATAACATATTTAGCCAGCTCCCTATTGCTGAAATCTGTTTTTCCCCCAGTTTATCTCAATTACCAAAAGTACTTAGTGAAGACCCTTCCAGGGACCTTCAGTGATTAAAGTAGGTATAGAGTAATTCCAAATAAAAAAAAATTAATTAATTAATAAAATAAAAAAATTAAATTAAGAAAAAGAAAAGGCAGAAAGCAACAATGACCAAATGCAAGGATCTTCTCAACTCATTTCTGGTGACAATTGGAATAGAAATATGTATGAAGAACATTTAAGTGAATTGTTCCAAAACAAACATTATCAGATTTGAAAATGAAATAAATTTTGTAGATGAGAGAATTCAGATAGCTCTCTTCCCTACTAGAAAACTAAAACAATTTCAACACAGAAGAACAACAAAAATAATAAATTGCTAAGCAACAGAGATCCTGTTTACATGCAAATATTGATAGTAATAACAAAAAAGAAACTGCATGAATAACACAGGAAATATGATCTGAAAGCAAGATTGCCTATAATAAAATATTTGGCCTTTGTTTTGGTCTAGTTTGGTTTTCCACAAGAAGTCAACACCTATTTATGTTGACACCATCTGAATTAGTCTGCCCCAAAGCCAACCTGACATTTAGCAATCTGCCATCTGTCTGAAAAGGAAGTTTATCTTGACAAAGACAAAGACCAAAAAGGTGTTTTTGTGTCAGTTTATCTTTACAAAGGACCTTAACAAGAAGGCCAGCTTTGTGGTACTTCAGACATTTCTTATTAACTCTCAAAATCTAAGGAACATTGGAGCATTAAATGTTTCTCCTGTGATATTGGTCCTTTAAGCTATATTGTTTTACTTTTTTATTAGGATGGACTTTTTACCTTCCAGAGGAATGCACAGAGGCTAAGTCACTTATCCTAAATTATTAATTTCGGAATAGACTTACTCTGCTTATCTAAGACAACTACTTAGGGCTCTAGTATTTAGGATGCTGCTGTTACTGATAAAAAAATTACAGGAACATTTATGCATCATAACATCCATTCATATACCAGTGTGAAACCTTGAGGTTAGATGGCCCTGACTCAATTCACACCTGAATTTTTTTTTTTATCTTTAACAGTATTTCTGTTCTCCACCCACCACTACACTGAAAGCTTCTTGAAGGAAAAGAAGATAAACTTTAAAAATTATTTTAATCCATATATTGCCATGCTTTGCAAATTATTGGTATAAATGTTTGTTGACTAAATCCTCAGATTATTGAATAACCTCCTAGTGCACTGAATACATTATGTCTCATTCATAGATATATTCATATATCTGTGGGTCCACTTATTCAAGGTTTTTTGTTTGTTTGTTTGTTTGTTTGTTTCAATAGTAAATACTACAGTGCTACACAATCCATGGTTGGCTGAATCTGTGGATGTGAAACCACACGTATAGGGGAACCAGGGATACGGAGGAATCTGGCATACAGAGGGCTGACTATAAGTTATACAGGATTTTCAACAGCTGGAAGTTGGGTGCCTCTAACTCCTGCATTGTTCAAGGGTCAACTGTATAAATACTTTATTTTCTATACTTGATTATTTTAAGAGTAGTTTTCAGTTCACAGGAAAATTGAGAGGAAGGCATAGAGATTTCCCTCTCCCCACTCATGCAGAGCCTCACCCTTTATCAACCTCTCCCACCAGAATGATTCATCAGTTACAGTTGATACACTTACGTAGACACATCATAATTACCCAAATTCCACAACTTACATTCCAGTTTTCTCCTGGTGTTATACATTTTATAGGTTTGGGGAAGTGTATAATGACGTGTCCTTCTTTGTGGTATTTCCACTACCCTAAAAATCCTCTGTACTCTGAGTGTTTATTCCTCCACCTACCCCCAAGCCCTGAAAACCACTGATCTTTTTATTGTCTCCATCATTCTGCCTTTCCCAGAATGTCATATAGTTGGAATCATACAGTATGTAGCCTTCTCAGATTGGCTTCTTTCAGTTAGTGATATGCATTTAAGGTTCTTCCATGTCTCTTCATGGCTTGATAGCTCATTTCTTTCTAGTGATGAATAATATTTTATTGTCTGGAAGTATCAGTTTATTTATCCACTTATCTACCAAAGAACATCTTGGATGCTTCCAGGTTTTGGCAATTATGAATAAAGATGTTGTAAACATCCATGTGCAGGATTTTGTAAGGCATAAGTTTTCAACTCTTTTGGATAAATACCAAGCAGTGTGATTGCTGGATCATATGGTAAGTATATGTTTAGTTTTATAAGAAACCTCCAAAATGTTCTCCAAAGTAGCCGTGCCATTTTGCATCCCCACCAGCCATGAATGAGAGTTCCTGCTGCTCCACATCTTTGACAGCATTTGGTATTGTCAGTGTTTTGGATTTTGGTCAATCTAATAGTTGTATAATCATATCTCATTGTTTTAATTTTGCATTTCTCTGATGACATATGATGTGGAGTATCTTTTTATATACTTATCTGCCATCTGTATATCTTCTTTGATGAGGTATCTTTTACAATCTTTAGCCCATTAAAATCATTTTTTCTTATTATTGAGGTTTAAAAGATCTTTGTATATTTTGGATAGCAGTCTTTTAACAGATGTGCATACCTAGAGTCTTAAATGGCTTTCTTCATTTTTTTTTTTAATTATAACTTTATAAAATTTTCCACATGGTCAGTCCAACCTGAAAAGGTTACAGTTTCAATTTCCCTCCTGAAGATCCTCCTTATAGAAATCACAGTCCTCTGGTTTTAACTTAGACTGGCCTTTTTTAAAGGCCTATTGCACAGCTCCCATCCTGGTACTTTATGTAGATATAATTTTTACCAATTTTAGACTCTCTCTTACTGCTCATCTATGATGGATGAACACCTTTATTCACTTTCTTCATATAGTCTCTTATTTTGATGGGTCATATTTTCATCAACTTTTCCAGAAAAGCAAGAATGGGAATTAGGCCTTTGCTTTAAAATTTTTTTGTTTGTTTTTAGACTTTCTTTTTTTTTTTAATATGTGAAAACATTGTTTTTATGCTCTCAGATGTGTTAGGGTAGTGATTACAAAATTTTAGCCTAAAAATCAGTTTTACTGAAAATCTTGAAGACCTTGTTCTAATTCCTTTTAGCTTACAGTAGTGCTACTGAGAAGTCCGAAGATATTTTCGTTTCTGATTCTCAGATTGTGGCTCTTTTTTCTTCATTTATTTTCTTTCTGTGTAAGATTTTAGAACTTCTCTTTATCCCTGGTATACTGAAATTCCATAATAATATACAATGGTTTGGATTTTTAAAAAATAGTTTGCTGGGTGTATAATGTCACCTTTCAATCAAGTGACAAATGTTCTTGAATTACAGAAAAAAAACACTTGTAGCATTTCTCATACTTTTTCCATTTTTCCCTGAAAATCCTATTGGTTCTCAATAGGATATTGTGAATGGATACTCCAATTTTTTTTCATCTTTCCAATTCCATTTTCCTAGTATCAATTTGCCTAGTGAGATCTCACACTCATATATAATAACTTTCCAGGATATTTATTTATTTATTTATTTTCTTTCCTTTTTTTTTTTAAATTTTATTTTATTTTTTTTTACAGCAGGTTCTTATTAGATATCCATTTTATACATATTAGTGTGTATATGTCAATCCCAATCTTCCAATTCATTACACCACTACCACCCCCATCACTTTCCCCCCTTGGTGTCCATACGTTTGTTCTCTACATCTGTGTCTCTATTTCTGCCCTGCAAACCAGTTCTTCTGTACCATTTTTCTAGGTTCCACATATATGCATTACTATATGATATTTGTTTTTCTTTTTCTGACTTACTTCACCCTGTATTAAAGTCTCTAGATCCATCTACGTCTCTACAAATGACCGAAATTTTTTCCTTTTTGCGGCTGAATAATATTCTATTGTATATATGTACCACATCTTCCTTATCCATTTGTCTGTCGATGGGCATTTAGGTTGTTTCCATGACCTGGCTATTGTAAATAGTGCTGCAATGAACATTGGGGTGCATGTATCTTTTTGAATTATAGTTTTTTTCTGGGTATATGCCCAGTAGTGGGATTTCTGGGTCATATGATAATTCTATTTTTAGTTTTTTAAGGAACCTCCATAATGTTCTCCATAGTAGTTATATCAATTTACATTCCCACCAACTGGGCAAGAGGGTTCCCTCTTCTCCACACCTTCTCCAGCATTTGCTGTTTGTAGATTTTCTGATGATGCCCATTCTAACTGGTGTGAGGTGATACCTCACTGTAGTTTTGATTTGCATTTCAAATGTTGAGCAGCTTTTCATGTGCTTCTTGGCCATCTGTATGTCTTCTTTGGAGAAATGTCTATTTAGGTCTTCTGCCCATTTTTGGATTGGGTTGTTTGTTTTTTTAATATTGAGCTGCATGAGCTGTTTATATATTTTGGAGATTAATCCTTTGTCCATTGATTCATTTGCAAATATTTTCTCCCATTCTGAGGGTTGTCTTTTCATCTAGTTTGTAGTTTCCTTTACTTTGCAAAAGCTTTTAAGTTTCATTAGGTCCCATTTGTTTATTTTTGTTTTTATTTCCATTACTCTAGGAGGTGGATCAAAAAAGATCTGGCTGTGATTTATGTCAAAGAGCTCTTCCTATGTTTTCCTCTATGAGTTTTATAGTGTCCAGTCTTACATTTAGGTCTCTAATCCATTTTGAGTTTATTTTTGTGTATGGTGTTAGGGAGTGTTCTAATTTCATTCTTTTACATGTAGCTGTCCAGTTTTCCCAGCACCACTTATTGAAGAGACTGTCTTTTTCTCCATTGTATATCCTTGCCTCCTTTGTCATAGATTAGTTGGCCATAGGTGTGTGGGTTTATCTCTGGGCTTTCTGTACTGTTCCATTGATCTATATTTCTGTTTTTGTACCAGTACCATATTGTCTTGATTACTGTAGCTTTGCAGTATAGTCTCAAGTCAGGGAGTCTGATTCCTCCAGCTCCATTTTTTCCCCTCAAGACTGCTTTGGCTACTTGGGGTCTTTTGTGTCTCCAAACAAATTGTGAAATTTTTTCTTCTAGTTCTGTGAAAAATGCAATTGATAGTTTGATAGGGATTGTTTTGAATCTGTAGATTGCTTTGGGTAGTACAGTCATTTTCACAATATTGATTCTTCCAATCCAAGAACATGATATATCTCTCCATCTGTTTGCATCGTCTTTAATTTCTTTCATCAGTGTCTTATAGTTTTCTGCATACAGGTCTTTTGTCTCCCTTGGTAGGTTTATTCCTAGGTATTTTATTCTTTTTGTTGCAGTGATGAATGGGAGTGTTTCCTTAATTTCTCTTTCAGATTTTTCATCATTAGTGTATAGGAATACAAGAGATTTCCGTGCATTAATTTTGTATCCTGCAACTTTACCAAATTCATTGATTAGCTCTATTAGTTTTCTGGTAGCATCTTTAGGATTCTCTATGGATAGTATCATGTCATCTGCAAAAAGTGACAGTTTTACTTCTTTTCCAATATGTATTCTTTTATTTCTTTTTCTTCTCTGATTGCCATGGCTAGGACTTCCAAAACTATGTTGAATAATAGTGCTGAGAGTGGACATCCTTGTCTTGTTCCTTATCTTTGAGGAAATGTTTTCAGTTTTTAACCATTGAGATTGTTTGCTGTGGGTTTGTCATATATGGCCTTTATTATGTTGAGGTAGGTTCCCTCTATGCCCACTTTATGGAGAGTTCTTATCATAAATCAGTGTTGAACTTTGTCAAAAGCTTTTTCTGCCTCTGTTGAGATGATCATATGGTTTTTATTCTTCAATTTATTAATATGGTGTACCACATTGATTGATTTGTGTATATTGAAGAATCCTTGCATCCCTGGGATAAATCCCACTTGATCATGGTGTATGATCCTTTTAATGTGTTGTATTCTGTTTGGTAGTATTTTGTTGAGGATTTTTGCATATATTCATCAGTGATATTGGTGTGTAATTTTTTTTTATGTTGAATTTTCAAGAGTTCTTTCTTATTCTCTAATAGCCTTTGTTTTATCATATTCTACTTTTGTATCATGGATGAAATTCTCCTCTCAAGTCTCTGAGGAAAATCTTCTGAGGCTAGATTTTTGGTTTGAGTTTCATGGAGCTTACATTCTTGTGTGTATAGGGGCAGAGAGGCAATAAAGAAAATACATAATAATATTCAAAATATGAGAACATATACCTAGGTGCTAGATTTTTATATTATAACTAGTATAACAGTGACAAGTGCTATGATGTAAAATTAATGAGATGAGATGATAAGATGAAAAATTGGTCTCCAGCATAACATGAGGAGTTCCATCGACCCATACCTCAGTGAACATTGTGAAAATTATAAAAAAGAGCCATTTAAGACCTATGATGTTTGCCCTAAAAGCAAAGAAAAGATGAAGGAAAAACATCTAAGAAAATCTATGAAAATTCTGTAATAAAGACAAGTGTCTTTTTTTGTGTGTATGTTACTCGGGTCTCTCACTGTTGTGGCCTCTCCCATTGCAGAGCACAGGCTCCGGACACACAGGCTCAGTGGCCATGGCTCACGGGCCCAGCCACTCCGCGGCATGTGGGATCTTCCCGGACCGGGGCATGAACCTGTGTCCCCTACATTGGCAGGTGGACTCTCAACCACTGCGCCACCAGGGAAGCCCCAAGAGTCTTTTATTTTTCTTGTTTTAAAATTTTTATTTTATATTGGGGCATAGTTGATTAACAATGTTGTTAGTTTCAGTTGTACAGCAAAGTGATTCAATTATACATATACATGTATCTATTCTTCTTCAAATTCTTTTTTGGAACCAAGGCTGCTCCTTCTCTCCCACCTTCCTGCGTGGTGAGGTGGAGATTCTGTTCCAGACTTCTGCAGCCAAGAATTCAGGGCTCCTTCTTGACCCAGCTGTCAGCCAAAGGGCTTTATGACAAGAGAAGTAGGACTTCAGAATTTCTCATCCTGATACTTGCTGCTGAGGCTATGTTCTTGGTGCGTGGTTGAGAGACAGAGGCTCCCTCCTTCGTCTCAACTTCCACTTGTGAAATGAAGGCTCTGCACTGCACATCACATACTGATAATCCTGGGGCCCTGATACTCCTTCCCCTCGTTTTTGAAGCAGTGGATCCATGCCAGGAGAGGCAAGCTGAGAAGCTCTCAGGCTGCTGCCTCTTTCTCCACTGAGTTTTCAGCTCTTGGAAAGAAACTGTCACTCAGAGAAAAGACTGCGTATTCTCCACCCCCGGCTCCAGAGTCCTGGCTCAGAGATTTTTGTCAGGGGGAATAAGCAGACCATAAAACAGATAGCTCTTGATCTTTTCCCAAAGGAACTGACTTCATTTGCAAACGAGGATAAAACGGTTTAATCCTAAAGGCACTCTCAGGACCAGTGGCAGTGTGGTGAAAGGCTGTTTGGAAGGACATTCATGTATCTGATGAAGATACAACCCTAGACTGTAGGCTGGATAGTTTGCAGTATAGAAACTGGGAATCAAACTGCTGGGAGGAGCCCTCCTGGCATCAGAACAAATATCAAACACTGACCTCAGAAACTATTCTTTCCAAAGGGCCACCCTTTGATTGGATTAATTTACAGAGAAATATATACTCCAGAACATTGCTGAAGATAATAAAACCATCAGCTGGCAATTAGTGAAGTTTAATAGCAGAGTGTTGTCAGGGAA
>NW_006790311.1:3396109-3399887 GCF_000442215.2 Lipotes vexillifer | reverse complement strand
TCAGGGAAAGAGATTAAGAGAACCCTCCCAGTACCACTGCCACCCCAGGGTGACTGTGGGCATACCCCAAACTGCACCTCCCTGAGAAACAATATCAGAGCCCTAGAACTATGGGGACGAGGAATAACCCTATTATGTATGTATATAATGTACTCTTAGGCCTACAGCATATAGAATTGCAACATATGTATAATACTTTTGCCAATAATGATACAAAGGAAGTGGGTGGGAGCAAAGTGGTAATGGACTATGGAAACAGTGACAGATGGTAAACTAATAATTTTAACAATATATCTTGGGGTTTGTAACATTAATATATATAATATTTTATTTATATCTTATATCTTATTTATTATACATAATGCATCATTATATATAATATAATATAACAAAAAAGAAGAAGAAGTAGAGATATATAGGGGTAATGAACAAACATATCACTGGAATTAAGCTAATATAAATGTGTAGCTGATTATTATAATTTAATACACGTATAGTGAACTTAAGAGCAACCACTAAGAAAACCCAAAATATATTGAAAAAATTGTAATTGGAATTAAAATACTATGCTAAAAAATATTTACCCAATGCAACATAAAGCAGCAAATTAGAAACAGGAAACAAAAAATGCATGCAACAGTTAGAAAACAAAAAGTAAAATGGCTGACATAAATCCAACTATATCAATAATAACATGAATGTGAATAAGTTAAACAATCCAATTAGAAGGCAGGGACTGTTAGACTAAATGAAAAACATGATCCAACTCTATGTTGTCTCCAGGATACACACTTAGATTCAAGGACACAAATAGATTTAATGTAAAAGGATAGAAAAAGACATATAATTCAAACAGCAATCACAGGAAAGCTGGACTGCCCATACTGTTATCAGCCAAATAGACTTTAAAATGAAAAATGTCACAAGAGATAAGGAGTAATATTTTATAATAAAAAGGTGTCATTTCATCAGCAAGATATAACAAATATAAATACATATGTATTTAATAACAGAGCACCAAAATACATGAAGCAAAACCAGACAGAAATGAAGGGAAACATGGATGATTCAAGAATAATAGTTAGAGACTTCAGTACTCCACTTTCAATAATGGATAGAACAACAAGAAAAAAAATCAGCAAATGAATAGAAGACTTAACAACACTATAAACTAACTGGACCTAACAGATATCCGTAGAACACACTACCCAACAATAATAGAATGTACTTTCTTTTTAAGTGAACATGCATCATTCCACAGGATAGACCATATGATATATCATAAACCAAATCTCAATAAATTTAAAAGAATAGGAATAATACAAATCTCTGACAACAACTGAATGAAATTAGAAAAACAGGGGAAAATACGGGTAACCCACGAACAAGTGAAAACTGAATAATATATTTCTCAATACCCAATGGAAAAAGAAAAAATCGAAAGAGAAATCAGAAAATACTTTGTGATGAATGGAAATAAAGATACAATGTACCAAAACTTATGAGATGCAGCTAAAGCAGTGCTTAAGGGAAAGTTATTGCTGTGAAATCTTTTGGTAAGAAAAAAGAAAGATCTCAAATCAATAATCAAAACTTTCACATGGGGCTTCCCTGGTGGCACAGTGGTTGAGAGTCTGCCTGCCGATGCAGGGGACACAGGTTTGTGCCCCCGTCTGGGAAGATCCCACATGCTGCGGAGTGGCTAGGCCTGTGAGCCATGGCTGCTGAGCCTGTGCATCCGGAGCCTGTGCTCCGCAATGGGAAAGGCCACAACAGTGAGAGGCCCGCGTACTGCAAAACAAAACAAAACAAAACAAAAAACTTTCACATGAATTCACCTGGAATAGAATAGCAAACTAAATATAAATCCAGAGAAAGAAGAAAATAATAAAGATTAGAGCAGAAATTAATAAAAAAGAATAGAAAACAATAGAAAGAAATCAATAAACCCAAAAGCTGTTTTTTTTGAAAAGCTCAACAAAATTGACAAGCCTTTAACTAGCTTGACCAAGAAAAAAAGGAGAGAAAAAGAGACTCAAATTGTAACAATCAGAACTGAAAGGGGGCATAACTATTGACCTTAGAAAAATAAAAAGTATTGTAAAGGAATACTATGAACCATCATACAATAATATATAAAATGAATTAGATGAAATGGATACATGCCTAAAAAGACACAAACTACCAAAACTGACTCAAGAAGAAACAAACAGTCTGAATAGACCTATGACAAGTAAAGAGATTGAAGTATGAGAAACAAAACAAGCAAACAAACAAACAAAAAACTACCCACAAAGTGAAGCCCTGGACCAAATAGCTTTACCATTGCATTCTACCAAACATTAAAAGAAGAATTAATTTCAATTCTTCACAAACTCTTCCCAAAAATGGAAGAGAAGGAAACACTTCCCAACTCATTCTATTACCTTCCTGCCAAAACTAGTCAAAGATATCACAAGAAAAGAAAACAACAGAACAATATCTCTTATGAATATGGAGGCAACAACCTAAACAAAATATTTTCAAACCAAATCCAGCACCATATAAAAGGAATTTTTCACCTTGACCAAGTGGGATTTATCTTAGTGATGCAAGGTTGATTTATAATCTGAAAAATCTATTCATTTAATACATCTTGTTAATAGAATAAAAAACAGAAATTACATGACTATCTCAATAGATGCAGAAAAAGATTTAACAAGATCCAAAACTCTTTTGTGATAAAAAAAATAAACAAACTAAGAATATAAGGAAACTGCTTTAACCTGATAAAGAGCATCTTTGAAAAACACACAACTAACATTATACTTAATGGTGAAAGATTGGACAGTTTATCTCTAAGCTTGGGAAAAAAACAAGAATGTCTGCTTTCACTACTTCTGTTCAACATTATATTGGGAGTTCTAGCCAGAAAAATTAGTCAAGGGAAACAAAAAACAATCAAATTTGGAAAGAACTAAAACGAGTTCTATTCATGGATGGCCTGATCCTATATATAGAAAATCCTTACAAATCTACTAAAAACTATTAGAACTAATAAATGAGTTTGGCAAGGTTGCAGGATACAAGGCCAATATACAATATTTAATTCCTTCTTTTCTTTTTTTTTTTTTTTGGCGGTACATGGGCCTCTCACTGTTGTGGCCTCTCCCGTTGCGGAGCACAGTCTCTGCACATGCAGGCTCAGCGGCCATGGCTCATGGGCCCAGCCACTCCGCAGCATGTGGGATCTTCCCGGACCGGGGCACGAACCCGCGTCCCCTGCATCAGCAGGCGGACTCTCAACCACTGCGCCACCAGGGAAGCCCTAATTCCTTTTTAATACACTTACTTTGAACAATAAATAAAATAGATCAATTCCATTAACAATAGTATCAAAAATAATAGGACATTTAATGAAACAAGTGCAGAAGTTACATTCTGAAAACTATATGTTGTTTAAAGAAATATCTAAATAAATGGGAAAACATTTTCACAGTTTGGAAGACTTAACATTGTTATGATGGCAATTCTCTTCAAGCTGATCTACAGATTCAATACTATTTCTACCATAATCCAATCTGACTTCTTTGTAGAAATCGATAAACTAATTACAAAATTCATATGAAATTGCAAGAGTTGTGGAGAAGCTAAAACAATTCTAAAAAAGAAGAGGAAAATAGGATGACTCATATTTCCTAGTTTCAAAACTCATACAGAGCATCAGGAATCAAGACAGTGTGTACTGGCACAAGAATATATATATACATATATATATATATATATATATATATATATA
>NW_006790311.1:3368063-3396099 GCF_000442215.2 Lipotes vexillifer | reverse complement strand
ATATATATATATATATATATATATATATATATATATATATATATATAATAGAATTGAGAGTTCAGAAACTAAACCATACATCTATGGTCAACTGATTTTCAATAAGGATCCCCAAAACTATTTATACTGAATAAAGTTTGACAATTGTTCACACCATATACAAAAACTAACTCAAAATGAATAAAAATCTTCAATGTAAGAGCAAGAACTACAAAACTCTTCAAAGAAAAGAGGGATAAATCTTTGTAACCATGGATTTGCAAATGATTCATAAGCATAACACTAAAAGCATAAGCAGCAAAAGAAAAAAAAATAGATAAATTAGACTTGATCAAAACAAAACTTGTGCTTCAAAGGGCACCACCAAGAAAGTGAAAAGACAACCCACAGAATGCAAGAAAATATTTGCAGATCATATATCTGATTAGGGACTTGTATGTAGAAGATATATAAAATCTCTAAAAATTCAATAACAAAAATATAATTAACCCAATTTAAAAAAATGGGTAAATAATCTGAATAGACATTTCTCCTAGGAAGATATTTAAATAACGGATAAGTATATGCCATGAGAACATGCAAAGAGCTGAACATTATTAGCTATCAGGAAAATGCAAATCAAAACCACAATGAATTACCACTTTACACCCACTAGGATGGCTGGAATAAAAATGAAACTTGAATACATTATGCTACGTGTAAAAAAGTCAGTCACAAAAGGCCACATATTATATGATCTCATTCTTATGAAAGTCCAGAACAGAAAAATCTACAGAGACAGAAAGCAGATGCACAGTTACTGAGGGCTGGGTCAGGGGAGGTGGGGAGGTAAGAGAGTGATATTTAAAGGGTACAGAGTTTCTCTTTGAGGTAATGATACATTCAGAATTGACTGTGATGATGGTTACACATATTTGTGAATATATTAAAAATTATTTAATGGCACCTTTTGATAGAATGGAGTTTCCTCAAGAAATTGCAAATAGAACTACCATTTGATCCACCAATCCCATTACTGGGTATATAGCCAAAGGAAATAAAATCACAATATCGAGATATCTGCACTTCTCATGTTCATTGCAGCATTATTCAAAATCGCCAATGTATGGAAACAGCCTTAGTGTCTGTCAATAGATGAATAAAGAAAGTGTGAAACATATATCTCACATTATACTTATGTATATATGAATATTATTCAGCTGTAAAAATGAAAGGAGTCCTGTCATGTGACAACATGGGTGAAACCAGAGTATATTATGCTAAGTAAAATTAGCCAGACTGGGAAAGACAAATATTATATAATCTCATTTATATGTCAAATCTAAAAGGGGAGAGCTCATAGAAACAGGGAGTACAGCAGTGGTTCCCAGGGCTGTGGCGTGGGGAAAATGGAAGGAGGTTGGTCAAAGGGTACACACTGTCAGAAGATGAATCAGTTCTAGCTAACTGAGGTGCACCATGGTGAATATGGTTAGCAATGCAGTATATACTTTAAATTTGCTAAGAGAGTCAATCTTCAACGCTCTCATCACACCAGAAAAAAAAAAAAAACACAATTGTTAGGTGATAGAGTGTTAATTAGCTTTACTGTGGTAATCTTTTCACAATGCATGCATATATCAAACCATCACATGTACATCTTTAATACATACCATTTTAATTTGTCAATTATACCTTAGTAAAGCTGGAAAAAAAGAAAAAGAACAACTTTTGAAACAACAACAAAAAAAGAAAAAGGTTGAAGTGAATGTGTGAAAAAGGAGTGTGAATTTGACCTGAAATTTCTGATAGTAAATCAAAAAAATTTCTCTGACTCTCAGCATGATCTCTCTCTCTCTCTCTCTTGCTCTCTCTTTTCTGGTGGAATCAGGTACTTGGATTTCATCAGTCTTTTTTTTTTTTTTTTTTTTTTTTTTTTTCTCATTTGCCTTGTGGTCTTTCTCTGCAGCAAGAACTGCCAAGCTATTTAAGGAGGAAATGCAAACTGCAGTGAATTTCCCAAGGCACAGCTCAAAGATACTTGCTGGTCCCTATAGAGCTGGATCTCTAAGAAGTCCTGTGGTATTTTAAGGTGAGAATGTGTGACACTTTGAACTTTGCAACCATAAAAGTTATACTGGACTGAAGATATGGATCAGTGGGCACAACTTCCTCAGGAATTTAAATATGTCAAATATGCCAAAGGATATTTGATCATACAAGATGTGGAGTGAGGGGAACTACTAAGTGACTCATTCTGGCCATACTCTTGACTTCTTTCAGATACAGGAGGAGGCTGGAAATATCAAAGACAGCTCCAGATTAAGGACTGATCAAGAAATTGTAAGGAAAGGGGGGTGTGTCCTCACCCACATGGAGACTTTGGAGTCCAAGAGATGAGAGTTCTGTGACCTTTCCAAAGTTATTTACTGCTCTGAGCCTTTGTAACATGATTGAGAAGGGAGACAATGATTTACCAATTGGAATAATATTGTTGAGTTGCCCAATGCAGGCAACTAGATTTGTCCAAGTGTGAGAGTGTTGGGAAGTTCTTTTGGGAGCTGATGAAATATCTTGTCTGAGATATGTTCATTGAATGAGTTCTACTTTCTACCTCTGGTAGCTTAATTTACCTCAGAAATCAAAGTGGAGCTCTGGAAGATTTTTTTCTCACTAACAGCCCTTCTAACCCCCAACCCATGCACAGATACTGAGACTAACACGCTTTGGTCCATTGTAGACTTTTCTATGCTTATAGGTGCCCAGGAGATATTAAAACAAGTATTTGATGGAGTTATTTATCCTTCAATTTCCCCAATGTATTATTTATGATTTACTTTTTATACTGAATGAAGAAATTTTAAAACTTGTTTTTATGGGCTATTTGTTGTTTCTTTCCCACCCCCACACTTTTAAAATTTTTTTTGACTTAAATTATGACTGAAGTCATCACTTTTCATATGCGATGTTTCTATTGACTTTAAAACTAATGTAATCATTCAAAAATCTTCCAAACCCAGCCCTGAGGAATAAAGAAATAGGAGCAGTCCTAAATGGGGGAGGGTGGGCATCCAGGGTTGCTGACTTAGAGAGCACTTACCCCAGGTGTGACTATATTAAAACCATATTTCACTTTAATAGGGAAGGACTGGAAGGGAACTTGGGGGAGGGTAGCCTCTCCTGATGCATGGGACTCCATTTGGGCTAATAAAAGACCACTTAGCCATGAGGGCTCCTTACAATTAAATTGTCTCTAAACAGTTGGTTTCTTGGTAAACCTCCAGAGTAGAGCAGCTGGAGCATATGTAGCAGGAGGAGCTGAGGTCTGCTCCTGTCCCTGGAGCCAGAGTGCATTTCAGTGACCCTCGTAAATCTCACCGCATAGGAGGTGCTGCTGAATGTCCTTTTAGTCCTTTGGCTCAGCAGAGGACCCACGGCAAGGTATCGATCTGCTCTAAATCTTGGTATAACTTTCTCTGTTCTCATGCTGTCTTATTCTAGTAATGTTTCAAGATAATATTAGCCTTGTTAAGTGATTTGAGGATTATTTCTTCTGTTTCTATTTCCTGAAACAATTTGTAAAATAGACTGTTTATTATCTGATATTTTAATTGAACTTGCTATAAAGACTGAGCACAGTGACTTTGCTTGTAGAGTTTTTTTTTAAATGTACAACTTGATAAGTTTTGACATATGTGTATACCCATGAAGCTATCACCATGATAAAGACAGTGAAAGTATCCATAATATCCAAAATTCACTATGAGTTTGACTTTTTTAGATTCCATGTATAGGTGAGATCATACAATATTTCTCTGTGTCTGGCTAATTTCACTTAGTATAATGTTTCCAAGGTTCATCTATGTTTCCACAAATGACAGGATTTCCTTCTTTTTTAAAGGTTGAATAATATTCCATATATATTTACATTAATTATATTTATATATATGAAAAGAAGTATTTTTTCACATTTTCCTTATCTATTCTTCAGTCTACTTATGCTGTTTGCATATCTTAGCTACTATGAAGAATGCTGCAAGGAACAGGAATATGTTCATTGAGATACTGATATGTCTTTGAGGTGCTGATTTCATTTCCTTTGGATATACGCTCAGTGGTGGAATTAAATTGTTAGGTCATATGTTAGTTATATTCTTAATTTTTTACAGAAGCTCCATACTGTTTTTCCTAATGGTTATAACAATGTTAGAACTTCTAATACTGTCCCTCTTTTACTGTCTCTAAGGTTTCTTGCCCTCTATCCTTTTTCTCTCTCTTCCTTAGATTGGATAATTGCCATTGATTTATCCTAATGGTCCTGTTTTCTCCACTATTTGGTAAAAATCACCCAGTAAATTGTTTATTCTGGATATCTTACTTTTTTTTTGTTTAACTTTCATCTTATTAAGACACTTTAAAAAAATTTATTGGGGTATAGTTGATTTACAATGTTTTGTTAAGACAGAAACTTTTTAGAGCAGTTTTAGGTTGACACTAAAATTGAGGGGAACTTACCAATACTCCCTGCCCCTGAAACAGAGCAGGACACTATGGTCCTTGCCCCACCCCCATGTCCTCAGCCTGCCTTTTGTCTGTGGAAAAACCTTAGCCTAAAAGTAAGTTTAATCAGAGAAGTGAGAAAATGCAGAAACAAAGGAAAACAGTCAAAGGAGACCAAATAATAATAGTTTAGTCATTAAGCAGAGTCAAGGACCTTTCATTCCTCCTTAAGGGCTGTAGATAATATTCTAAGTCATATCCTGTGAGCTTTCTTATAGATACTGAAACCTCTACCTGGTGGAGGAAGTTAACTGCATGATGACCAGGCTGTAGCCATGACATAAGCTGCCACAATTCCAAGAATTGGCCTCAAAGAAATGGGAACAATCCGACCCTGGAAATGAAGATTAACTGTACCTAAAACAGTCGAGGTGACGCTGGTCAGACCACCGATGACCAATTTCAAGATGACTGTCAGAGATGCCTGTGCTATTTCTGCATGTAGCCCCCTCCCTCTGTCTAGAAAAGCTCTTGCCCCCTGATTGTCAGGGGACGGGGGGAGTCGGCCTTTGGACAGGCGTCTGCCCTCCCACCCCTCCGCCGGTTGCCAGCCTCTGAAATAAAGCATCCTTTCATTTCCTACCAACACTTGTCTCTCGAGAATTGGCTTCCAAGCGGAGAGCAGCCGGACCTGGGTTCGGTAACACCCCTACACATGCATAGCATCCTCCATTATCCATACTCCTCACCAGAGTGATACATTTGTTACAACTGATGAATTCACATCAGCACATCATAATCACCCCAAATCCATAGTTTATATTATGATTCACTCTTGGTGTTGTACATTGTATGGCTTTGCATAAACATATAATTGCACATATCCTTTTTTATAGCATAATACAGAGTATTCTCACTGTCCTAAAAATTCTCCACATTCTACTTATTTACCCCTTGCTCCCCCATCCCTAACCCCTAGCAACCAGTGATCTTTTTAATCTCTCCAAGGATTTGCCTTTTTCAGAATGTCATAATGTTGGAACCATACAGTAAGTAGCCTTTTCAGATTGGTTTCTTTCATTTAGTCATATGCCTTTAAGTTTCCTTTGTGTATTTTCATAGCTTAATAGTTCATTTATTTTTTGGCACTGAATAATATTTTATTGTCTGGCTGTACCAGTTTATTTATCCACACACTTACTGAAGGACATCTTTGTTGCTTCCAGATTTTGGCAATTATGAATGAAGCTACTTTAAACATCTGCGTGCAGGTTTTTGTATGGACAAAAGTTTCTAACATTTTTTGGGTAAATACCAAGGAGTACAACTGCTGAATCATATAGTAACCATATAGTAATCATATAGTAAGAGTATGTTTAGTTTTATAGGGAACCACCAAACTGACTTCCAAAGTGATTCTATCATTTTGCACATTCCAACCAGTAATAAATAAGAGACCCTGTTGCTCTACATTCTCACCAGCATTTGGTGTTTTCCGTGTTCTAGGTTTTGGCCATTCTAATAGGTTTATAGTGATAGTGGATTGTTGTTTTACTTTGCATTTCTCTGATGACATATGACCTAGGGTATCTTTTCATGTGCTTATTTGCCATCTGTATATCTTCTTTGATGAGTTGTCCATGAAAGTTTTTGGCCTATTTTTAATTGGGTAGTTATTTTCTTATTATTGAGTTTTAAGAATTCTCTGTATATTTTAATAACAAGTATTTATCAGTTATGTCTTTTGCAAAATTTTCTCCCATTCTTTGGTTTGCCTTCTCATTCTCTTGACATTGTATTTTGCAGAGCAGATGTTTTTAGTTTTAATGAAGTCCAACTCTTATCCATATTTCTTTCATGGATCGTGCTTTCGTGTTTTATCTAAAAGTCATCACCATACCTAATGTCATCCAGGTTTGCTCCTATATTACCTTCTAAGAGTTTTATAGTTTTGAATTTTACATTTAGTATTGTGATCTCATTGGCCCTAATTTTCGTAAGAGAAATAAGGTCTGTGTCTAGATTCATTTTTTCTTTTTTTGTGTGTGTGGATACCCAGTTGCTCCAGCATCATTTGTTGAAAAGATTATCTTTTCTCCATTGTCTTGTCTTTGCTCCTTTGTCAAAAGTTAATTGATTCTGATTATGTGGGTATATTTCTGGGCTTACTATTCTATTCCACTAATTTATTTGTCTATTCTTTTGCCAATAGCACTCTGTCTTGATTACTGTAGCTTTATAGTAAATCTTAAAATCAAGTAGTTTCAGTCCTCCAATTTTGTTCTTCTTTAATAATATGTTGGCTATTCTGAGTCTTCTCTTCTCCATATAATTAGAATTAGCTGGTCGATATTCATCAAATAACTTGCTGGGAGTTTGATTAAGATTGCACTAAATCTGTAGATCAAGTTGAAAAGAATTGACATCTTGACAATATTGAGTATTCCTATTCATGAACATGAAATATCTTTTCTTTTGTTTAGTTCTTTGATTTCATTCATCAGTAGTTTCTCTCATACAAACCTATAAATATTTTGTTAGATTTATACCTAAGTAGTTTATTTTTTGGATGTTAATGTAAGTGGTATTGTGTTTTAAATTTCAAATTCTAGTTGTTCATTGCTGGTATTCAGAAAAGTGACTTTTGTATATTAATTTTGTATCCTGCAACCTTGCCAGAATTGCTTATTACTTCCAGAAGTTTTCTTGTCAATTCTTGTGGATTTTCTACATAGATGATCATGTCATCTGTGAGCAATGACAAGTTATTCATTCCTTCCCAATCTGTATACTTTTTATTTTATTTTCTTTTGTTATATTAGCTGGAAATTCTAGTACAATGTTGAAAAGGAGTGGTGAGCAACTGGGTATCCACACACACAAAAAAAGAAAAAATGAATCTAGACACAGACCTTATTTCTCTTACGAAAATTAGGGCCAATGAGATCACAATACTAAATGTAAAATTCAAAACTATAAAACTCTGAAGAAATTCTTTTAACGTTTTTTGCAAGCCAGGTCAAAAATTCCCTTAATTTTTTCTTGAGAAATTCTATATCTCTCTTCCAAGTTTGAAGGAAAATTTTGCAGAATTCTAGGTTTGTAGTTATCTCCTTCAACACTTTAAATATCTATGCACTCTATTCTTGCTTGCATGGTTTCTGAGGATACATTAGATGAAATTCTTATTTTTGTTTCCCTTTAGTAACGTGTTTTTCCTTTGGCTTCTTTCAGGATTTTTTCTTTGATTTTTCTCTAGTTTGAAGACTATTTGCCTAGGTTTAGTTTCTATGGTGTTTTTTCCTGGTCAGTGTTCTCTAAGTTTCCTGGATCTGTGGTTGATGTCTGACAGACATTAATTTGGGAGAAATTCTTAGTCATTATTGTTTAAAATATTTCTTCTGTGTTTTTCCTCTGTATCTTCTTCTTCTGGCATCCCCATTACATATGTTACACCTTCTGTAATTGCCCCCCAGTTCTTGGAATTGCTGTTGTTTTTTCAGTCTTTGTTCTCTTTTTAGTTTTCAAGGATTCTGTCTGCTATATCTTCTAACTCAGAGATACTTTCCTCAGTCGTATCTAATCTACTAATAACCTCATCAAAGGCATTCTTCATTTCTGTTACAATGTGTTATCTCTAGTATTCGTTTTTGGTTCTTTCTTAGGATTTTCATCTCTCTGCTTACATTGCCCATCTGTTCTGGCATGCTGTCTTCTTTATCCATTAGAGCCCTTAGCATATTAATCATAGTTGTTTTAAATTCCTGGTCTGATAATTCCAACATCCCTGTCATGTCTGGTTCTAATGCTTGCTCTGTCTCTTCAAACTGTGGTTTTGTTTTTTGTTTTTTAGTATGTCTTGTATTTTTTTCTTGTTAGCTGGACCTGATGTACTGGGTGAAAGGAGCTGCCGTAAATAGACTGTTAATAATGTGGTGGTAAAAGGCTGGGGTAGGGAAGCATTCCATAGTCCTATAGTCAGGACTCAGTCTTTTAGTGAGCCCATTTCTCTGGATTGTGAACTTCACGAGTGTTTATCCATTTTTTTCTCCCCTGCCTAGGAGAGACAAAAATGGCTAGAGCTCATTGGACTTGGGTATATCCCTTCCTTCAGGTCAATTAGGCTCTGATAATACCCAGCAGGTTTGGCTCTGTTTACCTAGTTTTCCTTGAGGGCAGGCCTTGTGAAGAAAAGCAGAGTGCTCTGGTATATTTCAAAATGGTTTCTTTTCCTCTCCCCATGTGAGAAACAGGAGGGGAATTTTCTCCATAATTTACTGTGGGAACCTGGTTGAGTTACTGGAGGTAAATATCACAGTACTGTGCACTCCCTCCCACCTCTGGCTGGGTTCCCCTGGAGTTTTTAACTCTCAGAGTTGTCCACTTTAAGCTTTCAGCAACTTGTCAATTACAGTTTAAGTTTTCCTGCACCAACACTGATTCCCTCTCTGGTTTCCCCTGAGTGTCTGCTCTGATAAGCTGTGACTTTCTGTATTTGTTGTCTGATTGTCCAATCTTGGGGGCAACAGTTTGCCCTTTATCCTCCCCTCTTATATGGACCCAGGAAGAGTTATTTATTTTTCATTCTGTTCAGTTGTTTACTTGTTAGAATGAAGTGGTGACTCCAAGCTTCTTCCATGTGGAACCCAATATTGTATTTTTTAATTAAAAAATATTCATTTAGTTCTATTTCTCCAGAGATTTTGTGTTTTCTACATTTATTGCCAGCATATTTTTCTTTATCTCATAAGACGTACTTGTACACTGACTTTACATCTTTGTCTACTTATTCAAATATCTGTGTCATCTTGGGATTGGCTTTGAATAATAACCTTGGAGTGAGTCTCATTTCCCTTATTCTTTATAAGTTGAGCAATTTGTACTGTGTCCTGAATATTGTGAATGTTATATCATTGAATCTCTGGATTATGATATACACCTTGAAAAATATTTTTTAAATTATTTACCAAACAATTAACTTTGTGGACTTAGACTGTAAAATTTGTCGTTGGAAGTCAGTTCATATAGCAGGCCAGTTATTTTATCATAAACTGAACTGTTTGCTTTTTGCCCCACATACACATACTTAAACTAGAGCCTGGCAGAGTTAACACACAGAATTTGGGATTTTTTTAATCTGGCTCTTTCTTTCCTGGAAATCTCCCATAGTGGCTCTAGTTATCCATAACTTTGATTTTTTATTCCTCAGGCCAGAAACATAGCAAGGTTTTCTACAAATTTCTGTTTCCTAATATTCTGTGCATGCTGTGAAGATTTCAGTCACCCACAAACTTAACCAATATAAAGAGTAAATCCATCTCATTCTGGTCTGTCCTTTCAAATTTAGCTCCCTTTAAAATTCTGCCTTCAGTTATTTGTTTTATTTATTTTTATTTTTTTCTTTTCAGATTTAAACTGTTATAAGCAAGGTGGTAGGTCTGTTTGATCATAATAGAAGAAGAATATATAACTTGATTACTTAAAACCTGTCTAAGTATCTTTGTCTTTAAACTAAAAAGTGTAATCAATTAATTTTCATAAATGATATATTTGGATTTATTATTACATTATTTAGGACTCTATACTTTAATTTTCTATTTGTTTTCTTTTTTTTCTCAATTCCCCCTGTGACTTTGGAAGTAACATACTCCATTTTCATTAGTTTAGTTATTCTTTTCAAATTTTTAGCATGTACAGTGCACTTAAAAATCTAAAGTTAATTAATATCCATACCCTCTTCCCAATTGTACAAAGATCTTAGCACACTTTTACTCTGATCTTTCCCCATTCCTTTGCTCACATGTTTTTTCCTTTCATCCTCATCATCATTGCTCTTTTTCTTCAGATTATTTTGTTCTGGGTTCAATTTTCTTGAAGTTCACACATACACATACTTTCAATGAGGTTTTTTTTTTAATTTTTAATTTTATTCTCACTCTTGAATGATATGGTAGCTGGGTATAGAATTCTAGATTGAGTATTATATCTTCATTGTGAAGAAGTCACCTCTCAGTTCATTTGTTGTGCTTTTTTAGGGGAGGTAAGTAAATTGTCTTTTCTGTTAGGCTGCTTTTATAATCTTTCATTTTTCTTAGGTGACTAAACTTAACCTTGACATATCTTATCTTTGAGTATATTTGTTTATTTACTGCTTGAGATTTAGTTTTATTATATTTCTTGAACTTGAGTGTTAGATATTTCATAACTTGTAAACATTTCACTGCCATTATTTTCACAAAAATTTCCTCTTGCCCTTTCTTTTCATTTTCTCCTGGTATTCCTAGAGGATATATCTTGGTACTTCTCATCCCAGCTTTCCTATTTCTTACCCTCTTTCTTTTTTTAAAAAATAAATTTATTTATTTTATTTATTTATTTTTGGCTGTGTTGGGTCTTCATTGCTGCATGCGGGCTTTCTCTAGTTGCATTGAGTGGGGGCTGCTCTTTGTTGCAGTGTGTGGGCTTCTCACTGCAGTGGCTTCTCTTGTTGCAGAGCATGTGCTCTAGGCCTGTGGGCTTCAGTAGTTGTGGCTCACAGGCTCTAGAGTGCAGGCTCAGTAGTTGTGGCGCATGTGCCCAGTTGCTCTGTGACATATGTGATCTTCCTGGACCAGAGCTCGAACCTGTGTCCCCTGCATTGACAGGTGGATTCTTAATCACTGTGCCCTTAGGGAAGCCCTCTTATCCTCTTTCATAACTTCTTTCATGTTTTTCTTGTCTTTGTCTCTTATTGCTCTGAGTAGTTTATTCATATTTATTATATGTTACATAATTTATTAGTGCTATATTTCTTTTAGTCTAATCTGCTTTTTCAACCACTTTTTGGATATTTTTAAATGGCGATTTTTAATATCTAGAACTTCTAATTGGTGTCAAACCTGCCAGGTTTCTTTTTTCTTTTAATTGTTTTAGTATATTCTTGTGTTTTTTATTTAAAAAATATTCTTTCTTGTGCTTTTTAGATTTTATTTTATCTCTTTAATGCTAAGCCTCCCAACTACATTAATAAGCTTTTGGTTATTATTTTATATTAAACAAGATTTGTCTTGCTTCTTAAAAAAATAGGAATCCTTTATGGCCAGAGTATTTCAGATATTCCTGCATCATGGTTTTACATTGCTTTTAACAGGAAGAAGTGAGAATGGAGACATGTGATGAGGCATCATTGATTTAGGGTCAAGAAGGTGGAGAAAATAGGAATAAAGGGTGATTCAGAAAATTCACCTGGATCTGCTATCCACCTTAAAGATTGAGGGGCTCTCATTTTCACTTTAAAATTAAGTTCTTTGTTTTCTTCTTGCTAAAAATATAGAATCCCTTTACTCCCTGCTACTCAAAAATATAAACAGCAGCAACACAGTACAAACAAGTTGCCAGCAACTACATTCATCACTTGCAGAGTATGTTTTGAAGGAAAATTAAATTATGCATAATTAATTTTAGAGGTTCCTAGTCTAGAGTTATAAAAATGTTAATTGAAGTCTTTTATAAAAAGTCTTGAACTTTGAGAACTTGCATATGGAAACATAAAAACAAAAGCAAAAAAAACCTTGTAGTTGGAATAAAAATTTTAATCCAAAGAACAATTATCCTAGGTCAAATTTAAAAAAAAAAAGGATTCAGAAGCTCCTAGCAAAAGGACATTTTCCTTTGCTATAGATCCTAAATTTAGTGGGGTTCTACACTACTATCAGAGACATAATGTATATTAATTCAGTTACTCATTTGGTTTAGAGTGTTGAGTTCCTGCTACACTCCAGTTATTCTGCTAGACCAGTTCCATATCTGCTTCGATATGACAGTGATCAAAGCAGAAATGGCAACTACTCTCTTAACTTTTAAAATTGCTTATTTTGCATAAGTTAATTATTTATGAAACTAGACATGATTATTTCATCATGTAGGTTCAGTCATTATCAATTAACTATTTAATTGTCCTTAAAGAATTCTGACTATACTATTTACTTACTCCAGGCATACCTTTTCTTTCATAACAAAGAACACATTTTTGCTCCTCCCTACACCTCTGGTCTTACTTTATTCTCCCTCCAAAAGTGTTACTCCCTGTCTTCAAGCTCCAATTTCTTTTATTTGGGTTCTATGATCCATGAGCCATCCTGCCCATATCTACTTCACAATGTGAAATTCTAATCATACTTCAGATATGTCTTCATATTACCTTCCATTTCTCCTTTATTACAATTACTACAGTTTACATATGCATATTAATATGTGAGACCACTTGCAGCTGGCTGTTGAACAATACAGCTTTGAACTGTGCGGGTCCACTTACATGGAGATTTTTTCAATAGTAAATACTGCAGTGCTACATTATCTGTGGTTGGTTGAATCCACAGATACAGAACTAGAGAGATACAGATAAAACATGCATATGGAGGAACTGTATATATGGAGGACTGATTATTAATTATATGTGGATTTTCTGCTGTGCTGAGGGTTGGTACCCTTAACCCTTGCATTGTTCAAAAGTCAATCATACAAAGTTAAGATGCTTTTAATTGTAATATAAAAATATGATTCAAATTTTTGCTTAAATAATAAGGGTTCCTTGCCCTTTCATTGTAAGGAGTTCCTTGGTCAACTAATCATGTTGCCCCTTTTCTGATCTCTAGGAGGATCTCTCTTGTCCAATATCTATCTTGGTCACAACTTAAAGGGACAGTAGGAAGGATGAACTCTTACTGCTTTAAGAGTTCACTTTGATATGAGTTTAAGGACTTGGAAATTGCTTGGGGCCAAGAAATCACAGCCAAGTTTGGGATTTTATTTACTGAGTGAAAACTTGGTGGCTTACAACTAAAAGCATTTGTTTTCTTGTCCTCCTCCCAGTGCTGAGATTGAGACCTTGCTGGTTTGCAGTATTTCTAGTGTTTATAGAATGCTCTTCTGTCTAATAAATTTCTGTGGTAAAAATAAAAAAAGATGGCCTCCTGCAGCAGAGTCTAAAAGGCTGGCTCTGAATCAGAGTTGCTGCATTGTAAATTGCAGTGACAAATGTTTCCTAGTCTCACCACTTAAGTATCTTCCCAGAGATACTTAACCTCTATGCGCTTCTGTTACTTTATCTGTAAATAAGAATAATTATCAGTTCTCACAATGATTATAATAGTTAATAAGCTAATCCCTATAAAGTATTCAGAACAATGCCAGACACCTAACAAGCATGTATTAAGTGTTACCTATTGTTTTTATCATTATTTGACAGATTTCACTTTATTTTTATGCTTCACAAAAATGAACAGATTTTTATGGCCCGCACTATTAATTAGTTATGAAGAATTTGTTCAGAAAAAAAATCTTCCTCATTAAGTCTTGATGTAGGGACAAGTTCAACTGAATGCAAAGTTGACTGAAAACAGTTGCTTCCTCCCCCCAACCAATTAGTGGGAATGAGCACAAGAGAATCTTTCGGAATACCCACATGTGAATACTCCCCAAATTCCTCCCAGGCATAGGCTTCAAGAATGATGGTTACTACTTGTACCCACTGGGTTTGAAGGAGAGGAAGTAGGGTGACACGGCATGGCCTTGTGTCACTGGGGGAAGAATATCTATTCCAGAAGAAGGATGCCTGCACAGTCATGAACCCTGCCTTTAGCCTCTTAGAAGGCATAAACACTGAACCCAAGTGCATTAGCCCTTCTCCATGCCTTTCCAATCAGCACTGCAAAATCTTCCTCATTAAGGAAGTTTATACATTTAAAGTAACCCAAGACTACCCTCACCAATTATTTTATAAGGATCCCTTGGAAGACAAACACGTTCCCCCGCTCCTCAGCCCACAGCAGCCATTCGTCTGCCATGAGCTGTTGGAGGGCTGAGTAGCTTGCTTTCCCGGGGCTCGAGGCCCAGAGCTATTTTGAGGAATAGGGTACCTGTATATCTTCCACTCTCTGGAGAAGTGTACTATCATCTTAAGTTTCCTTCTCTACAAAGCCTTCCTACCTCTCCATCTGACTGACGTTTCCTATTCCTGGAGTATTTGAGCACCAGGTGTTGTCCCAGGGAAGTAGATGGGGTTGGGGTCCAATTAAGCATTAGCAGAGCTGTTACTGGAATTTCTTGTGCTCAGAGCCCTGGGAATAAAACAAAATCCACCTCTACTGAGCACATACTATAGGCCAGAGACCGTGTAATTTGATTTAATCCACATTAATGTGTTGCCTGGTGCGTATTATAAACCCTTCCTTAAAATGAGACAACTGAACCCAAGACGACACAGGCAGTCAGCGGATGGCGTGTCTCTGAGATGCCACCTACTTTGTTCCAATGCCATCCTCTTTCTGCTACAACGTGCTGTTTCCTACAAGAACGGGTAGCATGCACTTCATGACTCTCACGTGCTGGGTATGGAACAGAGAGATTAATGAGCACAGTTGTCAACCATCATAAGGAGCCATCCAGGGAGGCACGGATCAGACAGGGAAAAGCTAAAATTCATTATTCATGGTCACATCACTAGAAAGTGATAGAGCTGATATTTAAACTCAGGACTCTTTTCCAAAGCACACACACTCTTTCCAATTTATATTTCTCATTATTATTTGAGCAAACAATCTTTTAATCCTATCTGATCTCATCTTCTCCAATCTGACCATAGGCAATAGCTGTGAATCTGAGCACATTGTATTTCCTGTTAAGGAACTAAATTTCTTAACTTATTGGGCAGTTATTTCTGATGTTTTTCTCTTTCATTGATCTGGGGATTGTTTCTTTTCACGTTGCTTTCCTCTCTCTTCTCTCTCTCTCTCTCTCTCTCTCTCTCTCTCTATATATATATATATATATATATATATATATATATATATATATGGCTTTTTCCTGTGAAGATCTCATTAAGAAACTACTGTTCCTTCAAGGTCATTTTGTCCTTAGTTAAGTGACCCTTCCAACATCCTTTGGAAAATCAAAGTTTATAGAAATTAGCATAAAGGTCTGGGTTTTTATTAAGTCTGGAATATGTAGGGGTTCTGGGATAAAATACCTGAAGCTCTAACAGACTCTAGGGCTAGATAAGCATTTTGTTTCTCATCTGAAAACCTTTGTACTCTTTACCCTCCTGATCAATTGTCGATTAGTGTGAGCTGGGCCTGGGAGGATGATTGAGTTTATTAATAAATCCGATTATATCAGAAATTCTATCAGAGTTAGCTGAGAAAATGAGTGGATAAGATGAAGTAGCATTATTTCTAGAAACCCTCCCTGTAAACTTCTTATTAGAGAGAAAGAGACTTCTCTGAATCCAACCTAAGTTTCCACCAAAGGCAGGATCATGGTTTTAGAGGGTCTCAATGATGCTTAGGATTCAAATTTGGTATTAACCTAAAATGAGGTCAACAACTTCAGAGTTGATGCTACATAAAATTCTTTTTGTAGCATATAAAGTTTGTTATGGAAGTAATAAACATATTGGGTAATCTTTTAAATGCCCAAATACCTCTTCTCTCAAAATCTATTAACTTTGGGTGAGAAATAAACTAGTTATACTCCCAGATTGATAAGAAACCAAATGAAAAATAGAAGTTGATAATAGCAGGGGATACTGTTGTCAAATCAGTGATGGCCCTCCTTCTTCTTAGCTAATAGGGATCCTTTCTTGAACTCTTTTGTAAAAAAAAGTCCAGGGCTGGAGTGAAGGAATCTCATCTCCTTCCTCCACCAGTGTCCCCTACTCCTCAACCCCGGATTTTACCTTCTTAACCCCTTGTGTTATTGTTTGTCTGTCTCACTAGATCATAACTCCAGCATTGCCCAGATGGGGTGCACAATTTATCAAACTCTACTCCATGCTAGTATTCTTCTAACATTTTTCAAGGATTAATTTATTAAAATTTCTTAATACCCCCAATCAGAGAGTGAATATCATTATATCTATTTTGCATGTGAAGAAATCAAGACCCACATCTGTTAAGTAACTTGCAAGGCCACCCAACTAGTAAATGGATTTGAACTTGGAAAGACAGTTGCCAGAGTCAAAACTCCAAACTACCAAGATATATTGCCAAAATAAATGGTTGTTGAATGAATGTCTTTAGTCTATATTAATATATTACATATGGATACATTCTGTAGGTAATAATTTAGCATATTTGTATATATTTATGTTAAACATATAACATCCAGATTTATTTTTTATTAAGGCCACTAGCATATTATATATCATCTCAATATTTATCTAACAAAGACACACACATATGTAACATATATGGTATCTGACTTTATAATTATTCCACAAATATTTGTCAGGGTAACATATTATATATTGTTATATATAATATACAACAAATGAATATTGCATTATTGATATATAATTTATAAATTATGAATATAGAATTAATACTAATATTTGTTTAATGAGTAAAAGAACACAATCCCTGTGGTCAGCTTAGCCTAGTGCCTCCTTTACTGTTCTCTTCTTTGCCCTTTGCCTGTGACTCTGGTGTCAATCAAATGATTCCTGCTACTAGCTTTCCCTGCTAAAAGACACACCTTGTATTTGGCAATTAAATGAAAGAGAAAAAAGCGACAACAAAGTCCCCTGCATTTTTTTTTTTTTTTAATGAGAAGACAATCTACAGTTTTGATCAGACAATAGACTGCAGCCTAAGAGAGAAGTTTGGGAATGTCCACTCTGTTGATACAGATTGTGGAATTCAGGCAACATTCCCAGGTTGGAAATTGGGCAAGAGATGACCATTAGAACCAAGAATAAAGGAATTAAGGGTCCTTGATTATATATATTGCCTCATCCAGGAACCAGAGTAGACAGACAGATCTTCAATGAAATACCTCCAGCTTAGATATAGAAGGAGCTCTCTCTCTCTCTCTCTCTCTCTTTATATTTATGTATATATTCCTTTGTTGGTCAAATAAAGTTGTTTGTATTCATGCTGTTGCTTTAAGACCCCGGTCTTTAGTGAGAGCTTCCATTTTCCCAGAGCAGTTCAAATGAACATGCAATTGAAAACAGATGTGGGCTCCAGCATGTTATTGCACAAGGGCGAATGGGGCACAGGGAGGGAAAGAGGGGGAGGTGGCAGGGACGGCGCAAAGGGACCTTCAGCAGCCCCAGGACTCTCATCACTCGAGGGGGTCTGAACTCCGAATTCCACCAGCCTGCACTCTGAAAATGAACTCCTAACAGAAAACAGATGGGGTGGACCTCGAGGTGGGGGAGGGGAGACGGAGTGAGGCCTGATGGGGAAAGTGCGGTGAGGAAGGTGAGGGAGCAAGCAAAGTCAGAAACGTGGAGAGAGTGGGTTTATTCACATGCCCATGTAAGGAAAGAAAAGCGCTAGGGAAGGTGATGGGAGTTGGGGGTGAGACATGCCCAGAACACCTAGCGCCTCCTGCAGACACAATTTCCATTGTTTTTTGCCCCGCTGAGAAGAACCAGTGATATTAAGACGCTGCAAGAGCAGGGATCGTCAAGCCAGATTTTTTTTCTTCTTCTTCTTTTTGCCTGGGAAACATCTTATCCAAACAGACCACTTGCTTTTGCAAATGCCAGTAGTCCTGATAAATCAAACTCACTGGAGTCAGCACAATCCTCATGTTACTTTCCATCAGGGCTTTGTCTGAGCAGAGGCATGCCAAGGGGTGTCTGCTGCGGGGGAGGAGGGAGCTGGTCCAGTGCATAGTCTGGACAATAATACCTCCTGGGTCTTTCCATCCTGGGAACCAGAGTTAATTCCCTTCTGTTTTCTCGGACCTATCAGAGATTTGACAGTTCCCAGATTTGAATGAAACATTTTTCCACCTTTCTTTTTCTTCTTTCTTTTTCTTCCTTCCTTCCTTCCTTCCTTCCTTCCTTCCTTCCTTCCTTCCTTCCTTCCTTTTCTTTCTTCTTTCTTTCTTTCTTTCTTTTTTCTTTTTCTTTCTTTCTTTCTTTCTTCCTTCCTTCCTTCCTTTCTTCTTTCTTTCTTTCTTTCTTTCTTTCTTTCTTTCTTTCTTTCTTTCTTTCTTTCTTCCTTCCTTCCTTCCTTTCTTCTTTCTTTCTTTCTTTCTTTCTTTCTTTCTTTCTTTCTTTCTTTCTTTCTTTCTTCCTTCCTTCCTTCCTTTCTTCTTTCTTTCTTTCTTTCTTTCTTTCTTTCTTTCTTTCTTTCTTTCTTTCTTTCTTCCTTCCTTCCTTCCTTTCTTCTTTCTTTCTTTCTTTCTTTCTTTCTTTCTTTCTTTCTTTCTTTCTTTCTTTCTTCCTTCCTTCCTTCCTTTCTTCTTTCTTTCTTTCTTTCTTTCTTTCTTTCTTTCTTTCTTTCTTTCTTTCTTTCTTTCTTTCTTTCTTTTTCTTTCTTTCCTTCCTTCCTTCACAGCTTAATCCCCCCTCTTCAGTAAATGAGAGGAAGAAGTAGATAGCTATACAGCTGGAGTGAATCTAAGTAGTATGCCATTTTGGGGTTTGCTAAGTTGTATATTAAGATTGCTGAGCTAACACTACATGCTTGGGGGATTATTTGTCCCTAGATGTACTTATTTGGCAAAATAGCTTTAAATGTTCTTATGCATACCATATAATCATAAAGTAGTGACTCTCAATGGGAGAGGGGTGTTTGGGAGAGGGATTTTGCCTCCTAGGAGACTTTGGCAATGCCTAAAGTCATTTTTGGTTGTTACTGGAGTGGTGGTTACTGTCTTCATGGATGAAGGCCAGGGATGCTGTTAAATAGCCTACAATTCACAGGACAGCACCCGTCAACAATGAGTTATCCAGCCTAAAATGTCATGCCGATGTAGAGAAAATCTGATTATAAATTTTATATGATCCATGTGACACTTTGAGGACAAGGATGACATGGATATATAAAATTCAGGGATCATCCTTGAATTTCATTTTAAGGTCATATCTTTAAAACCTTATGTGCCCCAAAACAAACTGATGATGCTAATGATAAAACAGCAATAATAGCTACTAATTATATTGCATTGTATGCCAAGGCACTGTTTCAAGCGCTTTACATTATAATACACTTGTTTTTCACAACAATTTTATGAGATCTGTACAATTATTTTCCTAATTTACAGGAGAAGAAACAGGAACAGAGAGGTTTAGCAATATGCCTGAGGTCACTTAGCTAGTAAGTGCAGGGCTGGCTTCATGGGTATTTAGCCTGTGCAGTCACACAGGGCCCATGCTCCAGTGGGGCCCATGCTTGCTTTAATGTTCTATTGTCACTGCCTTAAAATTCTTAATAATTTTATCACTGAACTTGTGTTTGTAAACGAAGGTCAATGGGCAGTAGATCATGCATGTGAGCAGAAGAGGTATGTATAATATAGGAGTTGTTTGTTGGCTCAATTGACATGTAGTGTTCATGGTTTCCCATGAACACAGAATTCCAGTGGGCCCACAATGCATGTGGGTTCAGTGAGACTCAAAGCAAGTACAGTGTAAGCATGTTCTATCTATGACTAAGTATGGTCATTGGGAGCCCCAAGAAGTCACACTCTATTCAACCAGAACTTGCATTGAACACAGAAAGAAAGCAGGGGCATTCTAAGAAATGCAAATGTCCAGGCACCCTATCATATCTCTTCTTCCTCATGTTACTTCCCTGTATTAGCCAACAACTTATGCTTGAAATGATCACTTAGAAGGAAGGGGAAAGATAGGACATCCCATAATTTCTTTTCCTTTCAGTCCTCTCTTACTTATCAGTAAGCCAACAGTACAGAGCATTGGTAGTCTGTTCACATATCAGAAAGTGAAATAAGGGCTTCCCTGGTGGCGCAGTGGTTGAGAGTCCGCCTGCCGATGCAGGGGACACGGGTTCATGCCCCGGTCTGGGAAGATCCCACATGCTGCAGAGCAGCTGGGCCCGTGAGCCATGGCTGCTGAGCCTGTGCTCTGCAACGGGAGAGGCCACAACAGTGAGAGGCCCGCATACCACAAAAAAAAAAAAAAAAAAAAAAAAAAAAAAGTGAAATAAGAAAGAGTTGACCTAGTTTTGTGCCATGTTTTCATGTTTTGGTAAGAATAAATTACCTATGCACATACGAGCTATGGAATAAGAATCGTGTAATTTCAGTGATCCTGCATATAATTTAACTGCTCTTATATTTGAATCGAAACTGGTATTGCACAATTTAAAGATGGATGCTCAGTGGTGAAAAACTGAAACCTTTTCCTCTAGATCAGGAACAAGACAAGGTTGCCCACTCTCACTGCTATTATTCAACATAGTTTTGGAAGTTTTAGCCACAGAAATCAGAGAAGAACAAGAAATAAAAGGAATCTAGATCAGAAAAGAAGTAAAACTGTCACTGTTTGCAAATGACATGATACCATACATAGAGAATCCTAAAGATGCTACCAGAAAACTACTAGAGCTAATCAATGAATTTGGTAAAGTAGCAGGATACAAAATTAATGCACAGAAATCTCTTGCATTCCTGTACACTAATGATGAAAATCTGAAAGAGAAATTAAGGAAACACTCCCATTTACCATTGCAACAAAAAAAATTAAATACCTAGGAATGAACCTACTTAAGGAGGCAAAAGACCTGTATGTAGAAAACTATAAGACACTGATGAAAGAAATTAAAGATGATACAAACAGATGGAGAGATATGCCATATTCTTGGATTGGAAGAATCAACATTGTGAAAATGACTCTACTACCCAAATCAATCTACAGAGTCAATGCAATCCCTATCAAACTACCAATGGCATTTTTCACAGAACTAGAACAAAAAATTTCACAATT
The DNA here is from genome assembly GCF_000442215.2 of Lipotes vexillifer. NCBI lineage: Eukaryota > Metazoa > Chordata > Mammalia > Artiodactyla > Lipotidae > Lipotes > Lipotes vexillifer. Next base: position 3,374,897 of record NW_006790311.1, on the reverse strand, counting down.
TGTATGGAAACACAAAAGACCCCAAATAGCCAAAGCAATCTTGAGAAAGAAAATGGAGCTGGAGGAATCAGCCTCCCTGACTTCAGATTATACTACAAAGCTACAGTAATCAAGACAGTATGGTACTGGCACAAAAGAAACAGAAATATAGATCAATGGAACAGCATAGAAACCCACACACATATGGTCACCTTATCTTTCATAAAGGAGGCAAGAATATACAATGTAGAAAAGACAGCCTCTTCAATAATTGGTGCTGGGAGAACTGGACAGCTACATGTAAAAGAATGAAATTAGAACACTTCCTAACACCATACACAAAAATAAACTCAAAATGGATTAAAGACCTAAGTGTAAGGCCAGACACTGTAAAACTCTTAGAGAAAAACATAGGAAGAACACTCTTTTACATAAATCACAGCAAGAACCTTTTTGACCCACCTCCTAAAGAAATGGAAACAAAAACAAAAATAAACAAATGGGACCTAATGAAACTTAAAAGCTTTTGCACAGCAAAGGAACCTATAAACAAGACAAAAAGACAACCCTCAGAATGGGAGAAAGTATTTGCAAAAGAAGAAACCACCAAAGGATTGATCTCCAAAATATACAAGCAGCACATGCAGCTCAATATCAAAAAAACAATCAACCCAATCCAAAAATGGGCAGAAGATCTAAATAGACATTTCTCCAAAGAAGATATACAGATTGCCAACAGACACATGAAAGGGTGTTCAACATTACTAATCATTAGAGAAATGCAAATCAAAACTACAATGAGGTATCACCTCACACCAGTCAGAATGGGCAGCATCAAAAAATCTACAAACAACAAATTCTGGAGAGGATGTGGAGAAAATGGAATCCTCTTGCACTGTTGGTGGGAATGTAAAGTGTTACAGCCACTATGGAGAACAGTATGGAGGTTCCTTAAAAAACTACAAATGGAGCTACCATATGACCCAGCAATCCCGTTACTGGGCATATACCCTGAGAAAACGAGGATTCAAAAAGTGTCATGTACCACAATGTTCATTGCAGCTCTATTTACAATAGCCAGGACATGGAAGCAACCTAAGCATCCATCGACAGATGAATGGATAAAGAAGATGTGGCACATATATACAATGGAATATTACTCAGCCATATAAAGGAATGGAATTGAGTTATTTGTAGGGAGGTGGATGGACCTAGAGTCTGTCATACAGTTTGAAGTAAGTCAGAAAGATAAAAACAAATACCATAAGCTAATACATATATATGGAATCTAAAAAAAAAAAGGTTCTAATGAACCTAGGGGCAGGACAGGAATAAAGACATAGATGTAGAGAATGGACTTGAGGACACGGTTAGGGGGAAGGGTAAGCTGGGACGAAGTGAGAGAGTAGCACTGACATATATACACTACCAAATGTAAAATAGCTAGTGGGAAGCAGCTGCATCACACAAGGAGATCAACTCAGTGCTTTGTGACCACCTAGAGGGCTGGGATAGGGAGGGTGGGAGGGAGATGCAAGAGGGATGGGATATGGGGATATGTGTATAAGTATAGCTGATTCACTTTGTTATACGGCAGAAACTAACACAACATTGTAAAGCAATTATACTCTAATAAAGATGTTAAATAAAAAAAAATAAAGGTGGATGGTAAAATTTTGTGCTGATAAATTAAAATTGTAGAATGACATTAAATCACAAATAAAACACCATGACAAGAAGGAGAAACCGTGGAAGAAAGAAAAAGCTTCATATCTTTGTGTCTTTAATGGCACTTTCTCCCTGACTTTTTGACAAGGGATCCTGCATTTTTAGTTCGAGCTGGGCCCTGCAAATTATGTAGTTGGCTCTGAATGACAGAATCATGATTTGAATCCTGGCAGTGCAGACCTAAAATATATGTTCTTATCTACTAGAATACCCATTGCTATCATAGGGTCTAATGTGATAAAAATGAGCCAGTCTTTAAGAAGAATATCTTCATTTGTGGCTAGATGACTCTCAGGGTACAAATGTTACCAGTCTGTTGGAGTGGTGAGGGTGGGGTCCATTTCCTTCAAATAGTAATCTTCGGTTTCTGTGGGTGTCCTGAAGGGCTCTTCCTGTGCTACATGCTCAAAACTGTCTAAGGGAGAAACTGATCTTTTATGTGGTGCACACCAACTTGTATGTTTCAATATCACCCTGTTCTATGATCTATGACTCTAGTAGATAATAACTGTAGATTTTGTTTATTGGTCTCTGAGATTTTATACATATGTGTATATATATAATCTCACTTTATGTATGTTATCTCAAATTAATCTTCCCCATATCTTCAAGAGCTGATCTGCTAAGTGAATGATGATCAGAGTTCTGAGAGCAAGAAGTTGCGGAGTCATTATTGGAACCCCAAGCTGAATGATTTCCACAGCTCGTTCAGTTGCCAGAGGCCTCCTTCTCCTCCTCTCTGCTCTAAAGGCATCCATGCCTGACCATTCTCTGCCAGGCTTTCAGTTGAATAGCCTTTGCAAAGTGAAATATTATTTAGGCAAGTTCCTGTGATTTTTAACGTATCCAGTAAAGTTGACATCTTTGGAAAGCTGCATTTTTGTAAGACTTATTAATTTGTAGCATCTTGGCTTACAATCAGACTTACTGAAGTGACTCATAGAGTCCAAGAGAATTACTCAGTAGCATTTTGATGAAATAAGTGAAAATAACCCAGAAATGCTTTCTTCGGAAATACGTGACGGTACAAAGTTGAAGTGAAAGAATTCTCAAATGTTAAATATGTTCGGGGCATTTTTGGTTTTATCCTGGATGCACTTCAGTGAAATTATTTGGCCTTTGCTTCAAACTGTTCTAAAACACCAAGGGAAATGATCAAAGAAAGACAACTCTAAGAAAATTTCATCTAATCTACATTGGTATACTTCAACATTGCTAAGAAAATCACATTTATCTTTAGGAATTATATTCACAACCTTTGATCTAGAGCGTAAAATGATGAATAAATTTCCATACACCTTCCTTAGGAGCCATGATGTAAGTATGTATCTTACCTCTCAGACCCAATGACTCAGAGGTATGATTCAATACACACTCCTTACGCACAAGATACTGGAGCAATGGAGGGGGTGGTAGAACCTTATGCTCTTCAAAGAACATGTTATCTTCAACTTTTCAAAAGAAATACATAGAAATATATAAACCCTTGAGAATATGATTATTCCTTAAATGTAGGGTCTGTGTGTACATCTTATTTGCTTATTATTATTATTAGTAGTAGTATTTTGGCCAATTTAAGTCAAGATAGCAAAGAAGTTATCACAGTCCATAGCCTAGGGAGTCATACATAACTGGTTTTAATTTCTAGCACCTATTTATTATTATTATTTTTTTAACTTGGGTACATTTACCTGACCTTTCAAAACCTCGTTTTCTTCATTTATAAATTTAAATAAAAGTACTCTATCTACTCTACAGGGATGTTAGAAGATTACATGATAGAAATGTAAATTGACTGGCACATAGCAAATGCTCAGTAAATCAATATATGGTGCTTATTGCATTGTGGGCGCAAGAAAAACAACATAACTAGTTATTTTGTCCTTAAATATTAGGAAGAGCTGTGCTGAAATCTGTCCAGTCTCTGTTCATACCAACAAACTACAATTACTAAAACACAATTGCCAAAATGCTACAATTACTTTTGCAATATTATATTTCACTTTAAAATGATAAAATGCTTGGCCAGCCAAGACACATAATTGTGAGTTACTGGATTTATTTATCTGGTGTAGGATTTCACCAAATAAAATACACCAAATAGTATTGGGAAACTAGAAATAGGCATTTTAAAACTAGAATCTACATGAACCCATATGCAACAAATGTAGTTTTGTGATTTCTTGATTCATGGGTAAAAGCATTTCAAATCTCTGCTTAGAGACCCTTGTAAGTTACATCAGAATGAGAGCACCGGCATTCAGGTTGAGAGGAGGATTACATTTCAATGTTAATGTCTACCTTCCCTTAGATTTAATATGAGAGAGTTAGGAAATAATGTATATATGTTACAGTGTAGTATCAAAATATAATGGATTAGCTCTTTTCTTTTTTCTTGTTTCACCAATTACTAATTTTGCTAGAAAATTGTAAAAAGAAAAAGGAGTATGGAAAAGTTTTAATGAGTTATTTTCCTGTTAACATTTTAACATTTAATGAGTTCTTTTTCCTGTTAATGTTTAAATCAGAAAAAAAACCACCTAAAACCCCATCAACCATTATAAATTTCTTTATTATAATTAAATGTATGTCACCTTTCAATCATTTTCTTGAAAAATATTTTGCATGACTTGACTGATTTGGTTGTAGAGACACTGAGTTTAGGCGGTTCTAAGGAAACTGAAGGGAAAAAATATCAAGGATAGTATCTGAGATGCAAGCATAGTAGAAATTTAAACATAAGGCATATGATTTCCTTTGATGATTTTATAAACAGAAAATCATGTCATTCATTCATCCTTTTATTTATTTCTTTACCATATGTCACTTACTGTGCAAACTTCTGATTCCCGATTTTTCTATTACCTTATGATTTTTAGCTCCTGTTTTTATAAATAAGAGCTATCTAGTATCCTGGACTTCTGCAAATGTGTGAATTTTCCAAAGAGTATCATAATTTAGTATCTGCTAAATGCAGCTTGAGAAGCTCCAAATGAAACACAATTTAGGAACTGTGCCCTGAACCTTGTTTATCATTAATCTAGAGATAGATAGCCTTTTCCAGCTAATGTGAAAACTCGGGCATTGAAATCCATACACACACACAGAGGCACATTCATGCTCAAGTGTTTTGCTGAATCAGCTGAATGAAATGATGCTTTGGAGGCAAACTAACTGCTCTGTCAGCTACACATCAGATAATTGATGCTATTTATGATAGAAATGAAATTGGAGACTGAGAAATGAACAACAAAAAGTCTTCCTTGGAATTGTTTTGTTTTCTTTGGAAAAAGGGAAGGAGCCAGTGACTCAGTTTGGCATTACACTGACCTCTTCAGAAAGAAATATGCCAGATCCCTGGGTAAAACTGACTAACCTGTAAGTAAATGTAATATTAAGGCATATTTCATGATTGACTGTTTCCTGGCCATCAGATTTACTTTAGGAGAAGACAATGGACAAGTTTGAACAGGAGAAAAAAAAAGAGAGAGAGAGAGACTGAATACAGTATAAATCTGTTCTAAACTCTTTTAAAACAAACTCAAGAATCATGTCAATATTAAGAAAATTACAGAATATGCCTCCCAGACTCTTAAACATGTATTGTGAACTTGAGATTTCACTTGACTATGCAATATAAATTATACAATGTTAAACGTATGGTGTAATCATGAGACTATCTTAAAAAATAAGTTAATGATAATAATAGCTGTCATATCTTAAGTACTTCCTATTGTTTTAGATACCTTATGTAATATAACTAAATTAATCTTCACAAAGGAATCAAGGGTTAACAGCATCACTCCCTTTGCAATTGTAGAACAGGAGGCTTGGAGATGCTAAGAATAAAAAGGAATAAAGGAGTCTCTATGTTGCCCTGTACTTGGTAAAACCACAGCACGTTGAAATGTTTGGGAGGTGAAACTGCCTGTAAAGACCCGGGCGACCATAATAAAGACACAAGACTCTTCAATGATCTTGGCAGAGGGAAGACTTCTTTCTTTGTGAATGACGAAGATGTTAGAGACTTAAATTTTCATTCTGGACTCATTGTTTCCAAACTTGCTTTTCTGTAAGGGCTGTGACATGAGAGGTGTATCAAAGTGCTGTGTCTGCTGTGACTTGTGACCTGGAGTCATCAACCAGCGCTGGTTCGGTCAGGGTGTCGTGAATCAGAACCACTCCGGGGCTTTCTCAAACTATACAGCACAGTCCTCCAAGGTGATAAGACAATTTCAGGGCTCTGAGAGGAAGACAGAGCTGACCATGCTATTATTTCAGAGGGGCTTCAGAGGACCCTGAAGCCACACTGTCAGGACACCTCTGCCCTGACCCACTTCTAAGTGTCCCCTTTCACATCACTGGATTTGCATTAAGCCCAGGGTGAGTCTCTCAATTCTGAAACATTTCCTGAGTAACTTCATCACTCAAGGCCATCGGAAGACCTTTCCTTTCAAGCTTGAGACTCCAGCCGAAAACTGGGGACATATCCCTCTGAGGAAGCCCCATGGAACTGCAGTGTAGACTCAGAAGCACTCATGAAGAGATGACAGATGATCTGAGACAACAGAGAGGGCTAGAATCCTAATTTGATAGTCATACATCAACTGGAATTAAATATCTTACATCAAAAAATGTTTATACAGGACATTCGGTCATTGTACATTTATGTTTGTGTCTAAGTGTGTGCATGCACCCTGGAGAGATTAGAGAGATTCTGTGTATATGGCAATCATGTTTTTAATTTCCAAGACCTCTTTCTTGTTTTCTGATTGTTCCTTATACATAGGTTCCTATTCCTGTTAACACCTACACTTGAATTTTGAGAACATTGATTCAAATGATATTCAATTATTCAATTAATTTTTTTTCCATTGTGTGTATATGTATACCTGCATGTGTGTATGTATTTATGTGTTTGTACAGAGAGATCAATTCCTTACTCAAATAAAGAAAAGTTGATCAAATTTAAAAACTAAATTGCTTCTATATGAATACAAGGAACAATGATGTTGGTGGCAGACATGAGGGCTCCTGCCTCCCTTATCTGGCACCTGCTTTTTCATATGCTCTTTCTTTCCTGTTTTAGCTGGCCACCCAAGGCCACTTCAACTCCCTGTTCCTGCT